>NC_065509.1:26024948-26084174 GCF_006386435.1 Epinephelus moara
TAGTTAAGCAAAGCGTCTAAAGACTAACTTGTGAGTTTATCTCTGTGCAAAGTTTCATGTCTCTACAATATATGGGGCATGAGATATGCCCATTCAAAGTTTGCAATTTCAATCGGTTGCTATAGCGTCCTCCTTCCCATTCAAAGTTTGCAATTTCAATCGGTTGCTATAGCGTCCTCCTTTGGCCAATTGATGTAATATTGCTTCATTTGCATCCTCCCATGACCCTCTACCACTGTGCCAAATTTCACATGGATTGACCAAGTCAGTGAGGAGAAAAACGTGGAACAGACACACCCACAGACAGAGTTTTCGTCATTATATAGTAAGACATGAACAACTCTCTCCCAAACCCAAAAACTAGAGTGCTAAAACTCAAATTTGTGATGTCATCAAGTATACAGTCTGTAATAACTCTATAGACAGTGAATTGGTAAAGATGATCTAGATGACACTGAAGGCCAAAACACACTGGTGGCGAATGCTGCGCATCAAAAAATCGCCCCTTTTATTTTCAATATCCCTGCAGCCTCACCGTCCCTGAAATTAAATGCATTTCCCCCACTCGATTTTTGCTTATACATACAAGCTCCCGTATCAGCTCTTTTTCTGTGTTCCTATGGCAGCTCGACTCCTCTCCTCATCATTGATGCATAAAAAGAACTCTGTAGCTGTTGCAGTGTCTCATATGTGACAAAGAATGGATGAGGAGAGACTCATTGTTGAGGTCGAGAAACATCCCAAGCTAAACGACCCACAATCCCGCCAAAAAGATATTAAACAAAATTAAAACAAACATTCGGTATGTCTCCCATTCATTGTCAATGGAGCAGCTCCAGACTTTATACCTGATGACATCACAAGTTTGAGGCTTCCTTCTCTGGCGTCTGGCTTTGCGAAAGAGTAGCTCATGTTCACAAATGTTGATTGAACTGTCCTCTGAAATGGAAAAAACAAATTGGAGCTCTTAATTTAGGATGTGTTCCTCTTTAAGTGTCTCGTTGGGGCTGCTTGTCATGTTTCAGATTCCTATGAGTTGTTAGCAGGTCCTCCAAGTCTTAGATGGTTTCATCTAAATGACTAATGGTAGCAGAGTGGTTACACTGTATGCCATATAACTGCAAGGTCCTGGGTTTGATTCTGCCCTTGAGATCTCTGTTGCATTTCATACCTGTCTCTCTCTCTCTCTCTCTCTCTCTCTCTATATATATATATATATCCCTCCTCTACCTTCCTACACTGTCCTCTTTCAAATAAAAGCAAAAATGCCCCAAAAGTAGTATTAAATACCTGCTAAAAGCTCAAAGAGGTAAAACACACTCACAGATTTGCCTACTGGGGAACTTTACAACCATTAGTGCTTCTTTAAGGAAATTATGGAAAGAGGGTTTTAGAAATAGCTTTGAGCTTTGCTGGGATGTGCATAGTGATGATGTGCAAGTCTGATTCCCATCAAAGAATTCATTTTCTCAGGAGGCTGAGACTGTTTGGAGTTCAGAAGAAGAACATGCTTTTATTCTACTATGCAGCTCTGGAAAGTATTATTAGATATGGCATGACAGCCTGGTACCTAACTGTTCAACTAAAAAACAAAACTCAGGTGAAAACTGCAATGAAAATAACTGGACAGAAAGATTACATCTCCCTTCAATCCATCTATGATGATAAAGTACTGAGACAGGCACACATGATTTTCCATGACCCAACACACATCCTCCATCCAGAATATGAACTTCTTCCATCTGGTAAATGTTACAGAGCCAGCAGACACAAAACAAATCACTTTAAACTCTCATTCGTCCCGTCATCCATAACTCTTCTAAACAATTCTAGACATTGCCCTAATTTGCATTCTTACATTTCATCTTTCTTCTAACCCTGAAGTACCTCTTTGTATCATTGATCTATCAGATTTGTTATAAAAAGCCATTAGTCCTCTGGTTAAGCCAGGATTATTTATATTGCCTCTTACTTTATGTTTTATATATTTATTTGTATTATCAATTTATTTTTTGATTAGCACCTACTCCCTTTGAGTTAAGTCCTCTTTTGGTTTGTATGTGGGGGCAGGGAGGGAATTTGGAGCCATGTTTGTGTGTGTGTGTTTTGTATGTAAAATAACATATTAAAAAAAGAGGTAAAACACACACACATGCACACACAAAGCTATATGAGTAAAAAGTCAAAAAACAACAACAAACAAACAAACAAAAAACAATACAGACTGAGTATCAGAACTTTGTTAATTCGTATTTCCTCTTCCATGAATTATCTCACAACCTCTCAGCTTTATCTTGGGACCCTTTGGAGGGCCTGAACCCCAGGTTGAAAACCACGGGACTAAACTGCCAAACAAGTTAAAACTAGCCCCACCAGCTACGACAGTAAAAGTAAAAACATATCAGTCACAGTGGATTTTTTTTCTGCAGAATGACTTTTACTTATTGGTACTTTCACTTTAGTAAATGTGTCTACTACTTCTTCTAACACTGAACATTTGTCAGTTTTGAGGGGACTTTTGGGCCCATCTAAATTCCCCCCTCTCTCCTCTCACTGTGTATCTTTTACTTATTACACAATAAAACCATTCAGCTGACAGTAAATTAGATTTGCTTGCTCATGCTCCCACACTCTCAAATCTCATGATATTTAGTCACAGCTAACTGCGCCCATGATATCTACTCTGCCTCCGAGGCGGCCATAGTGTCCGGCCTGTGCTGGTTTCAGGTAAGTCCACCTGTCATAACACTCCAATAGTCCCCCTCTCATACTACGTGTCCATCAGAGCAAGTTTGCTGATCAGACACTGGCCTGCTTTCTCATTGGCCCCTGGACTTTAATAGGATCCCAGGGACTCTGTTGGAGGGATTACGGCTCCAAACTCTCGACTTTGGCCAGTCTCTGTGTCCTCCAACCATGGGAACGGCGGTTTAGGGGGTCGCCGCACATGCACAGACCCAGAGGGGCGCCATCAAAAGACATCATCACGTCAAGAGGAGGAAATCATCTCAAAGGGGGGGCTACAGCGGTGTGACCAGTCAACTTGAGAAGAAAACTGTCATCTCTGGAAAAAGGAATATCTATTTTCTTACATATTTTGTTATTTGACAATTATCTCCAATTTTCCCATGGTTTTTTTGCACTTATTCGGATCATAAATCATCTGTTTGGGACAATTTCAGCATCCAAGTGGAACATTTTGGATTATCCCCAGAGGTCGACCGTGTCCTTTACCATCACAGGGATCTACCTGCTTATCCCCTCCACCTGGAACAACTTAGATGAGCTCAAGCTGCTAATAACCCCCTAAACAACAAGGCCTGCACTGACCACTGTGAAAACAACCTCTTGTGACCTCTGACGGGTTTGTCTCTTTACATGCAGCTGGCCTCCTCTGGATTGACCGTCGAGTTTTGACCAGATACACTGAACTTTCCTGCTCCTGCCTCTCACGTTTCTCTTCTGTCTCTGCGTTGCACAGTCGTGAGCCATGGTGCTGCTGAAGGTTAAGTTCACCCAGCAGCGGCGGGTGCGTCTGGCCCAGGGCCTGTGGCTGCTCTCCTGGATGGCGGTGATGTGGGGGGCCATCATCTTCTGTCTGGGGGTTTACCTTAAGACAGAGCTGCTCCGTAGGGCTGAGGTAGAGCGAGGGAAACACACTCATGTGCACACAAATTAATACAATGTCGACTTAAAGACTCAAGGGGGCCGGGCTTAAAACACTGGCATGGATTAATTCAAAGTTACACAAACATAGATTTATATGCTCAGACCTTTGCCTTTGCTCGTGGTTGTTGACTGAGTCTGCTGCGCCGCCGCTTATCTGTGACTTTTATTTAAACTTAGCTCCACAGTTTAATCCACAAACACAAACACGCAGCGTAGAAAATACCAGAGTAAACATGCACACAGTGACACCCGGGCGCAGTCATGCATGTTAGGTCATGAGGACGTTGTGCGTTAAAATGCTGTTATAAAAATCAACACTTTTTTTCCCCCATAGTCTTTGGGATTCAACGTGTATTGACTTTAGGTAAAGTGAGCAGCAGGTGGAGGTCATGACCTCTGTGAGATTGGTGCATTCATTCAATCTGCTAGTCACTGGGCTGGATTGATTGGTAATTGATGGGGATAGGTTGCATGCATTGATATCCAGTGTGCTGCACAGGAAAGCTGCAGGCCATGAACACATGCCTCCAGATAGTTATTGATCTCCAGTGAGGGATTCCATAATCTGTAGTTGTGCAGCAAAGTGTTATTGAGTTAGTGTAGAAAAGGCTGAGGGGGGGATGACACATATCAAACAGGGAGGGGGGCTCCACCAGAAAACTTTTGAGTGTCAAACACTTAATTTCCTGCACTCTGTTGAATGTGTATGTGCCAATTTGTGCATTTTCTGCATTAATTTATGGTGTAAATGTCTCTAATTTTGTCAAAACTCCTCTGCTACATTCATGTTTTTACAGGGGGGAGGGACACATGCACATTTTCTAAATACTGAGGGGGATGTGTCCCCTGCATCCCCCCTGAAATCTACACCTATGAGTGTAGAGAAATGTA
This sequence comes from Epinephelus moara, assembly GCF_006386435.1. NCBI lineage: Eukaryota > Metazoa > Chordata > Actinopteri > Perciformes > Serranidae > Epinephelus > Epinephelus moara. The sequence goes on from NC_065509.1 coordinate 26,029,509, forward strand.
ACACGTGACCAACAATATAGTGACAGTAATGATGATCCACAAGAGTTAGATATACAAATACACATTGAGACAATTTGTTTTTCACTTCACATACTTCATTTACACAGATCATTGACAAAGCTGACTACTCCACAACCAGAGGCTGATATTATTTGTCCTAAACTCACATATGGCTGAACAGACACTGCATAATGATGATGTTGCAAGGTGGCAGCACTGGGCTGTGGCTCTTAATGGTAATTCTAAAACAACAATGGGGCAAAGGTTCTTTATGGCTGACAGGCTTCTGAAAACTCAGCCAATAATAAACTCAGTCTATAATTGACTTTTGCTGAAACCTGGGCAATGAATTAAATTTGTCATCACACTGCCGTAGTAGCCTTTGCATCCAGCCTATCAGCAGCTAATTGAATCTCTTGGCTGCCAAGGTAATTTTTAGCAAAGATAAGGCTAATTGAATGCAGGATTATTACCTGCTAAAGTGTGCAGAGGAAATGACAAAGTGACTTGCTGTTGGCTGCTGCTCCTGTGGCTGAGATTATCTCTGACTGTGCTCTTCCCTTCCTTCCTTGAGGTGATGGACAACACAGAGATCCACGTGGTGCCCAACATCCTGATGATGGTGGGCCTGGCCTCCATCGGCACCAACTGGGTTGCCACCCGTGTGTGTCAAGACTCCCTGGACCCAGCCCGCTTCCCACGCTGGAAAGTTTTCCTGCTGGCTTGGTTTGCTGCAGCTGCAGTGATCTGTTGTCTGCTCATCATTGTGGTGGTGCTCAGCTACGCCCTGCAGGGACGCCTGGAGGAGTCACTAAAGGTGGGGTCACTGGTACTGATTGGAGGGTGACAGGTCAAAGAAGGGAGAGTAGGCGCCAGTACGGCCTTGTGGTAGAGAGATCTGTGACAGGGTGATGTGTTCTGATCCTTGTGGAATACCCAAAATGAAACATAAAGCTGCTATGGCTGAAAGAGAAGCCAACTGTCTACAATTACAGATGAAAATAGAAGGGTTTAGGGGGTTTGTGCCAAAGAAAATAAATGTGGCATCATATTCTTCCAAGTTCAGCAATAAATCCAGTTAAGTAAGATAAAAAAAGATACACAAAAGCAAAGAAAAATCTTACAAACAAAACAAAACTATGCGCATTAATCAACATAACAGCATACATTTACCATTTTCTGGTGACTTCAAATGTGTTAATTCATTACGCAACAAATAGTGAAGGATTACAGCTCTCAACTTTGTTAAATGTTGCATTAAGATTGAATACAAAATAATTTAACCAACAAACCAGACATCTTTTTTTGAATTGAATTGAATATATTTTCTTCAAACACTTTGTAAAAATTAAAATACATGTAAAAACAAACAAGACAGCAGTAACCAATGAATAACAGCGGACATATACAACAAACTTTTAGTAAGCAACTTAAAATCACATCTCATGTTCAAAATGAAGTAGGAAACAGCAAGATTACTGTCCAATCCTACCCCTATTGTATACAATCAATCTGATAAACTCACTCTTCATCACAGTGTCCATCCTAAACTAAACCATCATATCCATCTTCCTCATACATAAACAAAATTACCACCCAATCAGGAAAGTGACAAATAAAAAAATAAAACCAATTAACCAACAATCCCTGCTGGCACTGGATGTCAAAATGACATTAGAAAGGTCTTGGACTCTTATGTCGGACAGATGTTAAACTTTGGTTGCAATGAAAATGGGGTTGAAAGTAATTTAAATGTCTAACGATGTTAGAAACCCACGTCATAAGGATGTTAACTTAATGATGGTTTGCAGAGGTTGGGTTTCGTCACCATACCTTACGACAAAACGTTGATATTCTACGTGAAGATGATGTTGGCGTAAGACCTTGTCCTGACACTGAATTGTGGTCACCTGATGTCACAACCTAAATTCAACCAAATATCAAAGTCTAACAATGTTGGTGGACAGCTGGGATATCACCATTAGTTTGCTTCACATTCCCTTTCTTCTTTTCTATACCTCGCAAAAAGTGTTTATCTTTTTAAACTGTCTGATATTTGTGTAACTTCTTCCTCCAGTCTATTCCACAAAATCACCCCACAAATGATCCGCACATACTTCTAAGATTGGTGTGAACTCAGCATTTTGTCAAATTAAAATTTCCTCTAGAAAATGGTTTTACCTTAGACTGAAAATCATGAACAGATAAAAAAACAGAAAACATCTTTCTCCTTCACCCTTTTCTCTCCACTGCCAGGTGGGCCTCAGGAACGGTATCCGTTTCTACAAGGACACAGACGTGCCGGGCCGCTGTTTCCAGAAAGAGACCATTGATCGTCTGCAGATGGAGTTTCGCTGTTGTGGAAACAACAACTTCAAGGACTGGTTTGAAGTTCAGTGGATCAGCAACAGATACCTGGACTTCACCTCCAAGGAGGTCAAGGAGTGAGTGTGAATCGCAATACAGCGAGTTATGAGATGCAGAGAGGTGAGACAAGGTGACGGTGAGGAGACTGGACTGATGAGCGCTACACAGCAAAGCGAGGAGGAAAACAGAGATCTAGATGAATGACAGATGAGTAGACTTCACATCCAAAAAGGTCAAACAATATGTTATAGAGGAGGGCTGGAGAAAGAGGATGATGTGAAGGTAGAGGATGAGCGTATTAAAAATAGATTTGGCCTTTACTTTTGATGAGAATGACAGGAGTGGATGGAAAGGTTGGTCATAAAGCAAGCAGAGAAAGGTTGGTCAAAGATGAAATAAGTGAAAAGGGATGAGTAAACTGAAAGGTTATGACGTGATGACACTTGTAGAGAGGCACTGCTCATTTCTCACCAATGTTAAGTGTGTATTGAGCTGAAAGTCAAGCCTATAACTTCCTTTCTTTCTCCTCCTCTCTCATTTCTGTGTTTTTTTTCCTAATCTGTTTTCCTCCCCTCATTGTCTCCAGTCGTATCCGGAGTAATGTGGACGGCCGTTACCTGTTGGATGGCGTTCCTTTCAGCTGCTGTAACCCTGCCTCCCCTCGCCCCTGCCTGCGGTACCACCTGACAGACAACAACGCCCATTACAACTATGAGTACCAATCAGAGGAACTCAACCTGTACAGCCGTGGCTGCAGGCAGGCTCTGACTGACTACTACATGGAGCTGATGAACTCAACTGGTCCTGGTGTGCTGTCAGTCATCCTAATACAGGTGGGATTCATTGGTAAAATACAATATTTATCAAGGCACACAGGGTTTATCTAACTAAATATGTATAACTCTGATGTTTGCTCCTGCAGGTACCAGGATTCCAGACACACGCACATTCACACCCCCAGAATTTTCTATAATGGTTGTCTCCTGATGCCGTGACAACCAAGAGAAAGAAAACCTCACTGACACACATTGATTTCTGTCTTTTAATCAAACATGTACTTTCACTCCTTTGTCAAATCACAGTATTGACGGCACGTTCTCTTCAAATAACAAACAAGACCTCAGGCTGGAACAGGACACTCATACACATGTTTAACAGTGCATCATTACACTCCGCCTGCAGCTAGCCAAACAATCTATCCTTTTAAGCACAGCAGTTCAGTGTTGCTGTTTTTCCAGTCCACCATGATGGGGATGGATGGCTGCCGTGCAGAGAGTTAACGAGGCCTCAAGCTGAGTTGTAGATAACGTCTGATTTTCAAGCAAAAGCCAAAAATCTGCTTTGAATCATGTAGCCGTGAGATCAAACAAAAGAGGGGAGAGGAAGCGTGAGATAAAACTGAAAATATGTTGTACAGCACCGACTGTGTCACAACTCATTTATTTCAGCTTTATTTGGACTGCAGCAATGTTTACTCTCAAAAATGTGGAGACGTGAACCCGTTTTGTGTGAGGGACTGTATGAAAATTATTGGGGTGGGGAGGGTGAGTTGGACTTTATGTTTAAAAAGAATGTTTATTTGAAAAAAATGCAGACTTTAAGACAGCATACCCTGACCTTAACCTTAAAGCCCCGCTTCAGGCACGTTTAAATACTTTTTCTAATACTAATACTTTGCTAAACATAGTTTCCCCACATAACATTACAAATTGGCGCCTTCTCCCTCAAGAAATTATGGATCTGGCCTTCTCCCTGCCCACCATCACTGCTTGCAGTAGGTTTTGCTTTTGTTTTCCGCTTCTGTTCCAGTGTGAGCAGCTAGGTCAACTGGTGAGAGACAGCTAACATTAGCGTTACAGAAAACACATAGAGATCCAGGCATACATGTTTGAGCCCCATGAGCGACACAGCAACAAGCTACAAGTCATTTTCAATGGAAGCCGGTGACATGAAGATACAAACTGACGCCATACACTTGTTGCTGCAGACAGGCATGATGAGCTACAACTCAAAGTTGAGTCGGACTCAACTTTTTTAGGGTTCAAATGACACAGTTAAGTGTCAACCAATCATGTGTTCTCACACAGGGATGCAATGGCGCTGCAAAATGGATGTTAAAAGGCTCAGACATTGAACAAACGCAGAAGTATTTCTGACCAAATACAAACTTCAGATGACGTTCAGTCAACATGCTTTGTGGCAAGAAACAGACACACGCAAGCCCAAGATGATATAACCACATCAACGAGTGTTTGAGTAACACTTCAACTGTGACTCAGCGATAATGTGGTCAGTCATGCTGTAGCATTGCTGCTCGTAGCGTGAACACAGCATCAGTTAGACCAAAACTCAAATGAAGAGTCTGTTGTGCACCAAAATCGGTGACTAGCAGACGTATCAGAGTGTAGTTAGCATCTTTTGTTTGTTAGCTTGTTAGCTTGTTAGCTTGTTTGCTCATAGGCCAACTGGCAGTGGCTTACGCAGTGTTAGTGGTTGTGAAATATACAATAATATCTGCTATGATGTTGCAGTGTGTTCACATTCGTCCGGCTTACAACCCAAATCTGCACACTCAAAACTTTCACTGCGCTAATGCAAACTTTTGCTCTCTGCACTAACAAGTCCACTCTGCACTGGAGATTTCAGGTTTTTTTTGCTGGTGTTGTGTTGAAGTATGTTTCCCCACCGATATGTGTTTCCTGTATTACGTAGTTTGCATGGTGCATGGTTGAATCTCAGTTTTTGGGAAATGCACAGACATCACCTCCTTCAGTAGAAGAAAACACCTTTTTAGTGACAAACTTTGCACCAATGCAATAAAGCTCATACATTTTGGGATATGTAAACAAAAGAAAAACATATTTTTGAGTGAAGCAGGAACATTTAATCTGAATATGTTGATGGAGTATCTGCAAAGAAGGAAATAGAATATATTGTACAGTCCCTAACCGATTGCTTCACAAAATCTGAATGTTTGTCAAACTGACTCTCTATCTCATCTTCATGAGCGCAATCCTGTAACAAAATACAATAACTGATATGATTCAAGTCAAGTCAATTCTATTTAAATAGCCCAATATCGCAAATCCCAATTTGCCTCAGGGGGCTTCACTTGATACTTGACACTTTATTATTATTGCCACAGTTGCCATAGTTGATGGTAATTGTTTTGGTGCAGCATGATGGCTCAGCTCCAGTGCCAAGTTAGAGATAAGAGAAAAAGAAACGAGTGCACACAAAAGGAAACACAAATGTGAAAATATGTACAGAAACAAAAAGATATGTACAGTTCAGTTCAGTTCCCCAGCATATCAAGAAGCCCAGGGTTGATGTACAAGTGCAGATAGCTCAGTATGAGCTCAGTCCAGGACCTGCAGGGCAACGCAGGTCACCCTCTGTCTTAAACCCTCACAGTGGATAGAGGAAAACTCCCCCAAAACCCTTTAACAGGGAAAAACATGATTATGTTGATTCTACAGATGTCAGTTTTTGTGATACTTCTTATTGCTTCTTTCCATCCAGCTGTCAGTGCTCCTGAGCCTGCGGTACCTGCAGACGGCCGTGGAATCAGCCATGGCTCTGGAGGACCCAGAGGGCGAGAGTGAGGGTTACATCCTGGAGAAGGGTGTGAAGGAAACATTCGAGGATGTCAAAGCCAAAGCCCTCGCCATGCTTAAGGCCGTACAGGTTGACCCCGGCACCACCGAAGGCACCGCTGAGGCTGCAGACACAGAGAAAGCCGCGACCCCTACTCCTGCCAGTTAGAGGGGGGATTTCTTTACATATGAGCTGAGGAAGAAGGGATGCAGGGGGGGGATGTGTTTGAGGTTTCTTGGTGGTGTGAGTCAGCAGGTGGTGGTTACAACACCTGTTGAGTTTTGACACATTAGACTTGATTTATGCTCCATCCAAAGCAGCAGCCGCAGCTCCCTCGCACATGGCCAAAACAGGGCAACAAATAGGGAATCTTATCAGGCCCTGCACAGACACCAAAGCAAACTTCTCCTCTGTGTAGGACCTCACGGATGTGTAACCATCAGACAATCTGTTGAGGAGATGTGTAGTACCTTTTGTTGTAACTAGAAGAGAGTACATTCAGTTTAAAGGGGTGTAGTGATCTCACACACACACACACACACACACACACACAGACACGTATATTTATTGCTTTTTGACATTTGGCTCAAATTTGGCAAATCACATGACGCTGAGGTTCATCCCATGTGCACTATATTATTCATCTCACGGCTGTAGAGTTTGTACTAAACTGCAATGAAATGCTTAGGAACCTGTTAAAATGTCACATGAATTATATATTAAAGGTAGAAGTTTTTGACTGCTTTGTAGTGTCGGCTTCCTTTTGTACATTGCAAATTCCCTGAGTGCGGGTTATCTGAGTTCAGCAAGGAGAGTCGGATTAAGTGCGTGTGTGCATGAGTGAGTGTGGTGCCCTATATGAAGCTGTCATCTTGTCTATTCTGGCAGCTCTGAAACAATCTGATAATCCTGATGTGGTTAATCCCAGAACTGCTGCACAAGCAGTGTCAGCACACACACACATACACACACACACACACAGACTGCCACCGCACAGGAACACACTCTGTCATGCAGAGACAGAAACAGCACACTGTCACAACATGTTGGGAGTTATTTTATAAAGTAAAAACAGTTCTTAAAATGCTTTTTATTTGCAAAGAGTATATGATTGTGATGTGTCCTAGCTTTTCCATGTGTGCTCATTCTTCTTAAATAAAACTCTATCACAGAATAAGGTCAATGAATGTTTTATTTTATCCATAACAAGCAAGATGATATGCTTTCAGCTGTTGCACAGAGACATGCTCCTTAATTATTTAACATGTTGATTAAGGAGTGAGGCTGAAAGTTTGGTTTCAGGCTTAGTAACGTTCTTCAAAAATATTACCTGTAATAATTAAATTATTGTTATTACAGTGGCACAATAGGAGACAATATAGTAATAGTAGTAGTAAGAATAAGAATACGAAAATACATGTTTTCCCAACAGTATCTTTATTGATTTTAACAACAGTAAACAAAGACCTACACATACACACATCTAGTATGTGTACATATAGCCTACATCCACAGACAAGTAAAGAAAAAATAAAATAAAATAAATATAAATGAATGAAGGAAGACAATAAGTCAGTAAATGAAGAAAAAAGAAAATGAAATCAAATTACAGGATCTGGAAGAAGATACACTTTACATTTTATTTGTAGATTAATTTTTGACGCCCAAAGCACCAGGGCCGATTCAAAAATAACACAAACAAACAACAAAAACAGTACTAGACAAATACATTATGCAAAAACTCTGCAGAGACATGCAAAAGGCCCCAACATCTCCTCTACATAGGAGTAAGACACGGACTCTGTGGTAGTTATTCCTCATTTTTAGTGGTTTTGTGTCTTTTTTTGTTAATTTTGTGTCTTTTTGTAGTTGTTTTGTGTCTCTTTGCAGTTCCTTTGCATCTTTTCGTGGTCATTTTTAGTCTCTTCCTGGTTGGTACGTGTTAATTTAAGTGTCATTTTAGGGCTGGAACTAAAGATTATTTTCATTGTTGATTATTCTGTTGATCATTTTCTTGACTAACTGATAAGTTGTTTCATCTCTAAAACATCAGAAAATGGTTAATAATATTAACAAGTAATTCCCAAAGCCCAAGATGTCCTCCTCAAGTGTCTTGTTTTGTCCACAGCCCAAAAATATTCAGTTCACTGTCACAGAAGAGTAAAGAGAGCAGAAAATATTCACATTTAAGAAGCTGGAATCAAAGAATTTGTACTATTTTGACCTAAAAAATGACTCAAACCAATAAATCGATAATCAAATAGGGTGGTGATTAATCTTAATAGTTTACAAATAAGCAATTAATTGCTGCAACTCTAGTTCTTTTGCAGGTAAGGACCAGAGGGGCCCGTTCAGTAATCCATACATGCATATACAGAAACAACAAAAACATGAGGTCTAGAAATAGCACAGACAGTGGTAACCAACAAGATTTCTAGCAAGCGCTATTAAAAGCATGTTACCGCTGGTTGCAGCTCTAAAAATATCTTTTCAGTTAACATGTACTGACCAGGAAGAGACTCAAAATGACCACAAGAAGATACAAAGCAGCTGCAAAGAGGCACATAACTACAAAAGTGGGCAAAACGACTATAAAAAGACAAAAAATTAACAAAAAGGACATACAATTGCCTAAATAAGACACAAAACCACAAAAAAAGGTGTGTTTTGAGAAGTTAGGAGGTTACTTAACGTGGTTTTCTAAGATTATTAGGCTACAAAAAACAAAGTGAATATGCAAATCGAAAATGAAAATAAATGAATTTATTGTAGAAAAGAAAACATTGTCAGTTCTTGCATATTTAAGATTCCCTGTGATCAAGTGAAATATGACACTGTTGTATACGTACAACATCAATAATCTGCAGCACATCTGGTTAGATATTGAGATAGAGAGGTCTGTGTGACAGCAGTAGACCCACACCACAGCCAGAATGAGTCTCTAGAAAAAAACACTTGCACTGCAGATACAGATAATTTCTTAAAATAGTGTTCACTGTGCAGGAAGTGCAGCATCTAAATAAAAGTAGGGCTGCTTGGTTACACTTCCCCCCAGTGATTTTGTTTTGGAAATGATGCAATGCATCATTTTTAGATGGGCAATTAGGAACTTTCCCTTCAATTCACCAGAGGTCGCTGTTGCACAGTGCCTGAATCTGAGTGGACATGAGACAATAATGAGAAAAGTAAAGCTCTCACAACTTTAAGGTGATCACTGTCAAGTCTAAACCTTTGTCATTGTTGTTAACCTGTTGGGTATTAAGCAGAAATAACACAGTGGCAGTCATTTCCACACAGCCGTTTGTACATGTAGATGTCATTTATTCATATTGTGTCGAGTATTAAAACAATAGGCCTGTTTTAATAGTGTTCAGAGCGCACAAAAGAAAATGTTGGCTAAATCTTTAGCGTTCTGTTAGGATTATCTAACTCTGCACGCAAAACCCAATGCAAATTTTATCATATTTTGCATATTTGCCGGCATTTAGTGTATTTGAAGATCTTTGTGTGTGTTAGTCGGTGTATGGAGGGCGTGCGAAGACGTCGGCTAAAAAAAAAAAAAAAAGCAACGTGCGTTTTCAAAATTCCGGTGTGGTTTTGCAATGAAACTAACTGTCACACAGTCAGAGAGGAAGAGACAGCGAGGTGGAGGGAGGGAGGGGAAGGGCCGCAGAAATGTCAAACTACTTCACTTGATGCAAGATGGATTCCCTCTCTCTCTCTGTGATCCATTGCATTGTTGATAGTATTTTTTAATTAGCCGTCTTCTGTAGTATTTCACAGTTAAGTGTTTCTCTCTTGACACAACAATGGACTCTAACATCATGGAGATAATAGAGGAATTCATGGAAAGTGCGTTGGCGCAATGGGTACGTCATTTATCATTTATCACTTCCAGTTAGAGAAAAGGTCATTATTTCTAGAGGCAGAGAGAGAGAGAGGAGAATAAAACAGGCCGATTCGTGTGGAAACTGTAGAAATCCGCCTTGGACAATGAATGACCAGTTCTGCAGTAAAACATTATTACCAGTCGCAAATAGGTTATGACATGGTATCTTTTGGAGCAGCCTGCTTTCCAATTCTATTCACAAGAGTAAATATAAAAGTAGGCGTTGAATAAACAGCAAAAAAATAACCTAGATACTGCTTTCTGGCTGTTGTGTACAGCAAAACAAACACCCTACTTCTCCTTTTTGGCAGCTTCCCTTGCCTCTTAATGACCAGGCTTTTTTTTCTACCAAAGCCTTGACACTTCCGTGTCCTTGGGCTGTTTCTGATTTGAGAATAATACAAAGTTATCTGCTATGTATTCAAGAGTCTCGCTAAAATCAGTGGAGGATTTGTTGCACTTGTAACAGACTGGATTTCCAGCTGGGTTTACCACATGGGAGACCAGTCAGCCCAGGGCAATACTTCATCCTGGTCAATAAACATTATTTACATTATAGAGCAATATTGTTCTGAACCTTGAAGGGACATTCTCTGTGTTGTTGCCCCTTTCCAAAGCGAGGGTCAGAGGTCAGGTTCAACAGGATGCCCGCAGCTGGTAGGGGTTTAGTGTTTGCCCAAGGGCACTGAGGGCAGCAGGGCAGTTATTCACTGACACGAGAGCTTCCACCCTGCTCCACATATGCTGAAGGACGTCCACTGTAACCCTGCCACCCTGTTTATCCTGTCGCACGGGGTCTCGAGCCGCTCTGCCTCACCTTATCAGCCGAACCAACTCGAGCTTGTTACTCTGTTTACCGACAGTGCAGTTTTTAGAAGGTGCAGGTGGGAATAAACCTCATTATATTGCAGTTTGCATTGGCACAGCTCTTCTTAGCAGAGAGGGAGACCTTGGCTGCCGTCCTGCTTGGCTGCCTGTCTCTGTGAAGTGCTTCCCAGTGTGAGAGCACAGATCCCACCTGTCCAGACAGGTGCACCAACTCAAGTGGCTTCCTGTGTGAAAATGTTTGCACCTCTCCATCTCCCTCCTCTCCCTCTCTCTCTGTACCTTCTCTCTGCTCCTGTCACTGTCTTCCTTATTTGTCCACCTCCTGCTACACACTCATGCCACCCTTTTGTTCTCACACACACACACACACACACACACACACACACACACACACACACACACATATAATCCCTCCTTGTCACTCGCAGGTTCAGCTGTTTGAGAAGATGGTGGAGAGGGAAGACGGCGTCCCGCTCTACAGCCAATACATGGAAGTAAACTCAATTTCCCAGAGTGCCCGGGATCGTTACATGAGGCTGACCAATGGGATTTTCCTCAATGAGATCATGAGGGTCATGTAAGATTGATCAAGACTTTTCTTGCTTTATTACCTTGCAGCCATTAAACAGAGAACTTGACAAGGGAAAATAAAAACTAATTTGATGAACATGTGGGGACATTCCTCAGTCAATCTGTAGTAGGAGAGGTCCATTTGAATTAAAAAAAAAATAAAACAGTGTAAAGGGCTCATTTTCAGCCATTTGTGGAACATTTTCATTCAGGAAACAGAAAAAGTTAAAAAATGCAAAAATGGACCCACAAACCAAAAATTTATTTTGGAATAAAGAACTATTTAAAACCATTAAAATAACTAAGTATGACTTTTAGACATGCTAACGGCATGCCTCTAGGGATGTTGAAATATCTCAACAACTACTGGATGTAATAATATTCCCCACAGGATGAATCCTACTGACTTTGGTGATAGCTTGATTTTTCCTTCCACCATGGTATTAACATTTGTGTTTTTAATGATCTGTCTCCACAATATTGGATAGATTACGATGAAATGTGGGACACACAGTATTAGCGTGCCCCAGGAATGAATCCTAAAATCCAGATATTAGTTTGCATTTTACCACTCACAGTTCCCTCGTCTTAAAGTCAACAGGTTTTTGGTTAGATGCCTGAATTAAGGTCTGTGGTTATAACAAACTTAAAAGACTTTCACGTTTTCTTCTACAACATAAAAAACATCAGTAAATACCCCACTCGTGAACTTCAAAGCTTCTATGTGTCTTAAAAAAGGCAGTTGCTAACAAGTGGCTTAAAGAGACTTCAGGATGTCATCACGCCGAGCTGCGCCAAACATAGCTTTACAGTTTTGTTATAGTGTTGATGTGAGGTCATGCAGTCACAGTGTAGTTTGTTTATAGCCTAATGTCAGCTTTTTATTTCTGCCGATTGCATTTAGGCTTAATAATTATGAAAGTAGTGTTCATTTGTGAAGATTATCTTGCTGAGCAGAAGGTATCATAAACATTGGCTTGCCACAGAGCTAATTTAAGGCAATAATCCATATCCAATGGAAAAATCCCATAGGCTTTATGACCAGGGAACCAGGGTGACACTAACTTACACGTCACCTACAGACAAATGTAATCTCTGGAGCAGTCTTTAGAAGTCAGGATACATATTTGGTGCTCCCCTAACCAGGTCCTCTTGCAGCCAAATTTTCCAGTGGCCACTCGCAGTATTGCAGCAAAAAAATAAATAAATAAAAAAATCCCTGCAGCCCAAAAAACATTTTCCCATAGACTACCTTTGTAAAAGAAATGTCTGTAAAACTGCTGACAGCACACCTGTAACTGCAAACATGGTCAATTACGTCTCTCTCTAATGAATTTTCGATCCATGGAGGTTTTATATTCGTAAAACTATTTCGAACAGAGAAAAGCGATTTAAAAAATCTGTGACATCATCGCAATGTGAAGACTATTAGCCAAGCGGTAACTCACAGGTGGGGCCAGCAGAAACACTACTACACTTAATTAGTGGGCCACGTACCCCATAAGCTAGGAACTTTTTAGTGTATGTGCCAGGTTCCATTGGACTGAATAGGCTCCATACTGGGGTCCACTATCCAGTTATTATTATCAGGTCGACGATTTTATTTATTTGTCCAGTTCTCTGTTTTATGACCAAATACCTGCAAAACTAATGAGACTAACTTTGTGCTTATCGCTAATTAACAAATGTTAGCATGCTGACATGCCTAGCTGGTGAACATGGTAAACTGAAGACCTTGCATTGTCATTGTTAGCATGGTAGCATTAGCCTTTAGCTCAGTACAGTCTTATAGAGCTGCTAGCATGGCTGTAGTATCCAGCATCATTATCAGGTCAATGTTGGTATTTGTCCAGTTCTTTGTTTTATGACCAAATAGCGGAAAACTAATGACATTAACTTTGTGGTTATTAGCAAATGTTCACACGCTGATAGGTCTGACTAAGCTAGTGAACATGGTAAACATTAGACCTTCTTAACTTTAGCTTGTTAGCATTGTCATTGTTAGCATGCCAACATTAGCCTTTAGCTTAGTACAGCCTCACAGAGCTGCTAACATGGCTGTACAATTTATTCTGTAGCTTGTCTAGCACCATTATCAGGTCAATGTTGTTTTGTCTAATTCTTTGTTTTATGACCAAACACCTGCAAAACTAATGACATTAACTTTGTGTTTATTGCTCATTAGGAAATGTCACTACGCTGACATGCTAAACTAAGACGGTGAACATGGTAAACTTTAGACCTACTTTACATTAGCTTGTTAGCAAAATAGTTGTTAGCATGCTAGCGTTAGCCTTTAGCTCAGAACAGCCTCAGAGCTGCTAGCATGACCGTAGAATTAGTTCTGTAGTTTATCTTTGTGTTTATTGCTTATTAGCAAATGTTACTATGCTGGCACGCTAAACTAAGAGAGTGAACATGGTAAGCATTACACCTTCTTAACATTAGCAAGTTAGCATTTTCATTGTTAGCATACTAACTTTAGCCTTTAGTTCAGTACAGCCTCACAGAGTTGCTAGCGTAGCTGTATACTCTTCTTTTCTGTACTTGCAACAGATTTAATAAAACATTCATCACATTCCCTTTTGTAACCTCACATTGTTCTGCAACCTGTGTGAGAGGATGGCATAAATGTAGGACCTGTTCATATTTGCTACAAATTTCCAGGGAAACATCAAATGAGGCTCTGCGTATGTGCCACCCTGCTAGTCATCTCGGCTGAATTCCTTATCTTCAGCAGAATTAAACCCTTTCTCTCTCAACAGACAAGATCTTAGTCAGTATTTGCCGAACAGCTGATTAATTCGGTCTGACCTAAGCCTCCTTATTTCAACAAATAATTGCATGTGGATTCTCACAGCCTGCTTCCCAAGCTCATTAAAATTTTATTCACTCTCTGCTTAAATGCACCGTTGCATGAGAATGTCTCAGCTGGAGAGTCGTGTGCTGGGCTGTTTGATCAAGCTGCAGTAAATACACCGTCGTGTCTTTTCTTTGTTCGTCCTAGAGACCCGAACCCCAAGGTGGAGCAGCTGTACAACAGCGAGAGAGACGATCACATGCTGAGAGTCCAAAACTTTTCCATTTTAAATCGACACATCAGAGCCTTCTACCAGGTAGGGGAGGGTCGGGGGTGGGGAGGGTTAGATCAAGATAATCAGGGACAAAATCAGATGTGATGGTCTGAGAATTAGCAGAGAGTCTCAAGAGTTTTAAACATTTCCACTCTAAAATGCATGAAACTTGTTGAATGTATAATGAACTTCCAGTCCAATTACACACTTTTACTGAGACGGAATTTGCAAGAGATTTTGACCAAAATGAAAGTAACAAAAGTTTCTCTTTTTCTCAGTTTGACTGCATTTTCAGTGCACTTCTTTATAGACAATATTTTATAATCAAGGTATTTTCATTTTAGTGATGAACACCTAGAGAGTTATCATCCAACTTTACAGTTCCCCTCAGCCTTATAGAAATTTGTAGTGTCTTTTAGCTCACTGTTTGGTTTATAGTCTGCAGTTTTACTGTTTAACATTGTTTCCAGGTGCAGCAGGCAGCTGCTTTCAACAGAAAGCTTTTAACAAATCCGTCATATGCTACCTGCCCAGCATCAAATTCCAGACAATGTTAGCAACTAGCTGGTGAACAAAGTAGAGCATGCAGCTGCTGAAGGGAAAATCGTTCTCTCAGGAGATGCTGAAGATAAAAACAGAGCTAAAGGTAGACTGTATATCGGACTTGTATTCATCAGGTAGACAGAAACATGATCTGTAAGCATTTGCCAACTTGGTGGCTACCTCCACCAATTTCTAGTGCCATGAAATTGTACAATTATGAAGGTTATATAAAAGATTCTGACTTACCTCTAAGCAGGTGTTAAGATGGCATATCTAGCCGTGTAGGAAGACATTGCAGCCCGCAGGAGAGAGAGCACATCTCAGGAGACTGACATAACTAACGTTTAAAGAGATTGACAAACAGCTCATCAGCTGTTTCTGACTGCCATGACATTCATGTGCGTGGAAACAACTTCAGCGCTTTCCCCATGATACATGAGAAATAGGGGTGTGTCAGTATGCTGATTGCAAATAGGCGCCTGTCAATTTAGAATGATTCTGGTTCACTAACATATGCACAGTGGTAAGAACAAAGTCTGCCTGGTGTGCATGCCTCATAAATGCAACAGTAGTTTTATGTGCTCATTAGCTGTGCAAAGTAAAAACATTTCTTCACTCATATTGGTGAATGTGACCAACTGATATCACTCATATTACTCTTATATATATACTCTTATGTAAGTTATGAAGCTACAGCCAGCATAAAGCATAAAGACTAGAAACAGGTGGGAACAATTAGCCAGACTCTGTACCATTCTTGCTTACTAATTACCATGTTATGTATTGTTTGTTTTATCTGCATTTGAAAAACAAAGTGTAAAAGCAACTTCCTGGAGTCTCAGACCTGAATTTTGGTAAAAGTAAAACCTCAACAAAGCTTAATTGTATATTTTGATACCTTGTCAAACTTTAATTATTAAGTATTAAAGCTTGAAATTAATATCTCAGCAGTAAGGCAAGTCATCACAAAGAGAGGTAACACTGAGGCAAAATGGAGACAGACCACACAATCATTTGGAAATGGTCTGGTTCTAGATTGAGCTCCATCTGATGTGTTTTTTAAAAAATGTCTTGAATAGCCCTATTCACTTTTTCTACCATTTCCACACAAAAAAACACACTAGTGTAATGGCTTTTTGTGGACGAACTGAAATGACTCCTAGTTCATTATAAATAGAGGAGTCTTGTAAAAAAAAAAAAGCTGAAATATCCTTCTAAAACATAACTCAGGGCCACACCAAATGGCGAGGGAGCCGGGGTGATGGAGGAGGGCTGGAGAAGCAGTTGTCTAGCTGTAAGGTGGTAGAAACAAGAGGACAAGATGTAGCTCAACTGTCAGTCTCAACACACAAATGTTTTGCTTAAGGGTAGAAAGTCTTGAAGTGTGTGCACCGGGTGACGGAGCATTTGCACCAAAGAGAAGATGAAACAAAGGAAATTTCCATCCTTGGCAGACGTGTCCCTGCTTATTATCAGGCGGACGGGGTGAGGAAAGAGTGGAGGAGTGGTGAGCTGAATATTTTAGCTGCAGTTGTGGTTAGAGGCTTGAGGAAGGAGAGTGAACAAAAATCAAATAGCAGTATCATGCATTTCATAACGTGCATTGTAGACGCCTGTGGCCATGGAGGAAATGACACAATTCTTTCCCTGGAGGATGATTCAAAGGCCTCTGTTCTCAGCAAGAGAAAGCCTCCCCAAACAGTCGTCAGGTGGACTGAACATGCGCTGCTTAGCTTGTCACACAACACAAGAACACGAGTCTACAAGGTTTCACTTCCTCATTTTCAGTGAATCACTAATGTCCCTTGAAAGTGCAGAGCAGCACAAGACGCCGGTGATAATTGGGAAGCTCATATTAGGCGGTGTTACACTAGGATCTCACCTGGTGCACTCAGAATGTAGTCCACTGTTACTGTTGACGTTTAGTTCCACTTTGGTCATGGTTTTACTTCCTGCTGCTCGTTTCTGACGTCCTCGTTGCTGTGTATTTGTTTGAGTCTGTGTGTGCGTGTGTGTGTGTGAAATACAATGACAAGAGTGAGGTGAGTGTGAGCCACAGCAACAATCTGCAGCCTAGCAGGACTTCATTTTCTGTGCTGTGACCTCAGTGTCTCTGATATCATATATATAATAATACAGAGCTATTTGTAAGATGACAGGTGTGAAGGCAGAATACGTTTACAGTATAAACACATAAATACACTACAGTATGTTCTGTACAAGTGTCATCTGAAAGCAACTGTGTGACACATAGAGTATTGTTGCAGCTACTGTTTTGTTCTGTTCTGTTTGTTGTTTTATATTATATTCTATTTCAACTGTTCAATGCTACTCTTTTCTATTTTTGTGACTCTATTATGTTTGTTCTTTTCTCTACCATATTATTTTAATCAGTTAGTTCTCTTCTCTTCTCTTCTCTTCTCTTCTCTTCTCTTCTCTTCTCTTCTCTGCTTTTATCTTGTCTTATCTTCTGTTTGTTCTACTTTATTTGGTTCTATTGTGTTCTGTTTTTTTCCTCTCTTCTATTCTTTGTTCTAATCCGTTCTGTTCTACTTTATTCTGTGTTGTTTTTTTTCTCCTCTATTCTATTTTATGCTGCTAGTTCTCTTCTAGTCTATACTGATTGTTCAGTTCCATTTTGTTCATTTTGTTCTGTTGAGTTCTGTTGCATTGTATTCTCTTCTGTTTGTTGTGTTCTACTCTATTCTATTTTATTATCATCTGTTTGTTCTCTTCTCTTCTATCCTACCCTACTTGTTCTACTTTATTCTCTGTTTTGTTTGTTGTCCTCTCCTCTATTCTATCCCGTTAGTTCTGCTCTATCTGGTTCTATTCTCGTCTGTTTGTTCTCTTGTCTTCTATCCTATTTGTTCAATTTTTTTTGTTCTACTCTATCCTGTTTTGTTGTGTTCTTTTCTTTATTTTATGCTGTTTGTTCTATTCTAGTCTATCTTCTCCTATTAAATTTTGTACTGTCTTCTATTCTTTTTCTATTTTATTTGTTCTCTTCTCTTCTATCCTACCCTGTTTGTCCTACTCTATTCCATTCTATCCTGTTTGTTCTATTCTGTTTGCTTCTGCTCTATTCTATTTTGTTTTTCTTATCTCCTTGATCCTGTTCTATGCTGCTTGTTCTATTCTAGTCTGCCCCGATTGGTCGATTCTATTCTTGCTGCTTGTTCTATTCTAGTCTGCCCCGATTGGTCGATTCTATTCTGTTCGTTCTGTTCTGTTGGGTTCTACTGTACTGTATGCTCTTCTGTTTGTTGTGTTCCACTCTATTAATTCTTGTTGATTCAGATCTGCTCTTTTCTTTTCTCCTCTTGTCTCTTCTATTTTATTTTATCTTGTCTGTCCTATTCCATCCTGTTTGTTTGATTCTGTTGTATTCTATTGCGTTCTATTCCATCTAAGAGCCTGTAGTGCCTCTGAATGGAGACACTTAGTTTTCAGCTTTCTGTTAATGGGATTTTAAATGTTAATTTCTCCTGCTTTCTAATTTATTGACCTTCTACATTCAAAGATCTCTGTCCTCAGTAAGCCGGGATATTTTTAAGGCTTCTGAACATCCCCATAAATGATGTTTGAATTAACATAAAAATCTACAGATGAAATCTGGTTTGCACATGTGAACAAAGGCAAAAAAAATAGATAAAGGAAAAGCGAGACAGCCAGCAGAAGCATTGAAAATCAAAACTGTCTGCGGGTAAAATGAAGTGCAGCACCAATCCAAACAACATAAAGAGGAATTATTGATAGAAAGATGGAATTTGGAAAAGATAATGTTGCAGATGGATTTTAATTCTCTTCAGCACTGCAGCCAGCAGCTTGATGAGAAATGTCATTCCAAATTCAGGACTTCTCTCTACAACAGTAGAATATTTTCAGAGGCATGCTCACTGAGGGATAAAGGCTAATTCCTTCCTTTTTTTTTTACCACGATGTCACCAGAAAACAAATGAACCTTGACAAAAACTGGCCTGGAAATCATATCATAGCACAGATAATGACTCATACTGTTAATCTCTTACTTAAGCAGGATGTATAATTGTTCCAAGTGATAAAATATAGTGCAGGAGAGATTCTGGCAAACACCACCCAGTATGTATTTTGGCTGTATGATGGGAGGACGTCAGCATGCCAGCAACAAGCAGCCTCTATATAATTTCTACTCAGGTCTGTTTGGCATCATGAACCATGAGCTGCACAATGACCAACACAGAGCTGCAGTGGCTAATATCCTACATGCCCTGAAGGAACACAAACTTCAGGTTGGCTGCACATGCTTCTGATGCCAAACTCACATGACGGAGTTGCTGAAGGGAGCGCTTACCTCTTGGTACATTGCCTTTCTCACTGTACAGTTTATTAATTACAGTCAACAGCAGCAGCAGCAGAGAGAGAGCTGTAATTGTGACTTGCTTCTGGTGATTTTGCACCAACGGATCGCAGGAGGATGTAAACAGGCTTTCGGAGCAGTTGGGAAAGGAGCTAGCCAACATTAGAGTGTGGCTGTTTGACAGAAACATTTTTAATTAACAGGGAAATTGTTCGGAAGACCAAGTAAAGTAATGAAGAATCAGGCGGATGACTTCGCTGAAGTTCTTTTAGCGAAGTCATCGGTCTGATACTCTGGTGTTGCACTAGATGGCAATGTAGGAGGAGGAGGAGCAAAGCACTGCAGGTCCACATGACAGATACTTGTTTTTGCTGCCAGGAAAGCCAGGTTTCTGGACGGGGGATGTCTGAGGCGTCTGCCATCCAGCTTGATTAAACGTCATTTAGAATCTGCCAGGAGATTTGTCCAAGATCGTGAAGCAGGAAATAAAACAAGCTGACCACAGTGTTGGTGGGCCTTCTGCTAGTCCTGAATCACCCCATTTACTCCTCAGCACATTGAAAATGCTTTCTAGCACAGACCATGATAGAAACATCCATATTCAAGAGATTATTTAACTGATGGGGACTGGCTTTAGCTAATGTTTAAGTGCTGTTTTTCCAAAATGCTCTCTGTTGTAGTTTGGAAACAAAAGAGTATATCTTTTCTGTGTTAAACAAAAACCCTCAGGTGAGATACTATAGTGCCTGTAAGCAGTCAAGTTCATCACTTGACAGTAATAAGCTGCATTTTTAGCCACGACAAGCAGCTCCATGTGTCACCCTGTCGGTCAGTAGGTTGGTTGGTTGATTGGTTGGTCAGTCCACCAAAATTTCCCCACCTTTTGGCACAGTTTTTGCCTTGGAGTCTGAGCTTTGGCATGGAGTTCAAGTGTGTGTGTATGAAGGTGTGTGTTTGTGTTCATGCCAAATGACTAAAACACACACACACACACACACACACACACACACACACACACACACACACACACACACAGATAGACAGACTGACACATTAACACATACAGACACACCATTTTTCCACATCCCTTTTTATACTCATTAGCCTGTTGTTATAGCGAGGCATCAGTGGATGAGTGAAAAGTGTGTGTGTATGAATCATAGACTGTTTATAAAGAGGGACGACATGTCTCCACTTAAGCCAAAATATCACTGCTGGTGACGTCATTTGAGCCAGAGTCTGCATCAAGTTACCACCCAAAAACCTGCCCAACCAATCGTGAGCAGCACCACTGAACGCGAACACACCGATTGCGATGCATAGCTGTCAATCATGATGTCAGATCCCCTTTATATAGCATCAAATAACTGACTAGAACCAAATATCAGAAAAATGAACACTTGCACATACAACAGTGAAATAAGAACTACCCTACATGGCATAAAACCATCTTTTGTTGAAAATGTATTCAATGTTTACTGTGTTATTGTTATTGATCATTTGTACATATAAAAGTGACAAATTATAGATCTGGTACAAATCACTCTATATAGAGAGTGGGTAGGGAACGTGCAGGTGAGGTTGGAAACCCTAGGAGGGCTTATAAATTGACCCCACCTTGACTTTGTTTAGTCTAGGAAAATGAATAATGTACATCTTATTACTGTGGATTTTAGTTTGGCCTATGTTCCATCTGCTAACATTGGGGGAGCGGGGTTTCTGACCCGATGGCTTTACCTTTGGGGAACTGTCATGTCGTTCATCTTTACATACGGTCTGTGGTGTGAACGCATGAATGCATGGATGCATTCCTGTATGTGGTTGCAGCTACTGTGAATTCACACTTGTTTTAAGTAGAGCATTTTATTTTATATGTGCATCTGCCAGTGGGCCATCACTATAAGAGTATAATAATGTTAATTCCACTACAGGAGAGACCTGATGTTCTCTGTAATTAGGTGGAAAAAAATATGTGCATATATAGGTGAAAGCATAGGAGAAAAATAAGTTAGAAAATACTGGCATTTAGGATATCAGCAAAAATCCAGTTATGTGCATCCCTGATGAAAACAGTTACATCTAAACCAGGTACAAACATAGTTTAAAACCTTGCCATTTTATTGACACACAACATAAAGTTTGGTCGTTGGGTGGAGCCATCTTGTATATGTTTTATTTGAAGTTTATGTAACACAAACATGCAGCTCAGGCTGGTTTGTTGAGGTTCTGAAAACAAAACTATATGCACAAGTTAAAAAGAAACACAAACTTTTCAAAAGAACACAAGGAAATCAACAAAAGAAAAGCTGTTCTACCATTATGCTTTTAAGCATGAATCTACCCATACACACAAACCAAAATTAGTGCTTATCAGTGTCTAATCATTATTATATTTGTCCCAACATACACATTTTAACAATATAAGTAGCTCAGGGTACTTTAAAAAGTCTATTCCCTGAAACAATGAACCCCCTCTGCACTACTGGACTTGGTACAGTCCAGGCCCCCCTTTACTATAAAGCCCATTGGAAGCTCTCACTTCCTGCTTGGCAGTTTAAACCCACAACCAGCAGGTAACATGGATGGAAGCTCATTTACAAACATTTGGTTGATTAAAGTTGCTTGTAACTAATACATAAATCTAAATGGGATGTATTAATAAATGAAATGAGTTTTTATGTAATTAAAATTGTGAATGATGCCAGTATGGACTAGATGGTATCTGACCACTGTGGAACCTGCTCTTAAAGAGGACATGTTAGCAACGTGACAAACTTTGCTTAATGCTTGATTCAGACTTTAAGCCAATATTGTCTAAATGATCCCCAGTTCAATATTAAATGTTTTACCTTTTCAAACTGACTCTTCCTGATAAATGAAAATTTGAATGCATGACGCTCCAGGTCCAAAGAAGAGTGAAAGCTCCAGTAAAGCTGGGTCTAACCCTGGCCTGGTTTAAGTGGGGTTTTTTTTGTCTTTATTTGATAATAGTGGTGTTGAGATGAAGCTTCATGAAGCGTTGAAGCTTTCCAGCATATTTGGTTTGTAAAATATCTCAAGGCTTCAAAACCACCTGTTGGTCAAAGAGTGTAAAAAGGCAGATGTTCTCGGCCATGTTATCTGTGATATACTGCGTTTTGGGCCAGCAAAGGCTTTTGAATAATGACTGTCAACAATGGAAACAAAGTAATGCATCCAATGTGTGTAAATCAATCCTTCAGTCAGTAATCGTAACATAATTTAATAATGTCAGCAGGGGAAATATTAGTGTTCTGGAAAAAAACTGGAAAGTGGCCATGGTTTAATGAGGCAGAGGGCAGGGAATTTGCTTGAGTAACAAGGAAAATGAAGTAGAGGTGAGACTTTATTCATTTTTGTTCAGGAACAATGATTTCTTAGCTCCTCAGCAGCTTTGGGCATCATCAATGATGTCACATTATAAGCCTTGATAGGTGCTTTACGGAAAACGTACTGGATTTTTTTGGCACATGCTCTGAGGCTTTGTCACAGCACATAACCTCTCTCATTCATTCATTCATTCATTCATTTTCCATAACCGCTTATCCTGTTGGGGGTCACAGGGGGGCTGGAGTCTATCCCAGCTGACATTGGGTGAGAGGCAGGGTACACCCTGGACAGGTCACCAGACTATCACAGGGCTGACACATACAGACAGACAACCATTCCCACTCACATTCACAGCAAATTTAGAGTCACCAATTAACCTGCATGTCTTTGGACTGTGGGAGGAAGCTGGAGTACGTGGAGAAAACCTGGAGGAACCCTTTTGCTGTGCGGTGACAGTGCTAACCACTGCACCACTTTGCCGCCCATGAATCTGGCCTCTGTACAAGTTACTCCAAATAAGGCACTGGTTGGCATTGTGACACAAAACATGCTTAATTCACACAGTAAGCCAATAAAGTCTGAATGACCCCAGATCAATATTAGATTTTTATTTTTTGATAGCAAACTGTCTCTGTTTCTGATAAATAAAAACTTGTTGATGTTGTGTGATGCTCCAAGTCCAAAGAGGAGTGAAAGCTCCAGCAAAGCTGTTTTTTGCCTTAATTTGATAGTGTTAGTGCAAAGGATACCACAAAATCTGGTGTCAATCAAATACCAAGAGATACAGGGCCAGAATTGCTGATATACTTTTTAGTATTAAAAGTAGCTTATGTATTTTCATGTAGGGTAGAGTGGAGTAGCATGATTTATGAGGTAATCAGCCTGCTAAAGTAACAGCTAATGATGACCAATTACAGTTTGAATACGTAACATTAACTAATACTGAAGATCTGATTAGACTAAAATGTTAATTTCATGACTATATACCTGGATATTCCTCGTCTCACTCTTCGTTTAACTCTGTCTGTGTGTCAGGGGTCTGGATGCCGAGGCATTTCCCTCCTGCTGCCTTCTTTTCTGTTGCAGCACCTCGTTCTTTTCCTCTTTCGTTCAGCCGTCATTGCAATTATGTGTCGGATTAAAGTAGTCAGCGCTTACTATTGCATGCCAGGTTGTTTGCACAGACAGTTTTGCTCTTGAAATACAAATGGATACGACGTAGAAGAGAGACACTGATCCCTTTTGTTGATATCAGTCATTTTGATCTTCAAAGCAGAAATGTAGTATCTGTAGCACTGATATTCTGTTATTGATCCACCCACCCCTGGTGCAGAGTTGACAGGGAGTGAGGGAAGACAGAGGAGGGATGGCATGCATCAAAACATCCAGTCTGACCTGAACCTGGTTATTGCATATTGATATTGCAATTGTGTGAATTTAGCATCTTCGACTCCTTGGCCGTCGAAACGCTCTATAAACAAATGTTTTGGCAAAGAATCCCTGAATTATTCAAGAGCTGTGAACCAGATATACTCTGAGCTGGACACTTTGCTGCTGAAAAATAAACTCGGTGGCAGACAAACGTCGTCTCTTACTTAATTTCATCATATTATCTGCATCTGTGTGCTGCAGTTTCTTGTAACTTGTCAGCCACAGACCAATACTGATACCTCTGATAAGCTAAAGTAAGCCAATAATTATGTCCGTGATAATGTATCAGCCAGTACGCAGCATGTTGGCTGTAGTGATCTTTAATATGTTGCTAGTAATGGGTTCTGGTTGTGTATAATGTCAATTCAGACTCTGTATATTGTGATTGTGCTGTGCCTGCATTGCTGTCACATTACCCATATTATGCATGTCTTTTAACAACGCGGGCAACAACAGAATCAGGGACTTTGATACAGGGTTGTTATTCATCCATCAGATCATTTATTTATGTTTCTATTAAGAATACCAAGAGTGAGCTCCCCCGGAATATATTAAATCTAATTTGTACAAAGTCTTCTTGACCTGGAAGGACAAAAGAAACTCTTATCAGAAATCAGCTCTTTGTTTACACCACAAACTGCAGGAGGCTGGTGGAAAGATTTTCTGTTGTTGTTTATCCAGGCTGACTGTGGGCAGACAGACAGGACGGGCCGGCCCATCACTCGAGTTTTTTTTCTCACTTAACTCTTCACATTTCTCTTCAGGAAGACCTGCAGCAGTTGATACTGATGCCTCTACCAAACGTCGCCATTCTGGGTCAGGACCCCCTGACAGGTACAAGATAACCACATGATCCTATCAGTGCCATGTCTCTCAGCAGCAAGAAAGTAATTATACTTTATATACGAGTCCATATCTCTGCTATCTGTGAAACACATTAAGGTGATAATGATAGGGAGGATGGTGGCGGGGGGTGGAGATGATGATGATAATGATGATGATGATGACAGTTATTTCTGTGTCCTCAGAGGCAGCCGTGGAAGAGCTCAGGCGGCTGCTGCTGCTCTTACTGGGATGTGCAGTGCAGGTGATCACACACTCACATGACCATCACGCTTTCTGAAGGTCGATAATGACACCGGTGTTGTTTTACTGAACCTGCGGACAACCAGTGTTTTGCACCAGATGTTCAGTGTTTTACATTTTTAGCCATACCAGCGGTTCGGTCAGTTGGTCCATCTTTTGATCCAACACTAGGACTCAGAGTAAAAAATTTATTGGATGGATTATCCTCTGTCCCCAAAGAATGAGCACTAATAACGTAGGTGATGCCCAGACTTTTTAATCCACTACAGGATTTCTACTTATCCAACACTTAAAGGGGAACTACATCCATTTTTAAATTCATACATGTCATTCCTATGGTCCAGGACAGTCCACAAATATTAGTAAACATGAACAACTCTCTCCGAAATCCAAAAACTAGAGTGCTAAAAGTCAAATTTGTGATGTCTTCAAGTACAAAGTCTGGAGCTGCTCCATAGACAGTGGATTGGGAGAGATGTTCTAGTTGACTCTGGGAGCGCCCAGGGAAATCTTCTGAGTATATTGGTACATTTATGTTTCAAAACTGAGAACACTGCAATAGAGTGAAGCTCATTTGGATGTAAAAAAGAAATGAAACATTCTGTTGACAAAATCAGGCTCCTGTTCACTGTCTATAGAGCAGCTGAAGACTTTATACTTGATGACATTACAAATTTGAGACTTTCTTCTCTGGTTTCTGGACTTTGAGAGAGAGCAGCTCATGTTCACATATGTAGATTGAATTTACCTAGGCCGTGGGAAAATCATGTTAATTAAGGTGGTGTTGCCCTTAAAGAAAATGAAAGGGCACCAGGGCATGCAAAGTTTTTTTGCATGAAGGGCAGTCTAGGGTACTGAAACTCAGTTCCAGCATGACACCAGTTCCTATACAACCAGTACCTACTGAATCATAACAAAAATTTCAGTGTCTCATTTCGGTGCCAAATTGTGAGAGTAGTGAGAGTGTGTGTGTGTGTGTGTGTGTGTGTGTGTGTGTGTGTGTCTATGCTGGTGAGGCATGACAATGAGGCTGCAGAGAATGACGTTAAATGTGGCAGGGCAACATGTGTGAACAGTTGAGAGTGTTTGACAGTGATATGACATAATGTAAAAACCTCAAGACCTGAGACAAGTTCCTGTGTCTTCCTTACCACCTGTTAAATAAAGTGAAGGTTGTTAGCCCTGAAGTTAGCAAGCAACATTAGCCTCCCATTGGAACCTGACCACTCTCACTTAAGGTGGAATGTTAAGGTGGACCAGCCATTCTCATTGTAGTGACAATCTCAGCTGCACTAAAACACAAACTGGAGAAATACTTGTTTGCTGAGTCCCTCCTGAATTAGGGAGATTATTATTGATCCCAACCCCAAATTTATGTGTGCTGTGATTAGTACTGTAACTGTTATTTAGTGTTAAGGTATTGTAGTTAGGTTAAGTTTTATTTTACTTATTAAGTGATATTTTTTTTTGTTAAAAGTGTTTTCCATTTATTCACATTCATATATATTTAAGTACATTTTAGGCCAAATATGTTGTTCGATTTTAAGTTTAAATTAGCTCTTGCAATAAAAAAAAGGTGTTCTTCCTTGTCACTGTCATTTATGCTTTATGTTCTTTTATTAGTGTTGATTCAGGCCAGTGGCGTACAGCAGTCAGGATGGGCCTCAGTGCACACTGTCGTGATGGGCCCTAGTGCTAGATTTTGCGTTAAACAGCCACTGTATATTTAATTGTATTGTCACACGATCAATAATAGACTTGACGTTGGACAACATACATATTGCCAATCATCACTGCAAAACTGTGTATTACAAAAATATTAATAAATAAAAATAGTTTATTTATAGTTCATTTAGTTTATGTAAAATGAACATCTAATTTTGTTATAGATTGTTACCGACTATTTCACAAAAGAAACACTGACGGAGATGGGTTTGATATGTACAGTGCAGCCAAACTGACTGCACTGTACATATTTATGCCCCTAGTTCAGGCACCATTTAGGAACCAGTATCTGGGAGAAAAACAAAGGATACCCAACCCTAATCCCAGAGGACACTTTATCATGTTTCTTCTACCTTTGGGTCATTGAAGTGAGCTGTTTTGCTGCGTTTGTTTTGAACATGGGCCAACCGGGCTGAGGGTGTCACTTCACTAGTAATTTGAGTATAATTTGATCTTAAACATGCGCACACACCTGAGACTTCTTTTCATCCCTCTGTGTCTGCAGTGTGAGGAGAAGGAGACATTCATTCAGCAGATCCAGTCTCTGGACATTGAGACCCAGGCAGCCATAGCCAGCTGTATCCAGCAGGTATGTTTTAATCAAATCAAGGACACCCCTAAATATGAAAGGCCTTCACTGACTGACCGCCAGTATGGGGAGATATTATCCAGAGGATGCGCTTCTAAGAGGAGTTTTGTTCCGAAATATGATTTAGGAAAGAATTTCTTCACTGTCTGGCCTGCAGGCAGAGAGACTGAAACTATTATACCTTCTCCTGGCGCTTCAAGTAAGTGTGAAAATGAGCTGCTTGTTATTCTGCTGGCAGCCTGTTAAGGACCTCTGGGTGCCCCTTGCTGCCACCGTAGAATGGATCCTCCACCCCTCATGTCCACCTCTCCACCTCCACCTCTGTCACATCCTCCTCTCGCCTTCATCTTTTTTTTTCTGTCATTCTGCTGTCCAGTCCAATACCGCCTAATGCCAAATTGTAGTCTTTTTAAAAAATCCCCCCCGTGAATAATTGCCAGCATTACAAAAACAGCATGTTGCATACCAGCGTGTCTGAATTACAGTAACAGCATGTTGCCCACCAGCCTTTTTTGTGCCAGGTTTCTCAGCCTCATAAATCATTGAGGTGAGAGGTGCTCTTCCTGTGTGGATGGATGCACCCCCTGCTTGCTGTTCATATGCCTTCCACCCGAGGACATTTCAAACCTGTCTACATAATCATTAGTTTTGCCTGCATTAGTCAGGCATTTTTGGACACGCTTCCCTAACAGATACATTCCCAAACAAATGTGAGAAATGTTTTTTTTTCCCCTTTTAAATAGATTCATCTCTGCTTGGTATTCACACAGCCTTCACACTGCCTGGATTGTTTTTCCCCAGATCTGCCATCTTGTGTCAGACGCACATTGATCTTATCATGTGACCTGAGAAACTGTCCTTGCTGCAGGTGACTCAGGATCCTCGCATGGTGCTGCCGCTGAGGTGGGAGGAGCTGGTGGAGGCTGAGGGCGCAGACTTACAGCTGGCGTTCAGCTCCATGGCCAAACAGATCCAGAGCCTGCTGGCACAGAGAGACACACACCTGGAGGTATACCTACACACACGCTTTAAATAGTTTGACATTTTGGCAAATGTGCTTTTTCGCTTTCTTGCTGAGAGTTAGATGAGAGGATCGATACCACTCTCTGACATGAGTCGTATTGATCTTCTCATCTAAATCTCGGCAAGAAAGCGAATAAGTGTATTTCCCAAAATGTCGAAATATCATGTGATGATGTTTTCACACCAATGTGAGAAACACGGGAGCGTAAGCTATAAGTAACGCAGTCATCACCCGACCTATTGAATAATACACCTGATTGGAAATTGCTTAATTGGGGACACCAGACATTAAACTGCTGTTTCACTTTTTTATACATGTCTACCATCTGTTCAGACAGATGGAGTCCAACACATCAGACAGACTTTTTTGTGCCTTAAAATGATTTAAACATGAGTCCTCTGGTGGCTCAGACACATAACATATAGTTTAACATCAGTGTCCCTGGTTTGACTCCTGCTGGGGACCTTTGATGCATAAAACAAATGTGTCAGGCGTTTTTGTACGAGACCTAAACAATATTTTCCATGACTTTATAATAAGAAATTTAATTTTCATGAAGTTAAAAGATTGAATTAACTGGAAATTAGGACATGCATAAGTAAGCTCTTGTTTCATCAGGGCTTAATTGTGTCACATATTTGATTAACATTTTATATCTTATGCTGCTCAGATCTCATATTCAGTTTGTAGCTATTATTTACCACTCGCAGTCGTAGTGATTCTGCCTTTTTAACAACCCAACAACCCAACAACAACAACAAACAACCTCTCATGAAAGGGATATTTTCCCAATTTTCAACCAGCTTTGCTGCAAAACAATGTGGCAAGTAGGGATGCACCATTTATAAGCTTAAAATCGATATTGACCGATACTCGCCTTGTTGACTACCATCGACCTATGGGAAAATAAGATGACATTCACCGATGTCAGTAGCTGATGTTTTCTGTTGTGTCACATCAGTTTTGTGCAGGCTAAAAAGCAGAGCTCAGGACTAACGGCCACAAACTTTAACCATTGAGCAGGTACAAGAAGAATACAATGATTGTTTGGCAGGTGTGATCTCACTGCTGTTTGACGAGATGGCTACTAGCACCCGGCGTCCCTGCATCCTGGGGATAGTCCAAAATGTGTTTGGGACAAACAGAGATCTTCCCCAGGACACTTTTGGGATGAAAGGATGCAGTAAACCCACTATCAATGTGTCAAAGGATGCACTGTATTGGTTCCCTGACAATGCTACATTGTGGACAACATATCAGTGTTAAAATCCGCAGGAGGAGATTAACGCGTTAATGTCAGCTCTCTGCAACTGAAGACTGCAACTAACAGCTCACGGAGGTTGCATTGATTAACATTATGATGCATTCAAGCTCTATTCAGTAAAAATGAGTATGGGGTGAGGGTAAATTATTAGTTTTTCATGATTTGAACTTTTCACTGGTATCAGCTATCGGTCAAATTGTTATTTTAATCATCGGTATCAGTCCAGAATTTCAAAAATCAGTGCATCCCTTGTGGGTGCTATGTGTAAATAAATTGTGTTAAACTTCCCTCCATCTAACCACTGCCCAGATCTCCCTGCTTGTCTCCCAGCTAATTTATTTATTTATTTTTTGGTTCAAGGGCTGTTGCTTGAACTCATCGACTGTATAAATGATGGATGTAGCCACAGTGACGTTACCCATTGGTTTGTGGACCTCAAGATGTCACCATCTTGGATTTTTGAAGCCACAAGTGACCATATTTGGACGAGAGGGTGGAGCTAACGGTGGCTGCTAGCTTTGTTAGCACATTACATTTACAGCTGTGGTTAACTGTGATAATGCTGATGCTGATGTTATCTGCAAGAGAAAAACAGGCTTAAACAAAATGTGCTAACTGGAAAAATTTTACATCCGACTCCTTTTAGTGCAACCAAATGTTGAACAAGCCTTTTTAGGTGAGCGAAAAGTTACAGTTACCTCTTATGAGCTGAAATAGCGATAGATACGGCTGCACATATTCTCCATGAATCTGGGGTTACGCTATAGTTACCTTACCTAACCAATGTTGTTGCTGTAGTAGCTTGTTGTCAATGGATGGCGCACACCTGTTAGTCAAAGCAGCCTCTTTAATTCTGCATAACTTTAAGCTTTAATAAAATGCAAACTGGTGAGATATATAAAAATTAACCCTCCATACAGTTGTCATGAAGGTGGAAAAATGCTGTAGAGACCAAAACCATTTTTCTACCAGGCTGTGAACATGTTTTTTTCTGCTGTAAAGTTGGGCATTTCAGCATGGGGCTTTGTGGGGATTGACTCGCTTTTGGAGCCAGTGTCAAGAGGCTGTCAGAGAAACTGCAGTTTTTGACACTTCACAGTGGCTTCATTTTTCACAACCCAACTATAGATAGTAGTTCTGCATTTTCATACTCCTGTCACCACGGACACAAAGAGTGTAGAAATGGATCGAGAGAGAGAGAGAGAGGCCCACCACACAACTTTACCTCTGTTTTCTCTGATCATGTAGCATCAATTTCAGAGGTACTTGTGTCTCTAGACTGCACAGGCATTTTTATCAATCAATCAATCAATTTTATTTATAAAGTCCAATATCACAATTTACCTCACAGGGCTTTACAGAATACGACATCCCTCTGTCCTTAGGACCCTCGCAGCGGATAAGGAAAAACTCACCAAAAAAAAACCTTTAATGGGGAAAATGAAAAGACCATCTTTCCAGCTGTGAAATGCTTCTTTAAAACTATATTTCAAATGAGTAGGTTGTAGGATAGATTCAAATTCAGAAAACATGAGTATATTGTGAGGCTGTCGTGTGTATAGGTTTGCGGTCCGTGCAAGTTTGTGAAAAGTAAATGAAAAAATCAAACATGTCAGTCCACTGTCTGAAAAAATAGGAAAATGTATTTTAGATTTACAAAGTCATTTTTTTGTTTTCAAAACAGGAAAACCTAGACTACAATAATTACCCCGTATATGAGTTTGTTCTCTTTGTTTGACACCACCCTGCATCTTCAAATCCACTGAGATTTTTTACCATCTTTTTGAGGGATTAAAAGGCATTATTAAAGAGACTTTCTTTGTTTGGAGCAGTGAATAATATTCTAAACCTTTAGCTACAACTTTAATACGAGATCAGAGCAACATAAGATATTAAATTTTGATCAAATAATTCCCACTGACTCAAAAAAGCCCTGATGAAACAAGGGCCCACTTTGATCTCCTTTAGTTTAGCCGTGTAATCGCAGGGAAACAGAAGAGAAAAGGCATTTTACATTCATTTTGCAGAGAAACAA
This sequence comes from Epinephelus moara, assembly GCF_006386435.1. Taxonomy (NCBI): domain Eukaryota; kingdom Metazoa; phylum Chordata; class Actinopteri; order Perciformes; family Serranidae; genus Epinephelus; species Epinephelus moara. The sequence continues at coordinate 26,061,218 of NC_065509.1, forward strand.
ATTGTTTAAAACCCAACAGGTGGATAAACACCATAATGACACTGTACCTGCAGTCAGTTCAAAGTAAACAGACCTTATTACTCAATATAACAAACACATTTTGAGCCAGGGAGGTTATGTTTTAGGTTTGGTTTGTTTTTCTTTTTGTCAGCAGGATTACAGAAAAACTACAGGCCCGATTTTCATGAAACTTATTAGTAGAAGGGTCGTCCAAAGAAGAACCCATTAGTTTTTGGAACGGATCAGAATCACGGGGTGATTTATTCATTAATATTCCGTAACCACTTATCCTGTTAGGGGTTGCGGGGAGGCTCGGGCATATCACAGCTTACACTGAGCAAGAGGCGGGGTACACCCTGGACAGGTCACCAGACTATCACAGGGCTGACATATAGAGACAGACAACCATTCACACTCACATTCACAGCTACGGACAACTTAGAGTCACCAGTTTACCTGCATGTCTTTGGACTGTGGGAGGAAGCTGGAGTACCCAAAGAAAACCCACGCGGACACAGAGAGAACATATAAACTCTGTACAGAAGGGCTCCCACACCCGGGATCGAACCAGGAACCCTCTCGCTGTGAGGCAACAATGCTAACCATTGCCACCAAGGCTGGATACACAAATTATTTTTCACCTCTGTTAACATTGTGAGACAAGGCATGTGACCGTGGCGGAATAAATGCTATACATCTTAACATTTAGTAGATGCTGGTGAAGTTCATAGTGACAAAAGCCAAACAGTCAGTTGTAGAAATATGATGACTCCTCTGGTTAGCCCACATGTCATTATGGAGCACTTAGGGAGAGTGGTTTCTTGGGGGAACTGATACAATTTTAACAATGCTTCTTTCTCAAACTAAGTGTGGCTATGGAAACATAAATACACACATATGATGCAACGAACTGTACTCTTATGCACATCCAAATGTCAGCTGTCTGTCTTCACCAGAGATATTCATTCAGATTTGACTCAAGTAAAAATTTCCTCATGGGAACATGCAGTTTTTCACAGCGATGGTAACAAGCTGTCATGTTCATGATGTTATTTCAGTCTGAACATTTGTTATTTGTACATGTGTGAGTGATGATAAAGTGTTTTTCTGGTTTTCAGAAATGTATGTTTGATATGTAAAATATTTCCACTGTAGAAGTACATATTTATTGCGCAGCTGAGATGATGAGGCTTCGGCTAGACACAACCGTAGTATGACATCATTTAAATAGTTTTGGAAATATATCCACATATATGTAGTGATTGCTCTTGCGGATTTTAATTTCAGAGAACTGGACTATTGGCCTTGGCGGAGGTCTGTGCTCACCGAGTGCCCCGCTAGTTATTTTTGTTTTTAATCTCTTTATAGTGGTAGTTTCAACTTACCAAAGTTCCACGGCCACTTGGTTTGTGAGATGTCTTGGTTTTAACTCGTGTTTCTGTTCCTTTCTTGAAGATCCACAGTACTCACATGAGGCAGGGAAAAAGTTGAACGAGGTTTAGGCAGATCAAGTCCTTCCAAAATTACATCTTGTGTGGTTTACTACCGACTTGATGTCCTATTTCTGTATATTCTTACGTACTACCTGCTATTATACTTCAACACTGCATAACACAGTCAAAAACGTATTACCATCCAAACCAACAATAGCTTCATATCGTCCACAGTCTCCTTTTGTCATGTGCACTCAACTGCCTGATGGCACCACACCTGGCATAAAAAACTTGTGCCTGTATTCTGACACATAAATAAAATAAATATAAACATAACCTTAGCATAGTCCACAGCCATACGCTATTCAAAATATACAGAAACGGTTGTGCAAACTTAAATAATAGCAGAACTTGTATAATATGTCGTATCAACACAGACATTCTTACCAAATATAAATATGTGCTTCAGTTGCTCTCACATTCTGTCTCGCGTGTCTCTCATTCTCTCTCCAAATCCTTATTTTCCTCCGTCCTCTGTGTCCCTTGCCACATCTCTCTCTTCCTCCCTCTCTCAGAGGATAGCAGAGCTGTGTCGGGAGCGGGAGGCCCAGTCTGACTCAACCATGGCGCCCCTGGGTGGTCACAGCGAGGAGCCATCCCAAGGTCTGGCACTCCAGCTGGCAGACAGCAAGGCCAAACTCCGCCGCCTTAAACAACAACTGTGAGTGTTTGTGTGTTTATGTGTGTGTATGTGAGAGATTCAGAAACTCAAGAGAAACCTTTAGAAAAGTTACGATAAAGGTCAACATGAAAAATGTGCAAATTATTTTGTCACATAAAACCGTGAGTCGTTACTCAGCAACGAGCAAGGGACAAATCAGGTAGTCACTGTGACTGTATCACAAAGGTCACTGTAAGCCAATTATAATTGCGGGATGTCTTTAAATGTTTCTCACAAACATAATTTGCTCTAATCTATTTGTTTTATCAGCCAATGTATCACAGAAAAAAAACTGCAAAATATGTTTTTAAAAGAAGTGTGTAGTTGTACTGGTGCTGATGCTTTTATGTTAAACTAATGTTTTTTAGGGAAGATAAAGGTGATCAGATATTGGATTACAATCTGGAGATTCAAACCATGGAGGAGCAGATCAAGAAACTTCAAAAAGAGGTACAGACAGCCTGACTTGTGCCTCCGGATCTAAAACTGAAACCTGCTGTTCTGTTTTAGTGATTCCTCTGTAAAAGAGAAAGAGATACTCATGATTTGGATACACAGAAAGACTTCACCACACATAAAACTTAACTAGTTTGGCAACAGCTGTAATATACTGTATGTGCGTGCAGCCAACAGCGCAAAACACAGGTGGCTTTTAACAGCCAATAAGTCGATTCCTCTTAGGTTATGTATTTAGCAGCAATTAGACAACACACATTGTAGCCAACTGTAATTTTGTCCAGAAGAACACTGTTAAACTTCTCTCCCAGCCGAGCTCAACAGTTTAGAGAATCCAGGACAAAACAACGGGGATGATCCTGGGTCACATGAGGCCTTTGACGAAACATTTCCTTGTATGTTTCCATTGTTGCTGTGCTACGTTTAGTTGCAGCATCAAACAGTGTTCTCAAACCATATAATCTGTTATGTGTAGACACTATTTGGTGCTACGACAAAATGTGGGGAGAAGCTATCTTTATTTAAGCTGCTGTCTAAGTGTTAACTTTATGTAAACCTAATCTTAATATGAACTTTAAAGGGACAGTTCACCACCAAATCTTACCTGTAGTGCTGTTTATCAGGCTAGATTGTTTTGATGTGAGTTGCAGAGTGTTGGAGATATCGACCGTCGAGATGTCTGCCTTCTCTCCAATATAATGGAACTAGATGGCACTCGGCTTGTGGTGCTCAAATTGCCAAAAAAACAACATTTGAGACACTCAACAGCAATGTCTCTCTCCAGAAATCATGACCTGGTTACTCAGAATAATCCACAGAACTTGTTGTGAGCAGTGTCATGTAGGAACTACTTTCTTTCTACCAAATTACACCCGCCAACTGTATCACTGTGTGCATCTACTCATGGATGAGATGTAAATATTAATGGCATCTTCCTGGCTGAGCTGTAATGTTAGCTAGCTCAGTGGTGCTAGGTCACCTAGTAGGAGATGCATGCTTCCCTCTGTGCTGTAATATGGGTGGTGGGTGTAGTTTGGTAGACAGAAAATAGTTCCTACATGAAGCTGCTCACAACAAGGTCTGTGGATTATCTTGAGTAACCAGGTCATGATTTCTGGAAAGAGACATTGCTGTTGGGTGTCTCAAATGTATTTTGGCACTTTGAGCACCACAAGCTGAGTGCCATCTAGTTCCATTATATTGGAGAGAAGGCCGACATCTCTACGGCCGATATCTCCAACACTCGGCAACTCACACCAAAACAATCCAGGCTGATAAACAGCACTACAGCTAAGAGGAAAAATATGTATTTCAGATTTTGAAGTGAACGGTCTCTTCAGACCGAGATCTCGGAGAAATGAAGATAGCAAAATGTTATTTTTTTCGTCTTACAATCCCTGTACACACACACACACACACACACACACATACACACACACAAACCTTTCCCTCTTCCTGTATTAGACTTTGTCAACATTTGCTTTACTGCACATCCCCGATCTGTTCACAACCTTCTTTGACCTCATCTGCACGGGTGTATGAATGTGTGTGTGCCTGTGCGTGTGTGTCTGCAGAACCGCTCTCTGCAGGGTGAGGTGAGGGGCATGCGCGCACTGCGGGATGAGCTGGACTGTGCCCGAGAGCGAGCTGCGCGGGCCGAGCAGCTCCAGACTGAGCTTCAGAGCTGTAAACACAGATTGCGCAGCCTGGAGCTCACACGCACTCAGCTGAAGGTACACACACACACACACACACACACACACACAGACACACTCACAAACACACAATGCAAATGCACAATTCACACACACATACTTCTGAATAAGTCATTTACACCAGAGAGAAAAAAAAGCATTACAGAAACATCTATTCTACACCATGAAATACATTCAAATTGCTTTGGCAGTAAGTTCCATTGGAGTCTAGCATACAGAATAACATCAAACATACTCACAGAGCCTTGATACACATGTACACACAAACATGAACTTTTCACAAAGCAAGATCTCATGCGAACATAACCAGCGAAGGTCACATGAAGACGATCCCCCTTTTTAACCTCGCCCTGAGTAAGTATTTTTTTTAAAAAGTACCTCTTTATCTCAAAAGCCATATATTCCCTCTCACTGCCCTGAGCATTTCAATCAAGAGCGAGTATGAACAACTCTGAAGCACAAAGCCAGGGAGATTATATTGTGTGATGTCATCAGGATTTACAGCCCGGAGCTGCTTCATTGACAAAGAGCAGGAGTACGTCTTCAGTTATTGGAGCTTTTACACCTAAATGAGATTTATTCTGAGGTAGTATAACTGTTCTGAGGCAGAAAATGTGCTCATATCCTTGTAAAACACCTCACAGTGTCCTCACTGTCACCTTCTCAGTCTTATTTGATTTATTCTGCCTTCACACTGCATCTCTGTGACAGCCCACATTAGCTGGCAGGATGATTTCTTTCTCGTGTTTGGGTTTATAATTAATTTTCACAATTTCACAGGGAGCTCTTGCGTGGTTGTTTAAACCAGAGGAGCAAATGTTGAATATTTACATGTTGAGATGTTTTCTCTTTCAAAAAATAAAATCCACCACACGACACTTCAAGAGTAATTTAGTTTTTATTACATCTTCGGTGTTATTTGCATAGATGTTTCCATCATTTCTATCGGTAATAACATTTTCTCACCAAGTTAATTGCAGAGATCTGAGGCATCAGATATCCGACAGGATAGCGCAAAGAAAAAGACGGATGGAGGGGAAAAAACACAATCAGTCAGGTTATTATTGACATTTGTGGCGCGCTCACTTTTGGTTTAACGACTAAGTCAAGTGTTTTAGATAAACTGGCTAAACTTCCGTCCTCTTTACAACCTGTCTGATCATCTAATTACTTGTGTTTCTCACCCTGTAGTTTGTTGTAGTGATGTTGCTACATTACCTAATCTTAGAGTGCAATTAAAGGTTATTATCGCTACTAGAAATTATGGTAAAAACTATTAGAATAAGCCTGGAATTGCCCTCAGCTGCCACTAAAGAGGACAAATGTGGATCCAAGATCAATTAGCTTTGAGGTCTGCTGCAGCAAAAGACACAGTGTTATTGTTTCAGTTCAAAAGAAGACCCAAATGCAGTACAGCAGGCAGACAGGTGGATTTAACAAAAGGCGAGCTTTAAAGCAGCTGGTAAAATACATCCAAAACAGGCAGGCAACAAAATGAAGCTGGGAGCAAACTAGAATGGCACGATGAACACAGGGAAGTAATAACTAGGAACACAAGAGGCTAACACAGGCAAAGAAACCGAACCAGGGAATGAATCCACAAACACAGACGTAGGAAAGACGTACATATACACAGAGACCTAATCACAAGAACAAGACACGGCTAAAAAAAAAAAAAAAAAGTGGGCACGGGCAAAAGGAGGGAAACACAAGGACTGGCCAACAATGGGTCTGCACTATTAGCACACCGGTGTACGCCTGCGGTGTGCCAAGTAGGTGGAGTCTGCACACCATTCAAGAGTTGGTGGAGCCACCAGATATTCCAGATCTGCCATTAAATTCCATTACTGCGAGCGGCATATACGTCACCATGACCACACGGCTCATACAAACACAAACAAGTCAAGTGAGATAAATAAGACAGAGAACTGATGACTGTCATTTAGGCTTCCATTACATCATATTGTGAACATTACTGACCACGCAGGCAATCATTCATCAACTAGGAAAGCTACCATTGCTTTTGCCCTGTCGTTCAACACTGATGTTTGTTTTATCAGCTGACAGTTACATGTTTGCTGCTGCACGCTGACAGATTATACTCCATTAAAACATCTTTCCCTGCCCTCACCATGACATTAGGCGGTGCACAGGCGCATTGACATTGAGCAGACCCAGTGAAGACATAGAGGTTGTGGTCGGTAACACTAGGGTGGAGCAAATACAACTAATACAGGACAGGTGTACAGGGAGAACTCTGAAACAGGAAAGGACTAACGAAACTGAAACCAAGCAGGAGTGTATGAAAACAGGTGGATAAGAGGCAAAGTCAGGAAGTAAAACAAGACGTGACACATGAGGAGAGTGACCTCCAAAACTAAACACAAAACCCCAGAACCATGACACACAGGTAAACAATGTGATTCTCTCAGCAAATGCTTGGCCTTAACGTCCACCTTCATAAAGCCTGACTGACAAGAAGACTTCACTACATTATATACTGTATATAACACCATATACTATATTTTTTCCTCTCTGTTTGTGCATGGCGCTCCCTACAGGAGCAGCAGCAGCTGTGTGCAGCGCTGCAGGAGACCAAGGTTCTTCTGGAAGAACAGCTGGCAGACGCACGGGCACGCTGCTCCTCGCTAAGAGAGCTGGAGAGGGACAACCTTCTGCTGCGTCAGAGGATCATAAACGTGGAAGCGGTGGGTGTAATTGAAGGATTGGATTTTTTCTAGAACATGTTAACATGCTTTAATGATCAAAAAACACTTTGCTTTCCTCATACTGTCTGCCTGAATATACCTGTGTTCACCCTCTGACTGAGATGCACCATGTTAATGCCTGATTCTCCTGAGTCTCCTGCCGAAAAAGCCCAGTCTGCTCTGATTGGTCAACGTATCCGGGTCTTCCATATTTCAGCTTCTCTGCACCGTTATTGCAGCTGGGGAATGACTGTAACGGAGTATGGCAGCAACTTTCTCCATTAAAAATCATAAATAATTGGCTGACCAATAGAGCGCATACAATTAATGGCTCATTTATGCTTAACTTCAGATACATATACAGACAGGGACAGAGCCTTCTGTCCATACTCTGCGTTAATTTTATCCGTATTTGTGCATGTTTTCTAAAAGCTTGCCGATTTGGACAAAATGGCGCAATACCACTGGAGATCTCGGGGGCAGTGTAGTGTAGTTAAAGTGTTATACGACTGTAGGACACGACAACGACATTTTAAAAATGGCAAAATTGAATGAATCGGTGATAGAGTGAAAAGAATTTCCCGTCCACATGTTGCGATGTATTAAGTGGCCTCACAGACCACCGCCATCTACATTGCTGCTTCCATTTACAATTACATTATTATGACCTCCTCCACTGTCGCCATGTTCACAGTTGTGTAAAACTTTTGATTCTGCCCTCTAGTGCCATCTACTGGATGTATCTATGCCAAAATAAAGGATGCATGGAAGAATGAGGGCGGTGACGTGACATGAAAAATGCCCCCAAAAAAATCATAAATAACAGCTTTCAAACATAACTGGACATGTTCCAGCAGGAATATGATCCGAAACTGGGGAGAAATGAACAACATTGTTATCCCGATGTTAGCATGTAGCTACATATAGCAGTGTAGGCTAGGTCATGTAAACACTTGCAGTAGCGTGCCTGGAGCAGATGATCATAGAAATCTCTCATGAGGTGACATCATCTTTGAAAGTAGACAAAAAAGCTTGAAAAGAGTGTATTTAGAACCCTCTAAAGCCTGAGGATATCCCTCACAGGAGTTACTTTTACATACATTTACCTCTTTATTCAAAACTTTTAATATGAACATCCCACACTATATATGACGGGAAGTAAGATGAAAAGGTCCTGTTTAATGTTTGGATGTGTTATTTTCTATATGTGTATGCATATGCATGTGTCTGTTTAAGTGAGGAATTGTCTCAACCCTGCTTTAGATCTGGGTATGACTGCACAGGAGTGGCATTTCATGATGAATGAATGTCCGTGTGTGTGTGTGTGTGTGTGTGTGTGTGTGTGTGTAGGAGCGGGACACTGAGAGGCAGCGAGTAGATGAGCTACTGGAGATGAACATGAGCCTCGAGGCGGACCTGAGGCACTGCAGCAGCAGCGGCGGCAGCGTTCCCGCTCCAGTCGCTGCGGATCACCTACGTTTCCTCCAATCAGAACTGGAGTCGGACGAGGAGCCAAGCGAGCTGATTGGTCAGAGCACCTGCCTCTCTGCACCTTGTCATTTAAGACATTTTAATTAACTGATAAGAGAAAATATGTTGAGGTAATGCTGGCCCACGGGTTATCAATCAACAATAACCGAGTGAATCTCTTCATATATCATTTTCTCTTTCCTCCATTTCTTTTTTTCTGCCTATCTGCCTCCCTCTCCCTCGTCTCTCTCCTGCTTTATTCTTTATTTCTTTCTTTCTCCCTCTGTCTCAGATCAGAAGCCGCTGAGTGTGGAGGTGGGCGAGGCTTCGACACTGATGCTGCTGGGAGCAGAGCAGGAGAATGCAGAGCTGAGGAGACGACTAGAGGAGCTGCAGGCCCAGCAGGAGGTCAGGGTTCAGGGGTTCGAGGGTTATGACTCGCAGAAATAATCAATAACAGTTTAGCTCTCTGTGGTCATACATTGAAGCAGGTCATTATTAGAGATAACTCTGCCTGTCTGCACTTTAGAAGCACATGTCCAACTCCACGATATATAAATTAGCTTCCACATGCCCGTAGTGCATTTAATATCAGATATGATCATGTCTTGGTAGGAAGAAGCATTTCAGTCTAGAATTTTTAATGAAAATATCTGCAGATCCACCTTTCAAGTCAACTTTAAGCTGCTCACTATCTGGGCAAATGAAACAGGAAAAGCAGGAAGCAACAGTTGGAGGAGTTAAACATCAATCTCTTCTTGCTGCAGGCTGATTCTCCAGATGCAAAGGATGAGCTGGCTTGCCTAGAGACGGAGCATCAGAACACTCTAAGAGAGGTGAGCTGTGAGCGAAATAAAGTCCTTCTGCAGACCTGAATTAAACAGATATGAATGAAATGGTTTCTTGGAGACTGGCCTGCTTCGTCAGACAGTGTTGAGCAACATGAGGCTGTTGAGTGACTTAAAGGGACAGCTCACCCCACAGTCAAAAAGAGATGTTTTTCCTCTTACCTGTGGTGCTGTTTATGAGTCGAGATAGTTTTGGTTTGAGTTGCAGAGTGTTGGAGATATCGGCTGTAGAGATGCCTGCCTTCTTTTAAATATAATGGAACTAGATAACACTCGGCTTGTGGTGCTTAAAGCGCCAGAAAATACATTTGAAAAACAGCAGCAATGTCTCCTTCCAGAAATAATGACCTGGTTACTCAAGATAATCCACAGACCTGGTTGTGAGCAGTTTCATGTAGGAACTATTTTCTTTCTACTGAACTACATCCGCCAATCATAACAGAATGAAGCATGCATCTACTGCTAGCTTACCTAGCACCACTGAGCTAGCTAATGTTACAGCTCAGCTGAGGATGAATGTTTACATCCCATGCTGTCATGAGCATGAACCTCTCGTCCATGAGTAGATGCACCCTTGCTTCTGCCCTCTGGAAAGAGGCATTGCCCTTATGTGTGTTTTCTCTGTGTTAGCATAGGTTTTCTCTGGGTGCTCACCCTCCCAGAGTCCAAGGACATGCTGGTTCAGTTAATTGGTGACTTTAAAATGCCTGTAGGCATCACTGTGAGCATTAATGTCTGTCTATATGATAGTCTGGCAGCCTGTCCAGGTTGTACGCTGCCTCCAGCCCACTGTTAGCTGGGATTGGCTCCAGCCCCCCAGCAACCCTTAAGAGGATAAACATTTACAAAAGATGGATGGATGGATGGATGGATGGATTTTGCGTGAACTGTCCCTTTAAGTAACTATATGCAGATAGGATTGTCTAAGGAGTAAGAAAATAAAAGCTTATATCATCTTTGACACTAAGTACTTAGTAATCATAGGCATATGATCGTTTTGTGCGGTAAACTAGTTAAATTGAATTCTGAAATAATTAGTCATTCACTTATTATCAGCCTGTTTAATTGATTTGTCAACATATACTTAATGACTCTACGACTCCTCCACCCACATCAGGACCAAAAACACCAGAATATGCAGCCTGATATTACAACCAACATGACAAAATTAAATTAAATACAATAAAAAACATGCTCTATATTATACTGCATAACAGTATGTATATGCATACACAGTTCAGTTCAGTTCAGTTTTATTATTAATGTCCCAAAGGGCAGATTAGGTTGCAGCGGCATAGAGGCACAAAAACACACACATAAAAACATGGTAAGACAGTACATAACATGGAGACAATACAAGTAAGCACACAGACAGCAGTTACCGAGCAGTATGCTAGCACACACCAAGTCAACAAGACTGCCAGCTGACTCCCATTAATAATTATACTAAATAGGCTAGAATAAGCTAAAAATAATAAATATGGTACGTGTTCTGGGCACAGTGACCAGTAAAGTGCACAAAATGACAGTAAGACACACAGTGTCTGGTAAAGTGCAACTCTCAAGGAGTGATCAAGAAAAAAGTGCCAGTCAATACATAGCATACAGACAGCTGTAGACACACACCAGTACAACATATTGCTATTACGTCAAATCAAAAATTACAGCACCAAAATGTTTGATATCAAAGTGTATCAGACATTCAGTTTGTGGGACTCATTATCAACATTAATACCTTGATTTACCGCTTTATCAGAATCCATAATTAAACACAATCAGAAACACTCAGACACAGTTTATTTAATGACCGGTCAACCTGAACGAATCGATTGGAATTTCAGTCATAATGTGTGCACCCAGTGTTTAAATGGCCATAGTTGGTAGCGTTACACATACCTCCATCCATTCACGTGTTGGTCTGCAACGAAAAGTGTCCCAGTGGTGGTCTGTAGCCTCTGTTCAGTTCGTTGTCCTTGTCAATAGCTTGGCAGGTGCTGTCTACATTGTCCTACTTCAAATGAGCAATAAATGATGTCCATGTGATGTAATTTATTGACCAACCCTTGCAATATTTATCGTACTTTTAATCAGTCAATTTTAAATGTTAACATTTGCCACTTGTCACTCTATCATATCATTCTGCAATGAATACATGTGTGAAGACATCTCTTTTGGCTCTGATAACTCTGTGACTCACATTTGCTGATTCTATAACGATAAAAGGATTAATTATAATTAAAATAATCAATATATTAAATGATTGCAGCCCTATTAATGTCACACAGAGTATAATATAAAAATAACTCAGAGGCTGTTTGAACCACCAGTTCATACTCTACTTCCTATAAAAATAGTGTGAGTATCGGATATAACTCGCACACAAACATCTACAGACGCTGTGTCAGCTGTATTGAAGTGTAAAACAGATGAATCTACACATCACTGAGAAACACTGAGAACTTTTGATCGCAACGGTGTAGCGGCTCAGATGTATGAATGCAGTAGAAATCATTTTCTTTTTACATTGTATTTCATATATTCTCTTTATTGTACTATTATATATGATGGCTGCAGCCAGTCCTTCTTTTCAGGCTGCACTGAGTTTTCTTTGGTTATTTGTGCCTTTGTGTACTATTTTTATAACAAAACAAGTCATTTAAATCAATCTCTAATTGTTCTGTCGGCATTTATGCTTCTTTTGTCTTTTTCTCCTTACTTTTTTTTACTTCCTTGTATTGTATGTGGATGCATTTGGAGTAAGAATTAAGTGGTTTCAGTCATCTTCCTCACAATGCATCCAAGATTAGTGATGTTCGATACATGAACCAAAAGAAATTAAACAAAGACAACAAAAGAAGCACAAAGAGATTCAAAGCTGTAAAAGAATTTAAATCTAACTTTCATTATACTTTTCAGTTTCAAAACTTGAAGAATGAAAATGCCACTTTGAAGCAGCACCTGGAACAACTGGTGACCAAACTGCAACACCTAGAGGAAAAGACGAAGGAGGAGGGAGTGAAGAAGCCTGACAGAGAGGAGGAGGTGGAGAGAGGAGTCCAGGGCTCTGAATCCTGCAGGGGAGAGGGGGAAGGAAGGGTGAAGGTGATGGGGGTGAGGGAAAAAAGAGAAGAAGTCATTGGGACCCATAGGGAAGCAGGAGTTGGGGAAGAAATTCTCCGTGTTGAAGGGGAAAAAGGAGAACCATGTGATGAGGAGGTCGAGTCCAAGAGGAGAGGAGAGGCAGAGGGAGGCCAGAAAGACAAAGAGAAGAAGGAGAAAGAAACACAGATAAATCAAGAACAGACTGCAGAAACAACAGAGATCCAAAATCACCAAAAACATGTAGAAGATAATACGGAGACAACAGCTGTAGACCAGGTTGTTTGTTCCCTGTCTGGTCCTGATGTGGAGCTTCTGACAAACCGGCTCCAGGAGGCCCAGGAGGAGGCTGACAGACAGGCGACGGTGGCCCAGGACCTGCGCTCCAAGCTGGGGGAGCAGAGTAGGAAGACCTGGGAGGCTGAGCAGAGGCTGGTGGTCCTGGAGGCCGAGCTGCAGCGTCTGAAGAAAGCTGCAGAGAGTCTGGGAGATGCCCGCAGGCAGATAGAGGTATGGATGGATGGATGGATGGATGGATGGATGGATGGATGGATGGATGGAAGAAAATGTGCTAATAGAGATATCTACATCATGGATGTGTGGATTTTCACTTACTCCCTAAAATATCTCAAAACTGAGCAAATGAATTGGAACAAGAATTTGTACAGACATTGTTCCTAAATGATGAACTTTAATAACATTGGTGCTCCCTTCATTTTTCATCTAGCACCATCAGCAGACATTTTTATTTTATTTATGACCAAAAAAACTGCAAAACAAATGACATTCTTATCAGCCTTTAGCTGTGCTCTAAGTTTAGCTCAAATTAGCAACTGTTAGTCTGCTAAGATGCTGAAGTAAGATGGAACATGGTGAACATTATACCTGCTAGATATCAGCATGTCAGCATTGTCATTTTGAGCAAGTTAACATGCTTGCTGTGCCAAGGTACAGTCACACAGAGCTGCTAGCATAGCTGTAGACTCTAATGGTACTTGTCCACAGGATTCATCATTCCCATCTCTACAATTCATTGTCCGTGTAAGCAGCCATGTAATGCATTCGGGTAGCCCTGTGTTGTGTTTCCAGAGACGGGGCGCCCACTAATCATTTGCATCAAGTTGAATTTAGGCTACAGTATGCAAATTAGGGGCATCTAGCACGACTCACCGCATATGGAAACTCACAAAAAAACTTTTTTACTAACTTAAATGTTATTCATCTAAAATGAGGACGGATTCAGCAACTGCATGGCTTAACTCTCCCCTCAGATGTTTTCAGAAACACATTTCTGTTAATTATTTTCTTTATATAGGACACTATTCACATCCCCCATTGGTTTGTGGACTACCGTTTTGAAGCTTCGAGTACGGCGTGTTGGCCATCGCCATCTTGACTTTTTGCACCCAGAAATGATCAAACCTGGGTGAGAGGCTGGAGCTTTGGAGGAGCAAGGGGTGAATAGAGAAGCCGAGGACACTATCGGCAGACAGCCTGTCACTCAAAGTGACCACGCCCTTAATTATGCATAACTTCAAGCCTTAAAAAAATGTAAACGGGTGACTTATATTAGCTGTAGAGACCTAAACCATGTTTTTGTACCAGGCTGTAAACATGTTTATTTGTGCTGTAAAGTTGGGTATTTTAACATGGTGGTCTGTGACTGACTTCAGGAGCCAGCCTCAAGTGGCCATTCGAGGAACTGCAGTTTTTAGCACTTCCATGTTGGCTTCAGATTTCAGCCCTTGAGGTTGCTCCGTGATTGCTGAACACCTGCCTGTGGACAGATTTTAGATGTTTGAATGTTCAGCTGACCTGCTGTCAAAAGACTCTTTAGGTTCTGCTCGCAGTTTACTGAAGTTAATAAATTGGAAGCTTTTAGACTGAACACACTCCTCATTTCTCCATAATAAGCTCCAAGTTACCTTGTTATTAAAGTTTTACACAAGTTCGTCTCTAAATAACTAAAGAAAACTGTGTGACCCATAAGTTAAAGCCTCACCCGTCAAGTGAGAATTAAAATGTTTGCTGAGTGTTTATTTCCAGTATGTACATATAATCAGGTGTCTGTATGAATAGATAGATAGTTCCCCAGCTCAGTATCCTCCTGTTGTCCTTGCAGGTTCTTCAGTCGGAGGGTTTGGTCATGGAGGAGGAGCTGTGCCGCCTGCGGAGCCAAACGGAGCTCCACAGAATGCAGACCACGGTCATCGCCACCCTGGAGGGAGAGCGGGCCGCACTGGAGAGAGACAGGGACACGCTACGCAGCACCATGGATGCCCTACGCACCGCCCAGCGCAAGGTTAGAGAGTACACATGCACACACACACACACACACACACACACACACACGATGCAGCTGTGACACTAAACATTGTCATAACCATGGCAGATGTCATTTTACTTCAGGGGAGATGGACGAGGGGCAGGGAAGAGACGTGAACAAACCAAATATAAAAGAGTTTTGTGATGTAACACAACCTCCCAGTAATTATTCAATTTTTATTGTTCAATAGTCTCTATACTTAGTTACATTAAATACATAATATTAGACAGGGGCTCTGTTTGCCAAATAAATGTGTTTTGTTTTGCATTTATATCTGAAATGTAATTACATTATTGCATGCAGAAAGTGTTCAGCAGGAGGTGAATTTGACGGCATGAAGTGAAACGGATGATTCAAGCTGAGAGCGAAACAACATGTTTTTATACACCCAGTATTGCGAGAGCGAGTTTGTTTTGATCTGAGATGTTCACATATTGACAAGGAACTCATCCACGCTCAGAGGAGAGATCACAGCTTTTGACACAACTTATTTGGTGCTTTTCCCTAGAAGGTTCAAGGAAAAACCGAACCATGAATCCCTGTTTTCAGACTCTCTGTCGCAGGGGTGTGGAAGTCTTTGAGATTTCCTGAAAGAAAAAAAGTGATTCAGAATAATGTGTTTAATGTGCTATTTGCAGTAAAATTGCAAGACATCACAGAAATTGCAAGCTAAGTGGAAAAGCAGTGCTAAGTCAGCATTAAAGAAATACCATAAAAGGGGTTCATGAATACCTCCCATTCAGAGAGAGTCATACATAATCCTCCTTCTGATGTTGTAATATTTGACTGTACTACCCGCCCTCTTTTCATAAAGAGAAGATCAACTCTTTATTGTGCTTGTTGTACTTAAAAATCTACTAACATAAATAGAGCTGTACTTATCTCTTAGTACACTCGGTGTTGGCTGAGAAAATATATTCAGACATGTTTCTACAATATCCAATTCAGTGTGTGAATGAGCATGTTAGAAATGAATGTGTTTCGGCTGTGACACCATCCACCTATATGATCCCATGAAATCAGGTCATATAAATGTAGATACCTTTGAAAAACAGTGGATTATTCCTTTAATTTCCTCAACACTAAAACAACAATCTGAATGTTACAGTAGAGGAAGTACTGTGCTATCATTTTGGTTAATGTGTAAATTAATGTACATCCACACAGTCTGCACTAAAATATGTTCATTTCAATGCTCGATGATTTAATTCCTGAAACAAAAGAGCTTCCAGTCATGTTTGAGTTAGACTTTGTATTCTGACCACCAGGATGAGAAGAAAAGACTCAGATTAATGGAGACTATAACAGTCTGTGTTAAATGAAACATGAAATGCACTCTACTTCTTTCAGCTGTAGGGGTGAATAAAATCCAAATAGGAAATTACAACTCATCTGCATCCTCTTTCTACCCTTTGCTTCCTTGTTGTTATTGTTGTTTGGATTTACTGAATTACTCTGTGCTGAAACATAACCAACAATGTAGTATTGATTTGGTCATTTCATTGATCCATTCATGCAGAAATATGGTGCAAAGATTGATTTAATTTGCATTAATTAATGCGATGTGATTCTAAGTCTGGAGGAAACGGCTCCTTAAAGGAGCATTTAAGGTTCCCCTGGGGAGGTATGATCACATTCAGTGTCATTCACCAAACACATTGTGTGAATCCTTCAGCTCTAACAACAGTGAGGAATTCATTTTCTTCCTTAAATAACTTTTGTAAAGCTGATTTTTATAACATATAGAAATCTGAATTGTTTGCATCCACATTTACAAGCTTGCACTCTTATTCTTTACTGCCGTTCTTGGCACATTGCTGAGTTTCCGACACCTGTAGATCAGTGGAATAGCTAGAATCTCACCTGCAAACCTAAAGAGACAGGTCACCCAAAAAACATCCCATATTTGTTCTCTTGCTTGTCTGTCTTTTTTGTTTTGTCCCTGAAATTGTAAAGTGTCTTTGAGTGCCTTGAAATGCACAATATAAGTATAATGTATTATTATTATTATTATTACATATTTTTCTACTTACCTGTTGAGAACAAAACAACGGGGATGATCCTGGGTCACATGAGGCCTTTGCTGAAACATTTATTTGTGTTTTTCTATTGTCCTGGTGTTATATTTAGTTACAATAGCATCAAACAATATTCCCAAATCACAAAATGTAACCCATTACTTGAATATTTTGTCCACCACTGCGTATGTTTTTACCTTTATCTAAACCTAATCCTAATATTAACTGTCAAGTGACAGCTCACTCACAAATCAAAAATTTTTTCTCTTACCTGTAGTGCTATTAATCAGTCTTGATTGTTTGGTGTGAGTTGCTGAGTGTTGGAGATATCAGCCGTAGAGATGTCTGCCTTCTCTCCAATATAATGAAACTAAATGGCACTCAGCTTGTGGTGCTCAAATTGCCAAAAATACATTTAAAAACTCAACAGCAATGTCTCTTTCCAGGAATCATGACCCGGTTACTTAAGATAATCCACAGACCTTGTTGTGAGCTGTTTCATGTAGGAACTATTTCCTTTCTACCAAACTACACCCGCCAACCGTATCACTGCGCAGGAGTAAGTGTGCATCTACCGCTAGCTCACCTAGCACCACTGAGCTAGCTAACATTACAGCTCAGCCGAGGAGAAGGCCTTTAATATTTACATCTCGCGTTGTCACAAGCACGAGCCTCATCCATGAGAACATGCAAGTGATTTTAATTCATCTCTTTAACAATCAGCAGCTCACGTCAAAACAATCTAGACTGATAAACAGCACTACAGGTAAAAGGAAAAATATGTATTTTTGATTTTGGAGTGAATTATCTCTTTAAGTCATGAGGTAATTAATACCTACAGCGCCTTGCAAAAGTATTCACCCCCCTAGGAATTTTTCACGTTTTAAAACCTCACAACCTGGAATTAAAATGTATTGTTTGAGCATTTGCATCATTTCATGTACAGAACATGCCAACAACTTTGAAGATGTGAAAAATTGTTTTTATTGTGAAGCAAACAACAAAAAGGCCCAAAAACAAAGAACTTCAGTGTGCATAATTATTCACCCCCCTGAAGTCAGTACTTTGTAGAGCCACCTTTTGCAGCAATTACAGCTGCAAGTCTCTTTTCAAAAGTCTCTATGAGCTTGCCACATCTTGCAACTGGGATTTTTGCCCATTCTTCATGGCAAAACTTCTCCAGCTCCCCCAAATTGGATGGTTTCCGCTTGTGAACGGCAGTCTTCAAGTCAAACCAGAGATTTTCAATTGGATTGAGGTCCGGGCTTTGACTAGGCCATTCTAACACATTTAACTTCTTCTCCTTAAACCATTCAAGCGTAGCTTTAGCAGTATGCTTCGGGTCATTGTCCTGCTGGAAGGTGAACCTCCGTCCCAGTCGCAAATCACAGGCAGACTGAAACAGGTTTTGCTCCAGAATGTCCCTGTATTTAGCACCATCCATCTTTCCCTCTATGCGGACCAGTTTCCCAGTCCCTGCTGCTGCAAAACATCCCCACAGCATGATGCTGCCACCACCATGTTTCACTGTGGGGACGGTGTTCTTGGGGTGATGGGATGTGTTGGGTTGCCGCCAGACATAGCATTTCCCTTTGTGGCCAAAAAGTTCAATTTTAGTCTCATCTGACCAGATCACCTTCCGCCATACATTTAGGGGGTCGGCCACATGCTTTTTGGCAAACTCAAAACGTGCTTTCTTGTTTTTAACACTAAGTAAAGGCTTTTTTCTGGCCACTCTTCCATAAAGCCCAGCTCTATGGAGTGTACGGCTTATTGTGGTTCTATGGACAGACACACCAGTGTTTGCTGTGGAACTCTGCAGCTCCTTCAGGGTTACCTTTGGTCTCTCTGTTGCCTCTCTAATCAATGCCCTCTTTGCCCGGTCTGTGAGTTTTGGTGGTCGGCCCTGTCTTGGCAGGTTTGTTGTGGTCCCGTGTTGTTTCCATTTGGTGATTATGGATTTGATGGTGCTCCGGGGTCTTCATTTAACTAATCCTGTGACTTGTGAAGGTAATAGATTGCACCAGCGCTTTTTAAGGGGCTTCATAGCAAAGGGGGTGAATACATATGCACATGCCAATTTTCACTTTTTTATTTCTTTAAATTATTCTTTTATATATATTTTTCTCATTTCACTTCACCAACTTAGATAACTTTGTGCAGATCCATCACATGAAATTTTCAGATGAAAAACATTTAAATTACAGGTTGGAATCTAACAAAATAGTTAAAAAGCAAAGGGGGGTGAATACTTTTGCAAGGCGCTGTATGTACAGTACAGTGAAATATTTTTGTACAGCAGAATTGCTACTTTTACCTCAGGAAACCATCTGAATATTTCCTCCACAACTGTGCATGAGATGAGCAAAACATGGTCTGCTCCAAATAAATAGATAAATAAATAGATAAACTCCACAGGGCACCCTTCAGTAATTCCTGACTAAAAATTTCCACAAGTTACATAAAAAAGAACCAGGAGGAGAGTCCAAAACATACTGCAGTTTGAAAAGTTTAAAAAGTGTGTCGAGTGAGCCGTTACGGATGCCAAGATGCTCCACAGAACAATTTAGAAGATCTTTTGTACCCTAAGTTGGGAAACTTTTAAATAACATATTTTTGGGTTAGTTTAAAGTATTTCTAAGGTTTTGCTTCTCATTTATTGCCTATTTTATTCATCTCGTTTGTAGGTGCATCACTTTTTGTTGGCCTTTAGTTTGATAAACACAGTCTTTTAATTAAGTGTCTTGAGCTACAGTAATGGAGCATGTTTTTCATGAGCATGTTTTTGTCCTGTCTAAATTTGTGTGTTTTGGTTATTTGCTGCTGTGCGTGGGCAATCAAACTTGTTTTCCTTGTGGGCATTAAAAGATGTGTCTCATCTGAAGTGGCCAGTAAGAATCGAAGACCATTACTCATCCATCTTGTCTCTTCTGCCAGAGCGACCAGTTAGAGCTCACCACTCAGACTCTCAGGGCAGAGGTGGAACGACAAGGTCGGAGTCTGGAGACTTCTCGCCGCCGGGAGGAGGAGCTGGAGGCAGAGCTCCGCGAGGCCACCGTGGAGGCCGAATCTCTGGCCCGGGCACGAGACCAGGCGCTGCTGGAGGCGTCCAGGCTGGAGCAGGAGAAGGAGGTGTGTCAGTCGGAGCTGGACGGCCAGCGGAAGGAGGGGAGACAGAGAGAGAGGGAGGCAGCGAGGCTGAGGCAGCAGCTGGAGAGCACGACCCTCGCCCTGGAGCACAGCAACCAGAGAGCTCGGGCTCTGGACGCTGAACACAGGTACACACACTCCTGTTCACACACTTAACCCTGATCACAAGCTGAGGTATGCAATTAACTTTACAAGGCATCAGAGAGAGCTACTTGGCTGCACCATGCATTTATCTTTAATGTCAACTCTATCTTCATTCAACCTGTGTCTGACCTGTGCTGCTGCTCTGTGTATGTGCAGACGTGTGTGTCAGCAGCTGTCTGAATCGAAGGAGCTCTGCACTCGGCTGCAGGACCTGGAGAAGGAGCTCAGCACTCGATTAAGCAGCATGGAGGAGGGTAAACAGCAGCTGCAGGAGCAGTACGCAGATGCTCAGGCCAAGATTAGCTCACTGTCCCAGGTGTGTGTGTATGACTCTGTGTGTGTGTGCGTGTGTGTGTGTGTGTGTGTGTGTGTGTGAGAGAGAGAGAGAGAGACGTGGTAGTTTAGTCACTGACTGCAGGGATGTAGCAAAAGGTAAACTCACCCACACTCAGCTTTCTCACCTTTCGAGACAGCAGAAATTTCCTTTATAAGCAGAGATCTGTTCTTAGTCATCGTACTAATAGTCCATTGTATTCTGTTTCTGTGTCTGTTCTGCATAATAATTCAGTGAGCTCATACTGGAGGAGATTCAAAATTTAGTATGCTCAAAGAATGCAATTTGCATACCAAATTTGCCGGATTTTTCAGCGTGTTGTTGATGGACACTGCCGTCCCACAATGCAATTCACATGGGAAGCACAGACTCCGCTCACAGGCTGGGAAGTGTCTTTCCCTGAGTGTGAAATTTATGCACTGTGTAGTGTCCTCAAGAATTCCCTCAATGGAACGAATACACTAGTTTCTGCTAACAGTGCCAGAATGCAATGTGCACTGTTGCGCAACCGTACATCTGTCAGTGTGTCAGTGATGACGCAAAACGATGATGAATAGTAAATGTCCAAAAGCTCAGTTCACTCCACACTTAAAAAACCCACCAAAAAACTAAAAAGAAAACTCAATGAAGGCTGTGTCTGATTTCGCGCTGTATTCACGATATAGTCCACTATACGGTGAACATATGTAAGTGAGAATTATTTTATCCTACATAGTGGAATAAAAGTATCCCACAATGCATTGACAGAAGTAGTGTACAACCAATGGTCACAAACCAAGCACTATATACCATCATGCTTTGTGCTGGAGACGATGCCTTGCTGGTGTAAAAACAGCAGCACATCCCAGTCTTCCCTAAATCTGTAATTCAGTTTCAAAGAACAAACAATGACAGATTGATATTGGGTGGCATTTCCACAGAGTTATATAAGGGCAGTTTATACAAAGTTTTATTAAGAAGTATTTTCGATGGGAGCATAGTTTGTTTGTCCTCATGACGACAGGCATAAGTAAAATCTATGAGTTGTGCAAAGAAAATATTTTTAATGTGAGCAGGGCAGCGCATTACAACACAAACGGACACTTTATATTTATTAATTTTGGAGAATACGCTCAGCATAATATCATGTAGGCTATTTATCACAAAATGCATATCGGTATTCATCACAGATGCATAAAGAGAACTGGATACAGCATTGGAGTTGAAGCCTCATTCATCCCTATGAAAGTTGCTCAGTAGCGCTTGAAGCCAAAAATGTTCACCCTCCTGGATTTTCTGCATCATTCGGCCCATAGAGCAGACACACTGACTACTACTACTACTACTGACTTTTGGGAGCCAAGCAGCCTTCACTGACTTGAATGGGGATAAAGTGATTCAGTCATACAGCTCTTCTAGACTTTGGAAATGTTATCAGACTTAATGCATCAAATCCCCAAAGTAAAATGAGTCATTTTGTGGAGCTGTGACACTCAAAAAATATATCCACTGATTTACAGACGTCTCTTTCACAATTTAAGTCTTCAGGAAAAGTCTTTTGGGCTCAGTGGCATCATGTGATGGACCTGGAGGTTGTAATTCCACATTTTGGCCACGATGTAAAATTGGCTGAATCCAAATGTCCGGACTTCACCGCACTTGCAGACTCGTGGACTTTGCGGGCACGTTCCCAGGAAGTGTGGGAGTGCTTAGGGCTCCAAATCAACAATTCATCCAGTCCACAAGGGGCCTCATGCAGACTTTCTGCAGACTTCCAGAGAGTCCACTTGGGGTGCAGGCTTTGGCAGACTTCACTGATTCAATAGCCCACAATTTAATGCCATACAAATGTGACATTGTGTCGAAAAAAAACAGTAATTTAAAATGCTACTTGAATTGCATAGGCCAAAAATAATATTCAGCCACATCATGATACAGAGATATGTTGAAGTTTAGGTTGTAGAGAGAAAGAAAATGCATTTAATTGTGTGAAATAGGCTAAAAAATTACAAAAATACAAAAGAAGGTCTTTTAATGTAAGTTATACTCAATTTATTGAGTTATAGTCCTTATTTACAAACATTTCTGTTTCTGAACGTGTGTAGCCTGTGATAAAGAGATGTTTTAATAGCCTACATTTTCGTTCAGTCACATCTTGTTTTCTGCAGGGACAGATGAGTCGGCACTGTTCATCAACTTATATCACATGAATATGACAGCAGCGATAGTTGAACGTTTCCAAAGCAGCGAGTAAAACAGTGTCGAGGGCTGTCTATCAGATGCTTGCAGTCTCTGCTCTCGCAGACTTTGGGCTCTAGTTTACCGGCGCAGCGCAGTTGGCGCAGGGTGGCGAAACCCGCGCAGAGCTAGTTTCGAGCTGCGCAACCCGAGGCGC
Organism: Epinephelus moara; assembly: GCF_006386435.1. NCBI lineage: Eukaryota > Metazoa > Chordata > Actinopteri > Perciformes > Serranidae > Epinephelus > Epinephelus moara. The sequence goes on from NC_065509.1 coordinate 26,084,014, forward strand.
GCTCAGTTTGGTAGTTTGGCAGACCGAGGTGCGCTGAGATGGGTGTGGCGGCGCAGCAGGGGGAGGTGTCGACAGATCCAGCTTGGCGCAGTGACAGTTTCGTGCCAAAAGGCTTCGCCGAAGGTGCACTAAAAGCTCGCCAGCTGAAACCAGGTCTACTG
>NC_065509.1:26084559-26122619 GCF_006386435.1 Epinephelus moara
TTTAAGGGCGAGGAGAGGGGCTCATTTGATTGGTGTGATGTGTGTAAAACCCACTCCACGCCTTCTCTCCTCCCTCTTTCCGACTTGCGCCGGTAGGAGGGACGGAGGTGGGATAGAGGAGTAGCTGCGCCAGGGCGCACGGTGTGCCAAACTTACAAAATCCGCCTGGCCACACCCAGTTGGCGAAGCGCAGGTGCGCTGCGCCCCCGCCGCGCCTGGTCTGCGAAACTAGAGCCCATTATGTGATGATGCTGAATACGTCACACTACGTACAACTTAAGCACCCGAGGGCTCAGTCTGCAAGTCCAGAGGGTGGACATTTGGATTCAGCCATAGGCTTCAAAGCCAGGAGCACTTCCTGGTGGCCTGGTATTTAGTGTGGATGGTCGCTCAGCCAACGTTGATGTGGCACGTTTTAATTGTGAGACACCAATCATATCATTAATGACACAGAGAAAATGACCAAAGTGATGTGCAAATGTTTTTTTAACATTTTATATGTGAAGTCTATATGATCCTGTACATAGGACTCCCTAGATAGTGAGTAGAGAAGTGAGTAGTGAATGTATGAATGATTTTTGACACAACCAAAATCTGGGGAAAAAGGTTTAGCTTTACTTTTGTTGAACTGTCACTGCACTGAATGTTTTGCTGCTAGCATTGTCTACTAACTGCTAACTTAGTGTGCTGTAAACATTAGTAGACTCTACGTACTGTATGGAATTAGAATGCAGCAGAGAATTGGGCTATAGTATAGGATTGAAGTGATCATATGAAGATTGGTCCACTTGGAAATGTACAGTAAAGACCAATAAACTTTTCTAACTAATCTATAGTCTAAATTTGAGCTTTTGATTTGTCTTATGAAGATCACAGTTTTATTTTCCACACATTATAATCTCTGAACGCTGCATTGCTTCTCATCTCTCTCCAATCAGGATCTATCCAACGAGCAGGCTCATTCCCAGAAGCTGTCCACTGAAGTCGAACATCTGAACCAGAAACTACAAAAAGCCAAGGCTGAACTAAAGACAACAACTGATTCTCTCAGCCAATCACAGGAGAGAATAGAGTCGCTCTCCCAGAGCCTCAAGAAAAGCGACTCTCTTCTCCAAAAGAGAAGTGCGGAATTGGACGCTATGTCTAATTCAAATTCAGACTCCTCAAGCAAAATGCACATTTGTCAGATGCAAACCCAGGAGACGTCACATCTGGATCAATCCCCCGCAGCTGGCAAAGGTCATGACCTTTCAGTGACCCATGATTATGCCACAGGAGAGACGGAGAGGCAGCTGAGTGAGAGGTTGATAGAGCTGGAAAGAGAGGTGTGTATCTGTGTTTGAATATATTTCTGTGACTGATGTGTGTGGCAGCCTTTGAATCTCATTTTGTGGGATGTCTGTCTGGTTCGGTGCAACTCCTGTGTGATGAAGATGATCTATATTATGTTGAAGCTCTTGCTCTAGGGATGCTTGACGACTATCAACTCACAGTAGGCCGCCACTTCCACGAGTGCAGCACTTTATTTCCAGGACTACCGCTTTATCTCTGCTCATCAGTTTTTATAATGTCACCTCGGCTACTGTTAATCTTCCTTATCTCGTCTGCTGCTCTCTTGCTCCAGCTCTTACTTTTTCTCTTTCTCTCAAACACACACACACACATAAACTCTAACATCAAGCTGTAAGGGGCAGCTCCAGTGCCGCCAAGGTCGGGAATTTCATTCAACGCATTGCTCGGTGGGTATGGTGCTGCATTAAAGCTGTCAGGATTTAAAGTTTTAGATTAGGATGGATGAAGCGAGGCACTAGCACCTGTAGCACCAGTACAACAACGTAAAAGATACTCTATTAGAAGTTAAAGTAAAGTTCAGAAGTGTTATCGGCAAAATGTCCTTTTTGAATTTTGAAGTGGGGTTATATTTGGTGCTCATGGTCAGTGTATTATCTACGGTAGATGTCTGTCGGCATTACCCCACTTTGGAGAAGCATAGGAGTACTAACACTAAAGCTAAGCAATGTACTGCTGTGGACAGAGGCTGCAACAAAACATGTTTTTTAAGCCATGTAAAAAAAAAGCTCCACCGAAAAAATAATATCAGTTCAAATGTACGCTATATTGAAAATATTTTTATCATTTTACCTCGATGTTGACAGCCCATTAGACGGGTGAGCCTTTAACAGCTTCAGGTCCCCATGTATGCTCTCGTCAAAGCCAGACTCCATTGACAAAAACAGTAATTCTAGCTTGCTCAACACGGGAGCTGCTGGTCTACCGCTGCCTCGATCAGTGAGTTAGTTGGTGTTATTGTGGGACTTTTGTCAATCCGAACAAACCATTTAAAACACCAAAGTCACACAATAAAACAAACAAACTAACTGATCAAGGCAGCAGTAGACCAGCAGCTCCTGTTTTTAGCAAGCTAAAATTACTGTTTTTGTCAATGGAGTCTGGCTTTTAAGAAAACAATACAGTTCCCCATTGGAAAGTGCTGTCTGCGGCAAGGCAAAGCAATGAAAATGTTCTCAATGTAGCGTACATTTCGACTAATAATTATTTTTTTAAGCTGCTAAAATACAAGTTTGTGTCTGCCCCTGTCCACAGAGATCATTGCTTAGCTTCAGTGTCGGCCTCTAGCCTGCTTCCTCAAGCTGGGGGTGTGTCAATCGACATTAACTGTATGTAACACTCTGACTATGAGTAAAAACCTTATAAAACCCCACTTCAAAACATCCAAACGATCCCTTTAGAGAAGCAAAAATATAAGTACTTCCGTTCTGTGAGCGATACACTCTGTTAGATTATTAACAGTGATGCAGCATCTTACTTATGTAGCTGCTCCAGGTGAAAGTGGTTCATATACAGCTCGGTAATTTAGTCTAGTGGTTCTCAACCTACTGCTCGGCCCCCTTCCTGAAGGTCACAGTATAAAGCTGAGGGGTCACGGGATGATTAATGAGAGATGTGATGGCCCCTGCTTAGTCTGCTTGTGTGTGTGCTGCATCAGTTACCTTTGGTTTGCCTCTTTTCAAGGTGTCAGAGGAGCCTGATTGCAGTCCCTGAGCTAGATCAGGATATAACGGATATAAACACCATAGTTTCCAGTGTGGCTCTCTCCTCCCTGCCAGTTTCTGCATCTCTTTTTGCTTTGCTTAGCTTTTTACATTTTTTTTTTACTCCACAACACCTCGCGCTACATTATTCACACACATCTACATGAACACTCCCAATGTCACTGACTAACACACCTCACAACAGAATTCACTTCTAAGTTTGTATGCTTTGTTACAATGAATAATTTATATTACCTGGCATTTTCTGTCCGTTCCTGTTTTTGTCAGGGCCCACGTGCTGGGTTGTGACAAACTGGGGGTTCATCCATTTTGTTCCTATTTGTATGGCACAGTCTAGTTATCGAATTGTGTTTTGTAGCCTTCAGGTATGTGGTGACTAATCATGCGATATGGCTTTGTTTTTGAGATTAGTGTGATTTTGGTGCATTTTAGGTCAGTTAAATGGTAAATATGGACATTTGAATGAACCGTATGTCGTGACTGTGTTTTCCTGGCTTCATTTTAGGTTTTGTGACTTAGTGTGTGCTTGTGTAAAGTTTGTTTAGAGCACTTTTTTGCACTACACTTTTAAAGAGATACTTTGCAGATTTTCAACCAGCTTTCTATCATCAAAAATATGAGTTGTATGTGTAAATAAACTGTGGTAAACTTACCTCCATCTTGCCAGCACCCACATCTCCCCGCTCATTTGCTAGTGAAAATCCAATGCGCCAACGGTAAACGGTATTAGTAAGCAGTGTTGATCAAAAATAGAACCACGATTCTGTTACTGCACTGCCAATTTCTTGCCTAATCCATTTTCAGAAACATATTTTGGCTTACTGTTTATGTTTTATGAGATCATTTGTTACAATTTGGCTGCCATATTGTCTTACATTATGTCACTCACCAGTGGGAGCGTTTATTGGTCCGGTGTGGCGCAGTGCATTCTGGTAGTATTAGGTTTTCTACCTCCAGAGCAAAAGTGAATGTCGCTATTTTCTCTGGTCATGTAGCACCAGTTTCAAAAATATTTAAATATTTGTGTCTTTCTGCTGCATAGACAGCCCCGTTTCATGACAAGACCATCTTTCCAGCAGTGAAAAACTTTTTACTCCACAGTATCTCACACTACATTATCCACATACATCTATATCAACACTACTGGTGTCACAAACACACCTCACAAGGGAATCTTGTTTATATTCTTTGTTACAATATGTAATCTATATTATTTGGAATTTTGTGTCCTTTCCCGTTTTGTTGTTTCCTTTTGGCTTTTCATGGATTACAAGTACAAAGTAGAAGCAATGAAAATACTCAAGCACAAGTACCCTAAAATTTAACTATCTCTAAGTAAATCTTCACAGTTAACTTTTCACCGCTGACACTGGCAAAGAAGGTGGTGAAGTGAAAAAGCAGGAAATTTAAAAGAGCCAGTGAAAAAACATAGCAGTCCCTCGTGTAGCAACATGATTCAGTCAGGTTCTGGTAGAAAAAGTAAAAGAATCTAAAAAAAAAAAAAGCTGTTGCACACCAAAACTGAGCTCCAGACCCTCCAGATGACTCACACATGAAGTGTGTTGTTGCTGTGCCAGCACTTGTGAGATCTTCACATGAATTCACATTGTTCAGTGGGTGTAGAGTCGAGTTTTGGTGTGCTGCGAGCTCATTTTAATTTTAATTTTGGATAAAAAATCCCACCAGATTTGAAACCTTCAGCAATTTTGCAAAATACAGCATTGTTTGTTCATTTTTAATCTGCCCACCACAACGTCCAGTCAACACCCTGCTTTATTTAGCAGAGCAGCTTCCACAGTCAAGACTAAAAAATAAGTTGCAGAATTTTTTGTTGGTTTATACATTTTGAAACTTTATGTGATACATTTCTGCAAACTCCCTCTCACACAGGATGAATTTCATCTCTTTTAGATGAATACAAATGTCACATGAAGCCAGGGGGCTGCAGCTGAGGTCAGAGTTCAGATAATATCAATGCTTTGAGGTGTGTGTGAGGCCAAAGTGCAGCCTCTGATGCAGCTGCCTCTGTACGCTGTGGACTCTCTCTCAATATGACATCTCTCTTCCTCAGAAAGCGGTGGCGGTTGCTGGACAGGAGGCTTTGCTGTCGCGGTTGTCTCAGTCCCAGGAGGCGTGTGAACACCTGAAGGAACAGCTGGAGGCTCTGCGCCGACACTCCCTCAGCCTGCAGGACTCCTGCACCAGTCTACAGACACTCAACACCCAGCTACAGGTGACAACACACAGATACAGAGAGCAAGATTACGGATGAAATCACCAGTGAAACTTAGGAACAGAAGAGCTCATTAGTCCACATAGATTAAAGCAAATTGACAAGTTTTGATCATTTGACTCCCTGCAATGAATTTGGACATGGCTTTTAATGATTTGATACATTACCAAACATCTTTAATGTAGCAAGACAACATATTGTTAGCCATGCCTGTGGCGTGGTTCTGTTGTTGACACAGTCAGTCTGTTGGTTGGGTCGTCTTGCCATGAAATGTGGATTCAGATTCTTATGAAATTTTTTCCAAACATTCATGTCCCTCAGGGTGAATTGCAATGACTTGGCTCATCCCTTAACTTTTGCATAGAGTGCCACCATTAAAGGGATACTTCGCTGATTTTCAACCAGCCTTGTATCATCATAATGTGTTTAGTATGTGTAGATACTCTGGGGTAAACTTCCCAGCATCTGACCAGCACCCACATCTCCCTGCTCCTCTCCCAGCTTAAATTTCTTCATCCTGTGAATTTTCACTGGCTGTAAGGCTGTTGCTCAAACTACTTCTGCTTTTTCGTATGCCTGCAACCACAGACACAAAGAGTATAGAAGAGAGAGAGACCTGCCCCTCACTCTGTCTCTCTCAAACGCAGACCAAATTCAGATTCAATGGTAAAATTAAGTAGCGCTGATCAAATATAAACCAAGATTTGGTTACTGTATTACTTATTTCTTGCTTAAAATGTCTTCAGAAGCATAGTTTAGTGTACTGATTGCAGGCTTGGAAATTAGTGGTAACATATGCAAGTGGCTGCTAAATTTGCCTCACTCAACAGCCAACAAAACAGTGGTAATCTATTGAGTGGCTGGTAGATTTTTGAATCCACAGTGTTAGGTGGACAAAACAGTTAGTTTCCAACCCTGACTGTTCGGCTGTGATATGAAAATTTGAGAACAGGAAGTGGGCACCGCACTGTTTCCTATATTTTAAAATAGAGGCTTAAAAACCTGAGATCAACCGGTATGATAAGATATAATATATGATAATATGATAAGATTCTGTAACGGTGTTGCCCATTTCTTACCTAAATGTTTTCAGAATCAAATTCTAGCTTACCACTAAACTGTGATTCAACTTTGTTTGAAACCAGCCAGCTGTGGTATTGTTTCCTGTTTCAAAAGGAACAAGCTCTGATTACATCACTCACCAGTGGGAGCGTTTATTGTTCTAGTACGGCACAGTGCATTCTGGTAGTTGTAGGTTTTCTACCGTTTGAGTGAAAGCAAAGGCCACTGTCCTTTTCATCTGCTCTCTCTGGTCATGTAGCACCAATTTCAATATGTGTGTCTTTTTATTGCATAGACAGTCCAGTTTTATGAAAAGAAAGATCTTTCTGGTAATTGAATACATCTTTAGGTCAGATTTTTTATTTGTCCAGTACTTTATTTATCAATCAATACCTGCAAAACTAACAGCATTCCCATTAGCCTCAGATGTTATTTGTGTAACTAGCAAATGTTAGTTAAATCTATCAATACACATATTTTATGTTCATATTAATGAAATATTTCATACTATTAGCCGTTTATTAAAGTTCTAAATAATGCTAGCTTACTGCAGGAGGGACACTGGGAGGTAAAAGGTTAATACATTTGTAGTAAAACTTTAACTGTTTTGGTTTTTGGCTTTCAGTGTAGGTACAAACATTATCTCTCTTTTTTATAACACACAGGTGGAGCAGGCATCCCTAAACTCCCAGCATGCAGCAATGCTGGCGCGCTGCAGTGAGAGCGAGGCCCGGTGCGCGGCTCTGGAGGCCGAGTCCAAGGTGTGGGCGAGGGAGCGGGAGGAGTCAGTGGCCAGGATGGAGGCTCAGAGACGGGACCACGAGCGGATGACGGCTCTGCAGCAGCGGCAGGAGGTGGAGCTGGAGGAGCTGCTGGACAAACACTCTCAGCTGAGGAGCAACAACCGCAGCCTGGAGGCCCAGCACAGGGAGCTGGAGGCCAGGTATAAACACACACTGACTGCATTAAATTAGACCCTTTTATAAAGTGAAAAACATGAAATCCTGACTGCACGGCCTTTGTCTATCCTGCATAGGACGTCTAGTTCTCCCAAGAACAAAACTACACACACAAACACAACCTTTAAAGGCACACACGCTCTTTGTGTTATACATTTTGAGTCATAATTGTTTTTTGTTGTGGTGAATATTGTGTTTGCAATCTCAAGGTACAAGGAGCTCCTGGATGGCAAGACACAGCTGGAGGAGAGAGAGCGCGAGATAAAGATGGAGAAAGAGGCAATGGAAGCAGAGGCACAGAGGAGGCTGGAGAGAGAACGAGAGCTCGAGAGGCTGAAAGAAGAAAACGAGAGGTAACAAATACACTCACCAATCAGCTTCTTCAGCATCACTTTAATGAGATCTGTTCATCCTTTCACTCCTCTCCTCTGCTGTGTGCCTGTTGCCGTGACTATGGGGGAGTAGCAGGTCTCTATATGAAGCAAAGGAAGCAAGACAAGAACCGGACTGAATGCAAATGTAGCACAGGAATGCACAGAATGCAGTTTTTGGTCCTGATTAAAAGCTTTTGGGCACGAACAGCAGCACAGATTTATAAGGCACAAGACCTCAAAAAAGAGGATTTGGGATAAATGGCAAAAATGTAGGTTTGTTTGGATACCTCACAACCTCGCCTCCCAAAAGGCAGAAAATCTAAGGCTTTTGGACTCAAAAAATGTATTCATCGTAGATGTTCACTTCCAGTTTCACCTCAGATTTCTGTTTTCCCGATCACATCTGTGTGTGTTAATCCACAGACCAGTCCAGACGTGAAGTTGAAAACAGTTCAGAGTGCTTCTGATTATATTTTATCTCGGCGGTGGTGGGTATATAATGATGATGGTAATCATCATACGATACTTGTGTACCATAATTAATTAATCAACCACGTTTTCATCTTCCTACTGATGTGATTGATTAATCTGACTGTCTCAAATGATGCGTTGTCAAACTGGATGCAGTTATGGCCTCCACAGATTTAGATATGACAACCAATCTTGGTTGTCAGATGACATGTGACTGAAACTATTTATTATGATATAATATAAGCATTTCCATGTATTTAAAATCCTTTTTAGACCTGTTAGTTTAGCATTTTTAATCATTTGAGTGATTGAACGGGGCTTTAACATTTTTATAATAACACTGTTAACTGACAGTGTGACAGTTTCCTTCAGAGCCTGGTTGGGACCAAAACAGAGCTGAAAGAGAGCTAAAACTGGAATTATATTTTTCAGGTGGTCAAAAACACAACTCCAAATGAATGATAATGTTGCTCCTGAAGGGGCCGTTTCTTGAGCCCAGTATGTTTTTTTAATTCTTTGCAATGGGAGTGCCCGTAATTACGCTGCAGTACAAACGCTAGTAGCTTGATGAGATTCTTACTGTCTATTCTGCTCTGAGTCATGCACATTTGTTTTTTGTTTTTTTTTCTGGGCACCGAGAGATGAAAAATGTTCAACACTGGGTAAAACGCTGTGCTTGTGACTGTCTCTTTTTACCCAGCCCTCAGTACAACTGCTAAACAACAACAATGAAGGATAAATATTTTAATATACTGTATGTTTTCTCTCATGAACCAGCATAGACTGGCAGGTCCGTCCTCACTCCCTATGCTTCAGCCTCCCCCTCCTCTAGAGCAAGTACTTCACCTTGCGCCAACATTCTTACTTGGATATACTCATACTTTCTTGTATATTCTGTGCCATAGCAACACATTTTTCAGCTAGGAAAAATGCTTTGGTGGACATGGGGCCTAATAGCTGGATGTGTAAATAAGCAACAGTCTGCTAACAAGCTCACAGTATGAACTTAAAAGATGATGATATGTCAGTGTTGTGTTCACAGCTTGTGTCTGCTGCTACCAAGTGGCCCAATAAATCAGCTTTAAGAGGGTTTAGAAAAAACTTTCAAGAACTCAGTTCCAGCTTCTTAACTAAACTGTTGGGAACTCCTCACCGACATCAGCTGTGCCCGAGACATTATATTTTCAGGTTGTTGTTTGTCCGTTGGGTCTATTCATGTGAACATTGTCTCAGGATTGCTTTCAGGGAATTGCGTTAAATTTGGCACAAACATCCAGCTGGGCTCAACAATGACAAAGTGACAAAAGATTAAAGATCACTGTGACCTCACACAACAAGTTTTTTTTTTTTTTTGCCAAAACTCAAGAATTCATACGTTGATTATGACAAAACTTCACATACATGTCTATATAATGATGAAGTGATGACATTTTATATCCAAAAGGTCAAAGGTCACCTTCACTGTTTCTGGACATTACATATCTCAGGAAGAGAGAGGAACACATTTGGTCAGATACTGAATTTGTGACACTAATCCTGGGTGCCCACGTTGAAACTGTGGTGACTGTTTAGATCTTCTGTGCTGCTGGATTGAAGATATGTGTGAAACATCCATGTTTTAGAATATGTAGCTTCGTTTCAGTAACATTTGAAGCATTGTCAACTGTCATGGCTACAACTTTGTGTTCCTTACTGTTCCTCTGTTAGTCCAACACAAGCTCATTGGTTTTGCTCATATTGAGCTTTAGGTAATTGTCATTGCACTACACGACGAAGCTCTCTATCAGTCCTTTGAACTCTTCTGTAAAAATAATCTCTACATGAAGACAGCATGTCTTTTTTCACTGGAAGTTATTCAGTGGAATCATACATGTCAGTATAGTGATACCTTCAATTTCGCGAAGTAAAATATACAAGTAAAATCTTGTATTGAATTCCTTCAGAGTCTTCATACATCAGTCTGGATGGATGTAAATTGCAACTTGATTGGTTGACAGAGGCCTACAACTATGAGGCTGTAATTTTAGTTTACTGTAGTTTAGATTTTACAGACCAAGTGTTTGAACAATCAATGATGGATACAGTCAGCTTTAAAGGAAACATATGAACAATGGCTGACTTGTTTAATCCTGCGCCAAGCTGTACACTGGTTCAATTTTAACTTACATAAAAAGTTTAATTCCAAAACACTTTGAATCCACACTGGGAACATAAAAAGTCTGATGTTTATTACTGAATATTATCAGATTTCCCCCACAGTGACCATTAAGAGTTTCATCTCGTCTTATCTCCCTTCTCATTACAAAATGAAACAATGATGATTGCCTAGTTGTATATTTTGTAATCAATGGTCCAGAACCAGAGTGACCCCATAATGTGTTCTTCAATTTTGTCAGAGATGATGTCAGATTTATCTGTTGGTTGTTTCCTGGATTTGTGAGGACTCATCATGTTGTGTAATAATAAAACAATGAGCTTCATTTAAAGAGCACTTAACCGAACAAATGATACACAGCACTTAACAGGACACATAACTGTGACAGAGATGAGTAAAGCCCGTGTGTGTGTGTCGGTGCTGCAGGCTGCAGGCCCAGCAGAAGGAGGGGTTGGCGTCACAGGCGGAGCTGCTGGCTCAGGGCTCGGTGCTGAGGGGGGAGCTGAGCGCCTCTCAGCTGGAACGGACGCGACTGGAGGGGGAACTGAGTGCCCTGAGGGAAACCAACCAGAGCCTGGACCTCAGCAGCGCCCGCCTCACCAGCCAGTACCAGGTATTAACCACACACACACAAAGACACACACAGAAATGTATCTACACACCTGCAGATACACACAGGTGTTTTGTATTCAAGCTGCCAGCTGACCACTGACATGTAAAAAAGGGATTTAGTGCTTCACAGCGGAGACATTCAGACATATTACCCTCTCGAATAAAAAAAACAAAACAAATTTATTTAAAGCATTATCGGGCAATTAAACAAAATTTATGATGAATTCATTGAGTGTTTTAGAGAGTATTTTGCATAGCTGAGGTCAGGGAGGAACAGCTATCGTATCATCAGTAGGGAAACAGTAGGAGGCTGATTTCTAATACCTGGTATAAAGCAAATTTAAGCTTGACACGTTTTAAAAAAAAAACATGATATATTGGTCTAAACAGAAAATGAATACCAAGTAGCTAATAAGGAGAAGGGGCATTTGGCCTCCAGAACAGCTTTAGTCTTCCGTGTAATGCTCTCAAACAAGCGCTGAATATTGAAAACCTTCTCCAAGCAGGAATGTCCCCAGTTGTTTGAGGGACAAAAGGAGTGGAAAATGACTCCCTGTAAAGAGTTTAAGAAGTCAAACAGCAGATGCTACGTTCTGCTACTTCATCCAGCTGCTCATGAAACCGATCCTGAATCAAAAGCTTCCTTATAAAGGAAAAAGCAGATACACAAAATCACTGCAGGGTCCAGCTTGTTCTCTGGATCAGTTTCCAGTCAGGATGAAACCAATCTTTAAAGGAATAGTTGGAAATACGGTCAGACTAGGAGGAGGATACCATTATCATGTTTGGATGTAGATTAGCTTAGCATACATACTGGAAACAGGGGGAAACAGCTTGCTTGGCTCTGGCCAAAAGTTAAAAATCCACCCACTAGCACCTCGAAAGGCCCAAATGCACTGACAGCATCTGAAGTACACCTGTCGTTTTAAATGGGGGAACAAGCACCAAAAGCATCATGAACATAGACAATATAAAATAAAGGACCTAGCCGCCATGACGTTACCAATTGGTTTGCTGTCGCCATCTTGTTTTTGTTGTTTTTTTAAGCCAGAAGAGACCATATGTGTACAAAAGAGTGGAGATAACCCTAACACTAGCTGCTAGCTTAGTTAGGTAAGCTAAGATAATACTAATGCTAATGCTAATTTTTGCTATTGAAAAACAGGCTAAAAACCATTAAAAACCAATGTACTCACCTGAAAAACTAAAATCTGACTCCTTAGAAGGTCTTTTAGTACAAACAAATGCTGAATATGATTTTTTAGGCAGCCAAAGTGTTATAATTAAATTTCATGGACTGAAAACACAATGAAAAAGCATCAACTGCAGCCACTTCTATACTCTGTGAATCTGGGGCTATGCCATGGTTTCATTATCTAACCCAATTGTTCCCAACTATTCTGAATGGGCTGCAAGTGACTCACAAACATGTCAACTTTGTAAAAAAAACTCATTTTATTTTAGAGTACAGTGAATTTCCAGAACAGAGCTTTTATTTTGAAGTGCTGTAGAGTGAGTGACTAACGGACAGCTACTTGACAGAGACAGCAAACTAGCTTGACGACATGGCCAAACACAAGTATGATGCTGAATGTATTAAACTGTGGGACCCTGAACTAGTGACCAAGGGGAAATCTGGACCCCGTGGCTGAACCAGTTGGGAACCAAAGATCTAACCAATGTTGTTGCCGTGGCAGCAACTTGTCAACAGACAGCACCCACCTGTTTCTTAAAAGGGCCACGCCTCTTATCATGCATAACTTTAAGCCTTAATAACATTGAAACTGGTGAGTTATCAAAACATCTGCTGTAAAGTTGGGCGTTTTAACATGGGGGTTTGTGGGGATTGACTCACTCTTGGACCAGCCTCCAGTGGCCATTCGAGGGACTGCCGTTTTTGGCACTTTTTGTTGGCTTTATTTTTCAGCCTCTGAGGTTGAACTGCTTGGACGCCCTTTACTCCAACCTTGTTTCAATTTTGGAGCATGAAATGAGAACCCAGCAACCAAAGTCAGTCAGGCAGAGATGACAGATGGAGGGACAGAGAGATGGACGTGCAATGAGAGTGCAGAAATGTTTGGCCAATAGCTGATGTTTGTTGTGTTAGCTTAACGTAAAACTTCATTAACAATAAAACTGTAATTTGGAATGCTAAATGAAAACAACTACCACTGCCCGCAGCTATAGTACTGTAGATATTAACCATTGAGTTGTCACATGTCAGATATTAAATTAAGACAACGACCCTTGGTAATACATTAGCATAACAGACCTGCCCTGTATCATCTGTTATTAACTTTAACTGACATCTACTGGTCATTAAATCTCACTTGTTACGTATCCCAACAATAGCAATTAATCAACACAGTATAGAGTTATTGTGACTTTTTTACCCACCTGGAAGAATAAATTACAGATTAAATGAGATGGCTGGTCCCCAGTGGTTTTACTGGTGTTCTATGAAATGTGTTCTTATGTAACATTATAGGCTATTCAAATAGAAATGTGATAAAGTGAATGGGGGTAACTTTAATATACTTTATTTATTTATTTATTTATTTTTTGCCTAAATAGCAACCTGCTGGTTCTGCAGTGTTGGTATCTGATGCCTGCAGTGCGCCATTGGAGCATCAGTTGTAGCATGTCAAATGAGATGCCTTAATTATCACTTTCAGTGCGTTCTGGCTTTAAAGCTCACTAATTAACATGTTGTATCTCATTGTTGGGTTTTTTTTCGGCGTGTTATGCGCCATACTGTTTTATTTTGGCTCTGAGCAGTTGCCAGGCAACCAGCAGGGACTGCAGGAAGTTACTGCACTTTGCCAAGAAATAGTTCAGCACATCACCGTCCATAAAATGACAGATTTACATTTTTACACTTTAGATTCTGAACGGCTCAAAGTAAGGAAACACAGTGTGTTAAATCAATTAATCATTCCATGTTACCTAAAGAGAAAACTTTGTTTTTCTCGCATGCCTCCAGGGAAAACAGCAATTTCTTGATTGATTGCAGACCACATTTAACAACGGCAAAACTATATCAAAACATCCATAACAAACTCTCACACAACTTGTGCAGTATAATCCAACTGTCATTTATAGGGTGTCTACAGGTCCTTAAAAAGTCTTAAATTGTCTTAAATTCAGATTCGATGGATCTTAAATATTACCGCGAAAATTTCACCAACCTGACAGACCCAGTGACTGTTTCCAATAATTGGACAGACTGAAGAATTGCAATAATAAAAAGCATTTATGACAGGGATGAGATTTTGTTTTCTTTAAACACTGAACACATTAAACTTTAACTCACCAAATTGTTGTCATCTTTCCTCACTGTTCATTTTGAACTGACATCAGTGTGTTTACTAAGAAAGAGTACTTGCAGTGTCTCACACACACACACACACACACACACACACACACACACACACACACATTGTGATAGACCAAGTACCCCCACTCATTGCAGCAGTACCCCCGATGGCAGTAGCCCCCCCAGCAAAGCAATGCACCGTGCCACACCACAAAAAACTGCTCAGGAATGGTCCAAGGAATGTGACAAAGATCTCAAGGCATCAACCTAGCTTTCAAATTCCCCAGATCCCAATCTGATCGAGCATCTGTGTGACAAACTGGAACCCCAGAGGTCCTTTGTGCGGGCCTCAATGGGTCAGAGTCAAGTCCGATCTACAGTGGAGACTCTGACCTGTCGAGGCATGGAGGTACTTGGCATGGAGACAGGACCTCTGGGGGTGTCCTATGTTGTCTGGCACCAAGGCGTTGTCGACGAGTCCTGTGGGTTACAAGGTAAGGTACTTGCATGCCCATTGGATGTTCGATCAGATTGGGATCTGGGGAAATTTAGAGGCCAGGTTGATGCCTTGACTTTAGTCACATCTGCCGAGCCATTTCTAAGCAGTTTTTGTGGCATGGCATGATGCACTGTCCTGCCTGGGGGGGTGCACTGCCATCAGGGAGTGCCGTTGCCATGAGGGAGTGTATTGGTCTGTAATGGTGTTTAGGTGGGTGGTGCGTGTCAAGTGGCATACACATGAATGGCAGGAGCCAAGGTATATACATACATATATGTGTGAGTATAATGTGTATTTCCATTGCAGGTTTGGTCTTACATTTCATATAAGGTGGTATTAAAAAGGTCTTAAAAGTCAACTTGGTTATATCTGAAGACACCCTGATTTAATGCTTAGTACTTCCCAAACACATTTTCCCCAAAAAACTGACTCACTGCCATAAGAGTCTGGCTTTGAAGAGAGCATAGATAAGTTCCACCCTCCATGCAGCCAAATATGGTTCCCAATCAATCAATCAATAAATCAATATGTTCACCATTTTCCTTGGATGTATGCAAGTAAAACAAAGTTTTCCTCACAAATTCAAGGCAACATGACTAATTGATATACAAATGGTCTTTCTGTGGGTGGAGTGTTCCTTTATTCAGTGAGCTCTAGAGGTGCTGGTAGGTGGATTCTGTTTCCTTTGGAGGGACATAGGCTGTTTTCTTTTGCTCTCAGTGTTTGCGCTAAGCTAATTGCTAATCACCAGCTGGCGGTAGCTTCATATTTACTGGGCAGGTGTGAAAGTGGTATCGATTTTCTCATCTAACTCTCGACAAGAAAGGGAATGACCTTGCTTCCCACAATGTGGAACTATCCCTTTAAACAACAAACTAGTAGCAGATTAATGCTAAAAAATTAAACGTGCAGAACTGGTGTCCCTTGTTGAGTCTAATTTGTCATAATTTATTATTTTTTCCAGGTTCATTTTATAGCCTTAATTCTTGGCAGATCATTTTTCGTCCACTCAAGTTAAATTGTCCCATAAGCCTCAGTGGATGTCTAATTCAGTCCCCTACCATGCTATACTGTAGGTCCTTTAGATCCTGGGAATCAGACACCCACGCTTCTCATTATACTGTTTTGTAGAGAAGTGGAGAGGTGGCAACTCCTCTCTTTGATCAAAAGAAGAAGTTCAGTTTGGAGCATGTGAGGCTTTGCAATTAAAACCTGTTGTAGCTGCTGTGCTAACTGACTTACTGGACGGGGATGCAGCTAAGAAGGCAAAAATAATTGGAAAGAGATTCACAAATAGAAAATAGGGAGAGGTTAATGTACAGTTACATTGTACAGTAATGCACAGTACTGTTGTGTACGACTTTTAGAATCTTATTTAATAGGAGTTAGATATTTTTCAGATTCTTCATAAAGTGGTTTGAAGACATTCTTGGCGAGTTTTCTAAGCTTTCAAGACATTTGTTTAGACATACAAAAAGGACTCAAAGATGGGCTCTTTTCATGTGTTCCACTGCTTAGTAATACACGAGATGATGTGTTTTTGTGTGTTAGCCTTGGATGCTGCCTTAAACAGCATCTTTATGGACCTCTCAGTGCTCAGGTTTTGTTCAGACAGCTTCACAGAGCAGCTGAATGAATTTTTTGGTCATTTGTGAGGCTGCAGTTTGTTTTGATGTGTCTTTCAGTCAGAGCTGCTGAGGTCTGACCTCTCTCTTCACTGTTTTGTCAGGTTTTATAAAAAGTATAAGAAGAGTTTGCAATTTTTTGAACCAGTGCCCCAGCTATTGGGTCTCTTTGTATCTCTTTCAGTTGTGTTTGATATCGTTACACACTATAGAAGTCTTTTAGACAGCTGACACATTCAATACAGTTGGCTGCTTTTCAACTACATCTGAATGAACCTACATATTTCTGCAGATTCATTGTGTTTTTTACCTTTTATACTTCTTGTCTTCTTCTTTTTCCGCCACCTGTGAGTGCTTATATGCCTGAACTCTCACATACAAAAACTGCATATACAGTAGTATTTTGATCTAATTAGAGCATTTATTTAAAATTACGTTTATGGCCTCATGTGTGCAGCTGCTGACACAGCTGAAGGGGAACATGGAGGAGGAGAATCGACACTTAGCGGAGCAGAACCAGAGTCTACTGAAGGAGAACCGAGCTTTACTGGAGCAGAGCCTGGAGCGCCGTGACCAGCACTACTCACAGCAGAGGGAGTACCAGTAAGTATACACACACACACACACACACACACAGAGTCCAGATTGTTTTGTTTGGAATTACTGACAAGAAAACAAAAGTGTATTGAAGAGGAAATCAGGTTTCCTCACCACAAAGCATCTTAACGCTATTAAACTTTATGTAATGTGTGTTAGAGCAAACGCAATTTGTGAAAATTTCTAGCGTTGTAGGTGGTAACAGTGTCTGTGTTCACATCCAGGACATAAAAGCACTTATGTAAAGGTTTGAGACTGCGCGACAACAATTTCACAGTCAAACAGCCCTCAGCAGTCGTCCCTTTAAATGACTAATAGACTGGTAACAGATTAATCCAGAGCTCACAGTGAGCGTGCAGAGCTGGCTTCACCGTTCGAGTTAAATGAGCCATGTTCTAACAAATTACATCTCTTTGTAGCCTTATTTTAAGCTTTTGTTCTTGAAAAGATGATTTTGTTAAATTACTGAGAAAAGTGTCATTGTTAACATTTTTGTTTGGCACCTTGTCATGTGAGGTCAACAGCTTCTTACACCTGTGAAACTGGTGGGTCTCCACTACCAATGCATGTTAAACAGCCATGCATTGTTCAGACCCACCGAAATGTGTTTTAATCTTGAGTCCATATAAGTGCAGTTGTTATAATAAAAAGAAAGAAATCACAGGGGGTTATTTTTTATATAACTGTGGATTCTTAGAAAAAATCCCCAGTGCATGCTGGGATAATTGGATAAGGGGGTTATTAAAGAATTCAAGATGGACAGATCTTGCTTGACTAATAAGAGTTTATGTATGTATATATTGTGGCATGATAACAATTCAGTGTTCATTGCAACAAACTGGCAGACAGTATCTGTAATGCTTGTATGTGATTAACATACAATGGGATAATATGGTTTGATTTTTAAAGCTAGTTAAGGATAATTTGAGAGTCATATTCAGGGTGTTAAAGGTTAAAAGCTCCCTGTGGAGTTTCTGATCACAAGTAGAGCTGGGTTCACATTGTGTGCGTATCTTATTCATGTCCCAGAGGACAGACTTGCATGGGCAAGAGCGCGCAAAGTCATGATACATATTCCTGCCAACAATTCATGCTTTTTCACTGATCCATATTTGTTGGCAGTAATGCACCAAGAAATGTAGCAATACACCAGGAAAGGCAAGACGAAGATTGCATGCTAGTAAACATGGATTAAAACAATTCAAGTTCCAAAATATAACAGCATAGTCTGCTTTTGAATGTTTTATGAGTACGGACGTGAATTTAACTCATTTGTCAGGCCTTAAGGATACACACAATATGTTTTAGTGAGAAACAAATGTAAGCATAACTTTGTTTACAGGCAAACTCCACAGGGTACCCTAAGAGGATGGGGTACAAGAATCCAACATTATAGACTAAGGGGACGATCACACATAAGCAAAATTGGTGAATATTCACCTCCCCTTCACTTCTAGTCAGTGCGAGCAAAGGGGCGCTTCCAGTGGCAAAGCAAATTTGCATCATCACATCATGTTGAGTTAAACTTCCACTGTTGAAGTTGCAGCCTCAACCAATAGAGTGCTCTAGAGATGACATTTTTCTGTAGGCTGATGTGGAAGTTAAGGTCGCCCTTGCTCCCCTGTCAAAAAGCCTGTGGGATTTTTCATTGGATTTTGGATTATTGCTGAAAATAAACTCTGCGGCAAACAAACATTTATGATTCTTACACATTTTGTTCAGCAATATAATCTTCACAAATAAACACCAGTTTTCATGATTATTGGAGCCTAAATGCAATCACCAGAAGTTAAAAGCTGGGCGTTAGGCTGTAAACAAACTACACTATGGTCACGTGACCTAACATCACCATCATAACAAGACTTTAAAGCCGTGTCCAGTGCGGCTCATTGTGATCACATTCTGTAGTCTCATTTTAGTATTAGTATATGCTTAACAGTGCAATACCTATACTTCCAATGTTCATCATGGTCTGTTTATTATACTTTACTTTTTCCTTCTTACTTATATTGCCCTGTGTTTACTTATTTTAGTTGCTCTGTGTTTTTACAGTTTTATTTATTAGACTGATGTGTGTTTTTACTAATGCACACTTGTTATATTGCTTTGTGTCTTTTTTTACTGATGTGTCTTGTTTGCGCTATTCCCTTTGTTCATGTAATGACGCAAATTTCCCTGCTGTGGGACTAGTAAAAGCTTATCTCATCTTATCTTATCTTATCTTATCTTATCTTATCTTACTGGTGTCAAACAGCTGAAACTGTTGCGCGCTTTTGATGTGACTGTTTTCTGACACTTTTACATGAGTTCACACCAAACCTGACTTTAACCAGTATCACCCTCTCCACTCCTACTGCCACTGATATTATTTGAATAAAGGACTGTTTTGTAGTCATTAATTAGTATGTAGAGTAATGGCACTAGTACAAAAAAAGACCAAAAAAAACAACAACAGTAGGGCTCTTGAAATCACTTATGAGCTCGTTCCAAAAAGCTGAAACCTCACCAGATTCCCTGATCAGCCCTTTTCCCTCTGAATTGTTGGTTGAGGTATTATCATCCCAAGGTCTGAAGCTCAAGTGAAGGCGTGCGGTGCATTTTTAGAACAGTCTATTTAAACTGGAGTGTTTTATGCCTGCAGTTCAGCGTATTTAAGCAGGAAATGCAGGTTTCGGCCCTGATCCAAGTAAACTGTGGTGTAGTTCATTAGCAATGAGAGTGTAATCCAAACTAACACCAGGATACGAGTCCAAATAGGGTGGGAGGAGGGCGGATGGTATTATTTCATACCCTGCAGTCTCTCTTGCTTAGAAACACAAATGAGGTGAATGAAAACTGAGTCATATTCATCTTTTTTGTGTGTTTCTTGGAGGAATGAAAAGCAAAGACTAGTTCATGAAAAGAAACATGAAAGAAACATAACAGTCAGTGATCGTGCTACATATTAGTCCACATGATGTGTGAGTAAACGGGCCAAATGAAAATATGCACCAAATATCACATGTTCAGTCTGGCTAAGATTTAAGAAATATAGTTCTAAGTTAACTTTAAGATAAACTGCGTAATAAACATAAAACTTTCTTCAGTGAAAGCAGATTTAAAGACACACTTCACAGACATCTATGCTTCCTGCCTCATCCCTTCATTTTCACTGAAGACTGAAGTGTTTGGAAAATGTATTAAAGACCTTGGGAAGTGCATGAGACAGTTTAGATTGTTTGATTTACCAAAGCACTTTTTGTGTGAGTGGCGGAGAGCAAATGATACCATGACTTTGCCCTTCCAAACTTAATGTTGCGGGAAATGTTGTGAATTCAGTGAGCAAACAAGTGAGGAGGCCTCATAAGCTTTCATAAAACGAATCGCACTGGCCTTCAAGAGTGCTTCATCAAACTCTTAGCTTATTTAATAAATTTGATACTGATCTGCTGCCAGCTAGATGTGATGGTTTGTAGCTGATAGACATACTGAAGATTTTGAAGAGATAATAAAGAACAGATGTGAAGGACACAAAAATAACCAGAGCCAATGGCCACATTATTACACTGACAAACATCCAAATGGCCACACTAACAGATCAGAAATATGAAAACAAGATTAAAGCTGTGCCTGAAATGCCATACTGACGTTCTTTATAGTACGCTAAAACAGTATGTGAGAGTTTTTAGTATGTCCAAAACCTCAAAATGAAACTGGTAGTATGTGAAGTACATAATATTTACAGAGCATATTACAGTGCGCAAACACTGGACACTACCCTGGCATAAATATCCCACAATGCAAGTAAATGACAAAACTCAAAACAGACAGTGGCGGACAACAAAGACAGCTCTGTAACGCTAATAACAGTAAGTATAAGGTTTCACTTTGTTATTTTTAAATTGCCGGTAGATTCGACGTTGGCATGGGTTACCATGGTTGCACATCTCCAACTGGCAAGAACGCTGTCAGGGAGTGACGTGATAGTTACAGCTCAGTACGTCTGAAAAGATACATGCTACTGTTTATCACACAAACGTATGTTGAATGATTGTTTACATATTGAGATTGTAGTGTGACCAGTATAGTGTGAGTCTACAGCCATGCTAGCCTCTCTGTGAGGCTCAACATAGAGATACACAGCCTTAATGGTCTGGCTCCATCCAACATCGCAGGCCTTCTAACCTCTATGCCCAGGTCCCTCTGGTCAGCTGACCTGGGCCTCCTGGCTATCCCATGCTCCAGACTTAAGCTCAGGGGTGATCGTGCCTTTGCTGTGGCTGCCCCCAAACTGTCGAACAGCATCCCCCTACCAATCAGATCTGCCCCCACCATTGATTTGTTTAAGTCCAGGCTCAAAACCTACCTTTATATATTAGCGTGTGTGTTGTGTGTGTTGTGTCTCTAAATGTGTGAGCTGTGTACCTGACAGTTATGTCGCCTCTCATGTAGGTGTTGTTAGCATCTTATTCCTTTTGTACAGCACTTTGGCCAACGTGAGTTGTTTTTAAATGTACTTTATAAATACATTTGAGTTGAGTTGAGTTGAGTTGAGTTGAGTTGAGTTGAGTTGAGTTGAGTTGAGTTGAGACAGTGGTGCTTTGAGCTAAATGCTGACATGCTAATTCTAAGCAGGTATCATGTTTAGCATGTTCACCATCTTTAGCTCAGTGGTTCTGAAACTTTTTTTCAGTAATGGCCCCCCCTTGGATTATTTTTATTTTTCCCTGACGGGTGCAAAACATTTTTGGTAGAAACACTCAGCAAACAAATGTAGACGTGATTGTGTTTGTCGTGGTTGTTGACAGTTTAAGGCAGTTAACCACTGCATTAAACATAGGAATACTGAATATAAAATGTGGTTTATTAAACTAACATTTACATTTTTTTCATTGAACTTATTATAGTATAATTAGTTTGAGATGTATTATGATGTGTTATTTTTTGCAAAATTACCTTTTAGAAAAATTTCATGTACCCCCTGCAGTATTCCAGCGTATCCATGGGTCCCTGTACCCCCAGTTGAGAAACACTGTTGTCGTGTGTTAGCATGCTAACCTTGGGTAACTGGCATTAAACACAAAGTAAAGCAGAGGCTGATGGAAATGTCATTAATTTTGCAGATATTTAGTCCTAATATTCAATGCTGATCCATCTAGTAGTTGGTGAGATACTTCTCTAAAAACCACAAATATCAGCCTGAGATTGAACTGCTGATTTTCAAGAACTGCACCCACCCCACCACCCGCACATATGACCAATCAGCTTCACAACCCAACCTGACTCGTTGACACAAGATCCGTGGCCTGACCCAAAACCACAAATCTCTTTATAACCACGTGCTATTCACATAATTTGGTTAGGCAGCGCATTTTAAATGATCATTTTGGGACATTTCAAACATGTGAAACTAAGATATTATATTTTAAAAAGGAAGGCAATTCAGGAAATACGATTTAAATTAATATTTTTCAGTCATTTTCATAATTAAGAGCAGCACATCTCCACAGTTAATGTGTCTGTTAGTAACGCACCTGATTGAAGCGGCTCTCACATTACAGCTGGCACAGGAGACAGCGCTGACACACAAAGGCAGCAGTCAGCTGCTTGCAACATTAAAACGTAAGATTAAATTATTATTTTCATTTAATTTTTCATATTTATCCTCCAGCACTCAGGATCCAACCGGCATGTTCTTTGATTCACCCAGAATCTAACCCAGAAATAGAATCAAGGCAAAATTCGATCTGCAAATCACCTTTATGGCGAGTCATCTGCTGGATACCCAAGTACAAGTGATTTTCTGTGTTTAATAGATAAATAAGGTAATGCAGTATCAAAGTATTGGTTGTGTGTTATCGTGTATACTATATGAAGATGAGTTTTTGTTTCAAAGTAAGATAATCCTGTATATAACAGAACTTCCTACTGCCTTCCATGATTACATTCCTACAACCACTGTCATTCCGTCTGTTTTACAGCAAAAGAAAATCATTAATCAGTGTCAACCTCAAAGCAGAATCTTCTTTGTTACCGTTAACGGCAGTATTGTTTTTCACAGCATTTGAATAGTTATCCAGTAGTTATTGAGATGTTTCAGCCTGAACCAAAGCACTGGACTGACCAACCAGCAGACATTTCCATCCCTGGAGCTGCATGGCTAAAAATGTACGCAGACCTCAATACTGACCATTGCTCATGTCTAATAACCTTCCAGATCTTTCCCCCTCACAGCTGTGTATCAGTAACTGGAGGTCAGCTCACACCGTCAGCTACTTTGTGTTCAGTATTTTTATTCCGAGCTCTCTTTCATGCAGCACGCAGGCTATTTCTCATCAATGTCCTGCTTTATGTTTGTCCACACACCGCAGCTCGAACCCTGAACCCCTCCGCTCACCAGCAGCACATGAACATTAACATCCACACACACAGTCTCTTCTCTGATGTGCTGGTTTAAAAAGAAACCCAGTTCAAACAGCACAGCAGGCTCCGTTTCTCAGTAGTGAGTTTACAGGAACGGGCTGGTTCATACACTATCAGCCACGTTACACATTCCCATCTAATCCCATCTACCCGCACTGATAATAAATGCATGAAATGAATCAAACAGACCTTCCTACTCAGCTGCTTTGTTCTTGTGTTTTCCTTCAGGGAGAAGCTGAGCGAGCTCCGTCGGGAGAAGCAGAAACTGGTGGAGAAGATTATGGATCAGTATAGAGTCCTCGAGCCCAGCATGCAACCTCCAGCCAGCAAAGCCAAGTACTGTATACAGTTATACCTATACACCCATTAATTAGTTAATTACATTATGCATCGCTACACATGCAAAGGCAGGCGACTGTGTTTACACAGAACAAGTCATACATGAAGACAAGGTGTAGAAATATATCATTAAAGGCATTAAAACATAAAGTGTGTATAAATAATTAGTTCAGGAAGTAAATGCAAGGTGGATGATGACTTGATGGTTTTTGTGTCAGAGGGGGGTCGCATCAACTCTCTGCTTTTTAATTTAATTGCATTTTATTGGAAATTGTTTCTAATATTTTTCCACCCCATAAGGTATGGATAAAATAATAGAAATAAATTTTAACTCCAAAACACATCTTATAGGGTGCCAACAAAAAACTAAACTTCACCAACACGATATGCAGGGCTTTTGTATTGAATTGTGTTGCTGTACAGACTAGTAACGTGCCTGTATGAAACATGTTGCTTGCTCGGCCTCCGGTATTGTTGCTTTCATCTTTCTCGAAAATTGCTCATCCAAACAACTTCACACTTAACACTGTGCTTTTTTGGGTCCTGAGCAATACACCTGCCATGACATAGCTGCGTACCCTAGAAATGCTCTAAAGTATATGCATCATTAGGGTGTAAAAGCTCACATGAACATTTATGACCTTAATGAAGTCAAAGCCCAGTTCAGTTTCTAGGGATAAGCCCCAGACATTATGAACCTCAGTAGTGTGACTTGAGGTGATTCTGTTCAAGATGCAAGATGGAAGATGTCCAAACACAACGCTGTTGCATCTCCTCCATGTGTAACTGTAACACCAAAGTTCAGCTTACCCTCTGACATGTTCACAGCTCCATCAGCAAAAGATCTGAGATGTGAATCGCCAACACAAACTACATAGAAAAAAGAAAAATCACACATTACGTTACTGTATACAGTCAGCTATTTGGGGCCAGGCTATTTCCTAGAACAAAGGCATTCATTTCTGAAAGTTACATCACTGCTGCTTTAAATCTTTGAGTTTGCTACAGTGTAACATCTGCAGCCTCTCTTTTTTAATCTGTTCTTACATGCACCATAGAGAGCATCGGAGAGCTAAATATTGTGGTTTCTGTAAAGACATTTGGAAATCACTTACATGTAACCGGTGGACTCTAGTGTGTAGATATAAAGAGGCCCAGCCTGTGGGTATCTTCGGAGGCGATCTCTATTTACTCCTGACAACAAGTGGCAGAAACAAAATCTCCATCATACACAACCATACAAACTCCAGCCCCTGCACAAATTAAGTGACACAGGAATATGTTAGCATGAAATGAACTTATAAACAGCTTAACAGCATTAAATCACGGATATTACCCAAAGAGCAATGTTGCTCACCTCTCCCATGGAGTACAGCAGCAACAGGGGAGAGGCAAGATGGGACACACACCTTTATAGATGGGGTACCCTCAAAGGTGAATGTAGGGGTACAGAAACTGAGTATCAAATGTTCCACATGTTGAGTACGGAGGCCTGAGCGTGTCAGGTATAATCCTTTTGATGAAATAATATTATTGTTCTTTATGGTTACAGAAGTTATGACCGCCCCCCACACAACTGGGGATGATGGTTTATTCTCTGTGTTCTGGTTTCTTGTGTCTGTATCATGATCAAAGGTCTCTTTCTGTTCCTCCTAGTGTGGTACCACACTATAAAAGGAAGACCATACTCTTGTGGTGCCCTCATGAAGACATGTTTCCAGAAATGCATCATTATTAGTGAACTGAGGTGCAGCTATCTCAGTTCATGAGATCATGAATGGTCACTTTAGCAGAATGCCCAATAGAGTGCTGCAGGAATGAGATCCTGGAAATGAGTTTGCATCTTAGCACTCCTAGTTCCCTTGTCTGGAAGTCAGTGGATTTTGGTTAGATGGCTTAAATATGGTCTGTGGCAAACAGAAGCTTTAAGAGGTTTTCATCTTTTGTTCTGTGGCATAAAGTATGTCAGTAAATACCCAGCTTGTGAATTTTGAAGCTTTGACGTGTCTTTAAAAAGTCTGATGTGAACAAGTGGCTAAACACGACTGCAGAGTGTCGAGCCAAACTCTTCTAACTCAGACTTTCCAGCTTAAATATTTATAGTATTTTCCAGTTGTAGTTAGCTAAGTGATGGTGACACTGAAGTCATGCAACCATCATGTAGTTTGTTTATAGCCTAATGTTAGCTTTT
The DNA here is from genome assembly GCF_006386435.1 of Epinephelus moara. Classification (NCBI taxonomy): domain Eukaryota; kingdom Metazoa; phylum Chordata; class Actinopteri; order Perciformes; family Serranidae; genus Epinephelus; species Epinephelus moara. The sequence continues at coordinate 26,110,469 of NC_065509.1, forward strand.
CACTTCTGGTGGTTGCATTTACACATCAAAAATCACAAGAGTGGTGTTCATTATCTACCTGAAGAAAACACGTTAGTATCATAAACATCTGTTTGCCACAGAGCTTATTTTCTGCAGCAATCTAAAATCCAAATTAAAAAGCAAATGGGCTTTTTGTCGAGGGAACCAGGGTGATGCTAACTTCCATGCTGGCCTACAAATAAACATCATCCCTGCAGCACTCTGTCCGTTCAACAGGAACTCTACCTGTCTTTCATTGGACAGCTGGCAAGCATTTTGTACCTTAACTGAAAATCTAATAATTAGTATTGTTGTGTACAAATTGCCCAAGTGCATTTTGTCCCCTGTGCTGCAAATTAATATGGAAATGACATTTTAATTATAGCATTTCCAAATAGATTTTCTTGACGTCATGTTACAAAGTGTTTTCTTTGGCATAATAAATGACAGTTGGCACCTTCTCGAGCCCTTTTTTCTAATTTTGAAAACATGCAGCCCTTGTTAGACTTGGCATCCTCCTACTGTTTTCTGGAAAATCAGGGCATTGTGTGTGAGCGCACACAAACACACACACACACACACACACACACACACACACACACACACTCTCCTAGCTCATCCCTCTTTGTAAATGGTCCCTGTCCTCTGTGTCCTCGTAGGAAATCTAACTGGATTGCAGACAGGATGAAGAAGCTAATCAAACCCCGGGGAGTGGGAAAAGAGGGACGTGCCCTCTTCACCGCCGCGGGCAGCGTGGAAAACCTGGCCGACAGCACTGAATTTACATCAGACACACACACACCTCACCCTGGTGAGACCACACATACCCATGGCGCAGCACACTACCTCTCTTTCTCTTTCACACACACAAACACCAGCAGACTGGTTTTCACAAAGATATGCTCACATGCTCACCCCATCAAGCAAGGCTACAGGCATGCATACAAATCATCTCATGACTACCAAGTGTGGTCGGCATTGATACCACTCTCTTCTCCTTAGATCTCTCCCTGTAGAGTGCCAAGACTTACTGAGGCCGGCTTTCTCTGCTAACCACATGTTGAAAGGAAAAGATTCGCGAGGCTTCATCCTCTTTTTATGCACCTTGACTGTGGAATGCATTTTACTGGCGGAGAGAGAGAAAAAAAAACTCTCTGCAGACATTTTCAAAGCCAAGATTTAAGCCGAATCCTGCATTTATGATTTTTTTTTCTCTCCTTTTGACATACTGTTATTGTCCCCATTTAATTTTACTTTTCCTCGCATTGTGTTTTCTATTATCCTCCATAAACCCCTGCTTTCTTAAGCTGTGTGGCAGGGCCAACACTGGGAGGCCTGGCTCTGTCTGCTCCTCAACAAGAGGGCTGCTGGTTGTTATTGCGCCTGTTTCCCACAGAGAGACTCGATATCTCAGCTGCACTCCGATACCCTGTTTTCCATCAAAATTAGCTTGTGTATGTGAGTTTTTTAAACACTGGGGGAAAAAAATGCTAAAAATAGGCGATGAGCTGATTTACAATTGTCCAGGATGCTTTTCACTCTCTTTCTTTTTTTTCTTGCGTGTCAGTACGTCACAGATGAGCCGGAAAACCGGTTGGTAACAGCAGAAAGTGAAAAAAGTAAAAAGCAGCATGGAGGCCAGTGAAAATGTTACGGTGGTTACTCCTTTTTTATTTCTCTTACTTATTCAGTTTCTGTCTCAGCCTCGGTGCCGACTGAAGTTTGCACAATGTTCGAGGGCTGCTTGGACAGAGACAGATATTACTTTGTGGCATGTCATTGCATCATGCGAGCAAGTGGGCTAGAATTAGCATGTCCATCCAGGTGTCGTATTTCCATCACTGCCAATCGGAGCCAGTCGGAGCTGGAGCTAGTAAATACCCATGACTATTGCTGAGACATTTGTCCCAGGCGTGAATGCCGATTGTAACTTCACCTATTAAATATAAAGCCAGATGTTAGCTGGTCTTAGTGGGGGTTTTCCATGGGTAAAGGGGCTCAAGTGGAAGAAACACAAAATCTCTCCAAATGCATTTTAGTTGTATTTTAAAAATGTTGCGTGTAGCAAACACTGTATATAACTGTAAAAATAATTACAATCTCAATTAAATTGCTATTAATAAATTAGATATCTTGTGAAAATACATTGTTTCAGCCGGCCAAGACATTTCTCACACACTCCACTACTCCCTATCTTCTATGTGGCATTTCCCACAACACTGGCATTTAACCCTGAAACTAACCTGCATTATGGCAGGTTAACTTGACCTTAACCACAGGTCTCAGCTCTGTCTTCGGGCCGCAGCTGGTGTTACAACTCTCTGGACAGATCGAGACACGGCAGGTTCTGCCACAGCAATTCTTCATCTCATTAGACTAAGTCAGAATTTATGAATAATTTAAATTATTTCAATTTAATATAATCTACTGTTAAATAGGTTAGGATTGGCTTTTTGAATATAAAGGTCAGACTTCTGTCCATGTTAAGCTCTGTAGTTAGCTGTGTTTTTAGATGTTCTAGAAAAATGTATTTTATTACATTATTTATGTATTTTAAGGGATTGAAGCCTGAAGGACTGGAATCCTATAGTTTTTGCTTTGGCTTCTCTTTTTCTTAAGAAATGTTTTCGCATATTCCTTGAAAAAAAGGACATTGTACTGTAGATACATGAAATTTTCACCAGTGATTGAAAATTACGAGCAAATGCTGCTGGAGAAATATGACAGCAGTTGGCCAAATGGGGGCGCTATTACTAAGGCATAAAATTCAAATCTTGAAAGGCCACGCCCCTCAAACCATAAGTCCAGTCGACTGGAAATTTGACTCACAAGTGCAGCTCAGTGTGCTTTACGAAAAATCTACAAGGCCCCATGGTAAGATTTTCCAACACTTTGAATTTTTTGAATATAATATATTTGACACCTCCTCCTAAACCGTGGGTCCGATTTGTACCAACCTTTCTGTGGATCATCATTCGGTCAAGCTTATTGAAAGTTATCAAAAGCTTGTTGATATCTCTTTGTGTTATGAGGATACTGATGAATGATCTTTAAAAGAGGCCTGGCTCAGCACATAAATAGACCTACCTCCATAACTACAGGGCCAGTCATCACAAGCGTTGTAGGATATGTCCACATAAGTACCTTAAACATACCCTGAGAGTTTTATCCAAATTAACCACTTGCTGGTGCTACAAAGGTGAAAATGGGTGTGGCATAACACAAATCAGATCACAAATTTTAATCAATAATCATTCCAAAACTTGCAGGATATTTGAAATAATAAAGATGAACCATGTGTGCAAAATGATTTTGAAATTGCTCAATTGGCGATGTCACCAGTTTCAAATAGGTTGATAAGCTTTTGCAAAAATTTGGCCATAACTCAATAAACACTTTGTCCAAACATCCCCAAACTCTGTGGATATTTTTAGCTAAGCCATTGAAGCATGTCCCCAAAGCTTTCTGCAATTTACCAACAGAAGGTGACAGTGTCGCCAAAGATGACCGTGGCCCAGCACAGATTTGGACGTAAATGAATGAGCATCTGTGTGATCATGATAAAACCTGTTGTTGTTTTTTGTCAATGCAGGTGTCGTAAACTGTTAAAGGTCTCGATCCAACCCAGCTTTCAACTTTTAGAGGTCCATACTGGCTTCAGTCCCGGAATTGCCGCTTGTGGCTATATTAATATGCTTACAATTACAATTTTAACAGCACTAATAACCTTTTTGCTGACCATGCTGTAGACCAAGTATGAAAGTAGCATTTTCACCATTATAATTTTTCAGCTACTGAAATGCTACATTTTAAAAGAACAAGATGACAGTAAGGCTGAGGTTACTACATTTAAAATATAGCCTTTATATCACAAAACACTGATGCATCCCAGGAGGAACTGCAGTTTACAAATGTATGGATAAATACTCAACACATGTGCTTAATTAACTACATTAATGTACTTTACAAAACATGTACATTTGGATGTTTATGTACTGCTTACAACTGTTGAAAAAGGGTTTATATCAAAGTATGAAGCACTTGAGTTACAGTGCTTCATACTTGAGCTGAACAAAGTGCTTCACAATGCTTCTCATTCACACATTCACACACTCACAGTCTGATGGTTGGCAGAATTTCCCAGCCATCAGGAGCAGTTTTCAGGGGATTAAAGAGACAGTTCAACCAAAATCAAAAATATTTATTATTATTATTATTTATCAGTCTAGATTGTTTTGGTGTGAGTTGCCGAGTGTTGGCTGTAGAGATGTCTGCCTTCTCTTATATATAGTGAAACTCAGCTTGTGCTGCTCAAAGCGCAAATAATACACTTGAAAAACTCAAGAGCAATGTGCAATGTGTTGCTCAAGGACACTTAGACATGTGGACAGGAGAGGCTAGGAATCGAACCTCTAACCTTGTGATTAATGACAGACCTGCTCTACCACCTTAGCCACAGTTATTGTCTTAATTTATCTCTGCACCTGCCATTGTCAGAGTCCCTGAAGCTGCATTTCCACTGGAAGAAAAGTTATGTCCTTTCCTGGTTTGTGCTGTAAAGAAATCAGCAGATATGTCCCACCTGGTGGCACGCCGTGAAAGATTTAGCATAGCAAACCATCATGTTGTGGGTGTACACTGATCATAATATCTCAGAATGCATTATGATTTATTGATGTCAAAATGTCATAATCTATAACATGCTATCATGGCCTTTGTATGAACAAGTGATTTAAGTAAAAATAAACTTCAACTCATTTTCTTTCAGACCCCCGCAGCGCTCCAGTCTCTCCCTCTCCCGCGAGAAAAGCCCCATCCCAGACAGAGCCGGACATCTCATCGCCAGGGACTCCAGCCATGCGCTCCGGCTCCGGGGGCCGTCGAAAGCTGGGATCCCGTCACGGCTGGGGGCTTGGGTTGGCCAGAGGAGGCTCTGGAGTCTCCCAATCCTTCAGTCCTGGTGACCACAAAACACAGCCCCGCCTGCGGCTGCGCTCCAGCCAGAACGCCTCCACTGTCCTCTGGGAGGGACAGAGAAGCGAAACAAACACACCCCAGGCAGCAGACGCACCGCTGAGCAGTCAGGAGAGTGTCGAGGAGGATGAAGGCAGAGGTGAGGTGGAGAAAGTGGAATGAGGAGGATGTGTGTCCGTGTCTGTGCATTTTCAGAAACAAGTAATTTAACAAAATAAGGAAAAACATGAGAATTGTACATTTATTTTAAGAAAATGACTTGTTCTGATGGATAGTTTCAAAGTGTTTGTGTTGGCAAGCATGCCATGTGCTCAGCATTGTGAAAGGTCTGCTGGGGTAACAAATTAAATGTCAAACTGAATAAAAATTGGATTGTAAAAATAAAACTGGCCAGAGTAGCCGTGATGTCTGCAAGCACTCAGAATACTGCTAATTTTCTTTTTAATAAAACATGCATACGCCTGTAAGACTGTGATCTTCTCTTCCTTCCAGACAATCAACAATCCAGTGATGATACCGCGACGACCTGAGACAGAGCTGCAGCCGACTCTCAATTAAAAACAACTGTTTTTATATTATTTGCTCTTGGCACACTGTTTTGTATGGATGACTATTTTAAATATGAGATCCTCCTAGTATTTTTGAATACATGAATGAATAAATCCTTCTGTCAATGATTTGCAGTGTTGCTGAGGTGTGAAGGGGAAGAACAGCCTCTTTAGTATGGAGCCCCAAAACTGACCAGATGTTGTAAAGCGCTATCAGACGAGTCAGTCATAAGACATCACTTTATTATATTATTTATTTCTCTTTCCACAAATCAGTTGGTAAGTTACATTAAAAATTCATTGAAAAATTAAAATTCAATAATTTGTCATCTTCTAGTTCCTCCGTTTTTGGTCTTGGCACAAATGTAATAGTTTCTTCACACACAACATTTGCACCAACACAGGAGGCCACTGTTCGCTCCGACAGTCGCTCTTACCAACAGTCAACATCAGTTTCTTTTAACTATAGTCACGATCATCCCCTAACCTTAGCAAAATGCATTATGCCATTTCATTTGAAGGAGCAGTTTGAAGTCAAGATGACTGTCCTGCTTGCTAGCTTAACTGCAAATACTGCTAGCTAAATGCACTGAGCACCAGCCTCACCTAGCTACATAGCTGAAGCTAACTATAATCATTAAACTACAACAGACAGTAATGTTTATCACCCATATACCAAACTACATTCTGCTGTAGGATCACTGAAACGAACAGTAGCTGAAACATTTTAGCTTGCAAGCTAACACTAAAAAGTTAGCAAGGTAATACCAGGCCCTCAGGAAGTGCGCCAGGCTTTGAAGCCAATTTTCATCGAGGGCAAACAGCGATACTGCAATTTCTGGGATCCATCACAAGTCAAGTTTGTGAATCAGTGATACATTATTTTGAGTGACACAACCCCCGGGAAAAGTCTTGTTTTTATATCAGGATTCGATCCATTTGGTCTGATAACATTTGGATAGTCTTGAAGAGCAATTCCTATTCCTATTATTCCTATTTAAGTTAGCAGAGTGCTAAACCCAAAGTAGCCGGCTTAGCTAGCGGAAATCTCTGGTATGCTTGCTCTATGGGCCCAGTGATGCAGAAGTAGCACCGATCATGCAGGTAATTTCATACTGCAGAAATAGAGCTTTTTTGGCTTCATTCACCACCAAGCACCTTTGATAGGAATGAATGCAGTCCTACAACGCTGTGTCCAGGTCTTTTAATACTTCCATAGGTAATGCTAGCTATAGAAAGCAAGGATGTATAAAGGAAACTGGATACAGTGTTGGAGGCAGGGCCCTGTCCATTCCTATGAAAGATGCTCAGTGGCACATGGAGCCAAAATGGTTTGATTTCCAGGTTTTGAAATTATCTGGATCTTCCACATCCTTGGTCCGATTGAGCAGGCGCACTAGAGACTTGGGCAGGCAACGTCCGGTTTGCCCTCTGTAGTCATTTTAATTGCGTGGCTCCTTATTGGACCAGATGGATCAAATCCCGACAGTGAAACAAATCATTTCACCAAAGTTGTGTCGCTCAAAAAAAATTATCCACTGATTTACAGACTTTTCTTTATAATGTAAATCTATGGGAAAAGTCTTTATGGGCCCCATGGCATTATGTGACAGACCTAGAAGTTGTAATTTCATGTTTAACCATTACGTAAAATTGGCTTCAAAGCCCAGCGCCGTTCCCTTGGGCTTTAAAGAGAGGTTAAGTCCCTCCCAGTGTCCCCTATGGGACGTTATTTCAGAGCGAATATGCATGGTAGTCAACAGAGAGAGACAAATAACTTATTGATCCCATTTGAATTCTGCCATGAATTGCTTATGCATGTTTGTCGATTTAAAAGATAATTTTGCAAGTTAAAAAAGCCACAATTTTTCTTTTTACATTTTACATTTTTTAACCATTTCAGTTTTTTGTATTATTGCTCAGTAAACTACATCTCTCAGCTCGCACAATACACGTCCACAACACCAGCTAGCTAGCAAGGTAACTAAGCTATGATCCACGCACAAATGTAATGTTTTCTTACCTGATGTTTTTTATCCAGTGAATCCTGGTGTTTAAATCAAGACACAAGCGAAAGAATGGGCGAGACCCATTGCTTGTGTGAGTACATTTGAAACACACAGGAATTGTAGTTTCAGTGAGAGAGAAATCCTTGACTACACTTAGTCAACTTGTGTAGTCCATACTCCACACACACAGTGTAAATCACTCAGACCTACACAGCAGCTCTGAAGTGTGTATGGGGTCGTTCAAATACAGATGCCTAGCAGAGACATCAGGAATATCAAAGCAAATGTCATTAGGGATGTCATATAGCATATGTAACATCTATGTAGTTCAGAGGTGTGAGAAATACCCAAGTGGAGCAGAGCTGGTAGAAGTAAAAGCCCTCATATGCAAATTTTCACTTGAGCATTAAAGTTGAGCGCTAGAAGTGCCTCATCTCGTCTTCCGTAAACCTTTATAGGATTAACTAAAAATGTTCTGTGTTCCTGCCGTTCCCTCTGATCGCCTCTTCTCCAAGTTGGCTCGCTCAAAGTCAAAAAAAGTATCACTTTTAAGAGCTGATCACATATTTTGTAAGATATGCTTCAAGGTAAAAAGGAGAAGCTGTTACCTGGTACTCATAAAATGTTGAATATTAGCACGGGAACAAGGTGAACTGAAAGCATAAAGATCACTGGAATTGACACACCCAATAAAAAATGGATTTAAGATTGGTATTTAAGTAAAGAACTGAGAAAAAAATGATTAAGTCATCTGCAGTCCAGTTCGAGGCATGACTCTGAGGGTTGGATTTAAGAGGGAAGAAAAATAAATACATAAATCTAACGATAAATCTCCCTGTAACCCGCGGATCTGATCTGTGCACAGCGGATAAACATGGAGAAACCCCCGCCATCTGGCCCACATATGGCTGAAAATCCCATTTCATTTTAGGGTTCCTGTGTAAATCCAGTCATTGATCTAATAGCAAATGATCTGCACTAGTGCTTTAATGAGAATCCTCTTTAACTCCTTTCACTGTTGCACCAAATGGTGTCAGTGTAGAGCCGGCCAGGCCTCTGCCAATTGACGGACAGACAGACAGACAGATGAAGAGGAGGGAATTAGCATGCAGCTTTCCAAATGAGCAGACCTGAGAGTTCATGAAGCTAAAAGGGCCCTCATTTAAGACGGGCAGCTTTCAAAGAGCCCCAGCCGCCCAGATTAGGATGAGGATACGTCAGCGTTTCCGGTACGGGGGTTGTTTTCGAGTGTGTGTGAGTGCAGGAGACAACACTAAGGATAATGGCAGGCCGCGGCTCGTTCTCTCAAGCCAGCCCTCCCCAAACACACATCCTGAATTATGATTTGCAAATGACAAATGGGTCGCTAATACAATTCATGAATTATGTAGTTGTCATGGTGACATTAATCAAAAAGCAGGCCCCTTCTCTCGACTCCGAACATTGTGTTTGTGGAATTGAGATGCATGACGGGGGCTGCACACCGAGCCGCCTGAGTGAGCGCAGGGCAAAGCGATAGCAAGATATTGGTTCTGCCAGTCACTCAGAGGCTTATTATGAGTGCAATGCAACAATCACACGCCTTCAGGCACACAGACAGACAGCGCCCACAGACAAAAAGTGAAGGGTAAGCCTTTAAATTCTTAACGGAGGCGCCTTGTGGTTCCGCACACAGGGAGAGCACTCACAGGTTATGTTCTGTCATCCATAAAACTCCATGCTCTATCAAGTAATTCTTAAAGATGGGCACTTGAAAAGGAGGATGAATAAAAAACAGGATATTTGCCTTCTTTATTCAACAGGATCTCTCGCTAAAATAAACCAGTATTTTTTTTTTAAGGCAGGTTTTGTTTGTCCCTGAAAGCATAACAAGCAGCAGCAACACAAAATCAGTCAAAAAAGCCTCGGAGACAAAAAAAAAAATAGTGAGAGGAAAGTCTTGGCACAAAATGAGTGATTAAGTGCCACCCGTGATTCCTAAAGGGATGAATGATGGATGGTTGCCTTGGTTGACATCACGGTTGGATCTCAAGAGTCTGCTCAGCTGCTTAATTATTGAGCACCTGAGGGGTGTAACACTATCAGCGAACATCACTTTTTCAACCCTCCTTTTTAATGTTTTTGGTCGCCCTCCTCTTGTGAAAACCTCCCCTCCCTCTCCGTCTCTCTCTGATGACTTCTATCTTTATTTCCTCTTTGTCAGAGAAGGTTTCTCTTTTCTAGCTGAGAAAACTCTCTCCCACCCTGCAGCCCACATATATCTTTCTTCATCTCCCCCCTCCACCCATTTACCTCCAGTCCATGCCTGAGCCATCAAATTTTAATGACTGTCTTTCTAAAGAGCCTCCAGCGACCAAAAACCTCGCTTAAACCACTTAGTCCACTAACTGAACAGGCTGGGCATCCTAAATACTTAGAGGTGCATTAGAGTTTTGTTTAGTCCTGGTGTTTGCTTCTGAGATGAATCTGTGCAACTATCAACTGAATCCAAATCAAGCTGTTCCCCGACTCTTTGCGGGCTCGTTTCTGCAGCCCGGCTGATTGAGAATCAGCGCACACCACAGAAACTTCACTTTGGGTTAATAAAAAGTTGTAATTCATGGATTGTTGTTAGGCATTTTCTCCCCGCAGAGGCGCCCGGTTGGGCAGGCACCGAGACAAGAGAGCGGTGAGGTGATCTTTGATCGAGAAGTGGTGGTGTAATTCAATTAATTATATTTTGCTCCAGGCAACAGAAGTCAGGGAGGGGATCATTGAGAAGGAACACAATACAGGTGGAGAAATAACAAGTAAGTGGAGTGTGTGCACACACCGGCTGACCCCGCAACCTCGCCTCCTCACAAAACTGTCAAAATCTCCATGCTTTCACCGGGCTTTTACTCAATGAGGTTAGCCCAAAGGTGAGTCTATTCATCTATAACTTCCCTCCCTCTGCCTCCATCCATCCCTCCATCCCTTCCTCCTTAGCCCCACACTTCCCCCCTCCTCTCCTATTACATTATCCTCCTCTCTCTTTCTGCTTGGTTCGGGATTGCTCCTCCTCTCCTAACAGTTTGTCCCTGCTCCTCCCCTCCCTCCTCCTCCTCCTCCCTTATGCACTCCCTTTCTCTCCCCTAGTGTATTAAGGGGCTTTGACGCTCTCAGTAAAAGCTGATTTATTCTCTTGGTGGTATCGATCGGTTTCTGCATTAAAGATTATAATTCATTACCCCAGCCCCTTTTAATACATTAAACACTCAAAATAAAAATAAAATACCCCCACACCCCCCTCCGAGACTCCCCATGTCCCGAGGGTGCGGGAAAACACTTGTCGAGACGTCCGGCTTGTCGTCCTGGGCCCCAGAGCTCCACCTGCATGTGTGTGTGTGTGTGTGTGTGTGTGAGTGAGCCACTGACTCATACATAGAGACACTCACAGGAACACACTCCTCTCTTCACACACACACTCATGCCGTCTGGTACAGTTTACATCATAGCTTCCCAAAGTGAGGCCCGTGGACCAACGGCAGCCCGTACAGACATTTTGTGCAGCCCCTGAGTGTGACGTGAAATACATGCATCATATTTTAATCACCTGTGATCCATTTGAATACTTTCATTTTCCTGTTTTATTTTGTAGATTCATCCTCGTGTCATATTTGCTTTCATTTCCCATCTTTGTGTGTTTTTCTACCTTAGTCTCAGGGTGCGTTCTGAATCACATATTTTTTCCTTTTACATTGAGTAGGTACTGCAGCTGTCCTTAAAAGAAATGTACTTTTGTATGGAGTATGCACACGATCAGGACAGTATGCCCTGAACCTTGACCCTCTTTCTCATATATCCGTTACCATAGAGATAAAACAAAATGCGTTCACTGAGTTCGCCAGAGATGGAGGTCAACCCAGACAGTTGTGATGTTGTTTTGCATAAGTAATGACTGCACACATAGTAGATTCTAATAATAGTAGCATTACATAGGTTATACATTTCTCTGTCATTGTTATTAATACTTATGCTATTTTGTTGTTGGTTATATTTATGATTACTTTATTCAACCAAACAGTTAATATTCCTATGATTACTAATCTGCTGGTCATCAGTCTCCTGAATGTGCTGTCATCCAATGTTGCAACTTCTGACAATCGATGTGCTTGCATACTGCAAAATCAGACGCAGCCCCAGTAGTCCGTCCCTGCTCCTGAGATGTTCCCCAACCAATCAGCTCCCTGTCTGTTCTTCTGCCTCATCCCTGTATTACCCTCATCTGACCTTCTTCACCCTTTTTCTCCACCTGCACGCCGTCCCTTCGTCACACTAGTTTGTATTTAAGTCCTGGGTTTCACTTCAGTCGTTGTTGGATCCTTGATTTGGTAGTGTGATGTTCATTTGCTGTTTCCTTGAATAAAGATTGATGTTTTTGAGCTCCTGTGGTCTACTGTCTTCTGTGTTTGGATCCACCTTATCCACACCACATAATAAAAAAACATGAAATAAAGATTTTATAAGAAGTCATAGTGTAGTATGTCAACAATTACCATGAAAAAAAGTAAAACATGTCGTTCAAAAACATTAAAAGGAGTCAGATCAGTTTTTGAGTGATTTTTGATGACATACTATACTATGACTTTTTTCATGATT
>NC_065509.1:26123119-26129841 GCF_006386435.1 Epinephelus moara
GAAAAAAAGTCATAGTATAGTATGTCGTCCAAAACCATGAAAAAAGTCATAGTATATTATTTCGTCCAAAATCATGAAAAAAAGTCATAGTATAGTATGTTGTTTAAAATCATGATAAAAAAAGTCATAGTATAGTATGTCGTGTCAATTAAAGGCAAAAATGACAAACAAGTCTTAGGATTGTATATAAAAACAGGTCATACATAGTATGTCATCAAAAATAATAAGGTCATAGTATAGTATGTCATAAGTTTCTTTTAAAAAAGGTCGTAGAATAGTACGTTCAAAAAAATGGTATCATATGTCATAAAAAAGGTTAAATAAAATCATAGTATAGTGAATTATAAAAACATTAAATAAAATGATGTCATGTCATAGTATGTCATGAGAAACAGTTTTTAAAAAGACATCGTAAAGTGTATCATACAAATTTTCAAAAAGGTCGTAGCATAGAATTTACAGATTTTATTTCCAATAAAGGTCATAATATATTATGTAGTAAAAAGCAAAAAAGACATTCATAGCATTGTATGGAATGTCATTAAAAGATAAAAGCTCATAGTATAGTATTTCAAAAAATAATTTCAATAGTCATGGTATTGTAAGTCAGTTTAATATTTCACAATTTTTTTCTAAAAAAGCCATAGTATAGCATGTTATAAAGAAAGCTTTTTCTTTTTAAAGTAGTATAGTTTGTGATCAAAAGTGAAAAAAGGTAGTGTAATGGATTCAGTGATTTATGAAGGCAAAACTACCAAACATAAATTATGTAAGAATAACCTGCTGAACATTAGCGTTTAGCTGAAGCACCATTGTCTGAGTCCTGACTCACACAACAACTAGCATGGCTCTTTTTAGTCCTGCTTGATATTTTATACACTAAACGATTAATGAAGACATGATCTGATGACTAATAAAATAATCCCCAGCAGGCCGACCTATCAGAGGAAGACAGTTTATTCTTCCTCACAGGTGTCTTTTTATCATTTACATGCATTTCCTCAGAGCACAGCAGAAACCACCGCCTCTTGCGCTGGCCACCAACAGAATACAGATCTCTTCCAGACAGGTCAAGTTAAAGATTTGTGTACTGCCTACGTACGCTCCCCTGTTAGTCAATACAGCTGGCCTCTGTGGGACAGTAAGGATTTAAGAAGCGCCATGTGTCCCCTATTGATTTTACCCCAAATGGCTGCACCAATTCCCTGCACAAAACAAGATTGCCCTTCCCCATCGTCTTGACAGATTGATTTTGCATCTCGGCCGTGAGGACTTGAGGAGCAATCCCTCTGATTCTGCCTCCTCGTCACTCTGATGGACAATTTCCCTCTCCATCCTTAGCGCTCCCCGTCTCTCCTCTTTCTCCTTCCATTAAAGGACTCCTCTACCTCTAAGCTCTAACTTCTCTCTGTCCGGCCTCCCCCCTCCACCGGCCTCCGTCTCCCCCCTCTGCCTCTCTTTCCCTCTGACAGGCTTTCAGACAGTAAATCAGAGACATTGATCCAGTGCAGCGCCCAAGTGTCCTGGATTCTGCTAAAGAGCCATTTTCATTTCACAAGCAGTTTACTGGCCTCGCTACCCCCCACCCGTAAACATCGCCCTCCTCCCTCTTCTCTCGCTCTCTCCATCATGGCCTCATCCATACACATCACCCGTCTCACCTAACTGCCGGATCCTCTCTGAGTGCCGGCCATTGTTTCCCCCCACGTTTTGCTGGCGACTTACAATTTTCGTGGAAGAGAAATACCTTGAAACGCCTGAAACATTTCACTAATACATACTGATTACTCACACACACACACACACACACACACACACACACAAACAGAGCACACACTCATTCTTGTTTCCAACGCTCCTCCACCACCAGGGTCCAGAGCTCAGCAGGGTTTTCTGAATTGGTTCCAAGAGGTCTGACTCCAGCAACATCAAGACTAATTTAACTTCCTTATAATTTGTTTGACATCAGCACAATGGAGAGATGTGTAGGACTACTTTTCAAGCAGGTCTCTCCGTCCTCCTACATGATTTCTATCCGTTTCTACCACATTTCTGTGAGGTTGTATTTTAATCTCAGGGGGAACACTATAAAGAAAAAGCAGCCCAGAGATGCTGCTGCGTTCCAAGATAGCTAAAAAATCATGCAAACATCAGAGAACTGACATTTATCTCTAGACTCTGGGGGAATGTCTGTGTGGTATGTTTACATTTTAATGCAAGCTTCTATAAATATGGCTGAGCGAGATAACTTTCTGTCTGCATTCAAGCATCTGCTGTTGTGTCTGTGGTGTACAGTGCAGTCAGTAAGTTTTTAGACAGTGACACATTTTTGCATAAGCACATTTTATGTGAAACAGTGACTGAGGGTGGACTGAGGGAATCAGTCTGTGTCATACATATTTGTTCACACATTAAAAATTACAATTACTGTAAGATATTTTATTAGATAAGACCTACACATCCATATACCCACATATACATCAACTAGAAATTAAAGAAACAGTGTGTAAGATTTAGGGGGAAGCAGATTGCAAACAGCTGAAACTTCTCCTGGTTAGAGTTCCTTCAGTGTTCATTGTTCAGGAGTTTTTTCCTGGAAGCTGAATTATCAGCAGAGGTCTTTTCCTCTACAAAACAAACAGACCTGAGGCCTGTATTACGAAGCAGGATTTGAAGTTAGCGAGGTAACTTCAGGGTCAACTGAGTGTTTTCAGTACCACGAAGCTGGTTCTCCTTTTAACCGGGATACATCACCATGGTAACTTGTGCTAAACAGCTAACCTGCTTCAGAAATTCAGATCTTAGGCTGTCAACATCCTGACTTCTGACCAATCAGATCACAGAAGAAAACAAGTATCCATGGAGTAGCCTATATATTGTTAAAGGTCAGCAGAATCATGTCATTGTCCCAGGGCTCTATTTCCACCTGTTTTTAAACAGAGCTTCTAGCAAACACAGAGATCGTTTACGACACTAACACATGATTTTAGCAGGATTTAAACTTATGCCAAGTTTTTTTCAGTCCACAGTGACAGTGTTCATATTTTACACTCTGATTCCATCAAAATGAGACACCTGCGTGATGAGAACTACGATAAAACTGCTGATATCTTATTAGAAAAATAATCCACACACTGTTAATTGGCTGTCATTATTATAAATGCAACATTTGGGTCAGAGAGACCTCATTAGTCATTAACTAGGCTACTTTACTTCGGTAGCAGAAACAGTCTGGCAACACTTTAAAGTGTTTATGTGACATATCCAGAGTAGATTTGTTATTTTTTTCAACTAAATGGCACAAAATACTATACATATATAATTTGATGTGATTGATTGATATAGCCTGGAAATACCTACAAGAAATCGGAATACCTCTAAGTTAAGTCTCGGCTGATGGTGTATTTTTGGATAGTATTTACAATATTTCTGCATTTTCCATTGTAAGACTACAAAAGTCATTTACATTTCGCATCACTGACATTTTACTGTCTCGCAGTCCCAGACACTTTTGATCCCATTTCATCTCATATCACATACAGCAGCCGATTTCATTCATGGTTCTGATGATGTCGCTCATAATTAACACCCCTGCCTCTTTCACATGAACGCACTTGTAGCTGGATAGGAAAACCCAGAGCTGTCTGAACTAGTTGCTAACTAGCTTTGTGGTACCTGTCAGTCAGACAGCCAATGTTAGGGTTAGTCAGATAACGAGAAGATGAACTGGCTTCATAGTACAGGCCTCATTAAAACCAGTAACAACTAAGAATAAAACAGTTTCACATTACAAATCAGTGTTTCTCCTACCCTCCCAGACAGCCTGTTAGCTCAGCATCTGCTAATGTGTAGTCACCAATTTCTCCGATAAGTTAAGATCCAGATGTTGAGGAGGTGTTTGCCAGAAGCCAAATTATCGGCAGAGGTCTCTTCCTCTTGAAAATGAACAAACCAGAAGATTTAAACAGTGAAAACACTGAATACAGCAGTTTCATGTGAAGAAAAAAAGAATCTGTGTTTTTCTGACACTCGTTGCAGAGAGGTTGCTAACTATGGTGGCTGATGCAAAAAACACAAAATCGCAAATTGCCCTATTTAGAATCATCGGTTGGTTTGTCCATTCTGGGCCGCTGTAGAAGCACAGTAGCAGTGCAGTACAGCAGGCTCTGTGGGTGAGAAACTGCTCCCTTTGTAGATTTAAATGGCTCAATCTAAAATAACAAAAACCAGAAAAACATTTTTATTTTCAGGTGATTGTACACTAAAGAAAACATTATAACAACCTATTATATCATGCCAGTATATGCCCTTAAATCCTACAGGCTGGACCTTTAAACAACTGTGCACACAGGTAGGAAGCTAAAAGCTTATACAACATTCACAGGGTTACACTTTCTACACTGTTCACTCAGTACGGGTGTAGAAACCTCTTCACAGTCATTGTTTCATTTCACATCACATCCAATAACTAGAGTACAGAGCCAACACAACAAAAGATGAGTCACCGTTCAAACACTTACAGATGGCGATGTATACTGTAGCTTATTTGAGAGCTGATGGGCCTGTCTATATTGATGTAACACTCATTTGTGTGCACTGATGTTAAGGCAATATATTTAGGGGATGAGAGGATGGTTAACTTTTAAAGAAACTTTGTGATGAGATTGTTTCCTCAATGGCTGGTTATAATGTCAGAAATGACCTTTGAGCTTCACATTTTAATCCAACATTGACAAGATGTTCTTAAAGTGATCTCAGAAAAATGTCTGTTTGCCAAATGCTGTCATGTTTGTTTTTCATATAAATGTTAATATCTGCAGTTTCCTCATGTTGCTTGAAAAACTCACATCCCACTGTGGTGACTGTCACCACTAATTTAGTCTAATACGAGCCTCTTTTTGTAACAGTGTTTATGATTGTGATTAAGTACGATTAAGTAATTGTGATTAATAGCTCCCTAAACCACCATTTATTTTGCTGTTCAGTGCACTTTTACCTAACAAGAATCCCTCCGGAATAATACCTCATTTTGTCACTGTTATAAAGCTGTTCATTCAAAGCTCTTAGCTCGTTGAATGTACGACGACCTGAATCTCAACAGCAGGAACCATAACCCTCTGCCGGCAGCCTGCAGGGTTGTGAGGCCCATCAGGGAGATAATATCCCACGACGGCAGAGAGAGGCCAACAGGCCAGAGGTGTCAGGCAGAGAAATGTCTGCAACAGGCAGTCACACAAATGACTGAAGGATTGGAGGACGACTGTTGACAACTGTTGTTGTTTCCCTGGTAAAGGAATACATCACTACCAAAACAACCATTTATATATCATCTACTAGCCTGTGTTATTCTGAATTCAAAAGACAACTTTGTTTTTCTTGCCTTTGTGGTGAACAAGGAGTCTAAAAAACGGAGAAAATTCTTGATGAATTGAAGTTATAGGAGTCCATGTTTAACAACAGCAAAACTATTTCAAAACATCTGTTCACAAACTCTCACACAACTTGTGCAGTATAATCCAAGTCTCATAATTGTACTTGTATGCTTACTACTAACCAAACACCAAAAATTGAACAAATAAGCCCTGTTTCCACCAAGCAGTACGGTACAGTTCAGCTCAGTTCGGTACACTTTCTTTTTGTTTCCACTATGAAAAGTTGTAGATGGTACCAATGAAACCGTTCCGTACCGTCCCCATTTTTGGTCCCCCGTCTGTTGGGGTACCTAGCACACAGATCTGGTACTAAAAGGTGGAGCTGTGAACACTGCAGTCTGTTGATTGTCAGTTCTGTCTGTCTGTTTGGGAAGTACTGAGCTCATGACTGGATAAATCCTCTGCTTTTGGATTCTTTGTTCACCATGGAGGCATGTGAGAAAGACAACGTTTCCTTGCAAATTCAACATAACACAGGGTACGTAACTGATGTACAAATTGTCATTTGGGGGCTGAAGTATTCCTTTGATGTACAAGTTGGTTTTCTCGTTTATTTTCAGCAGGGATGAAAACAGTAACAGAATATTTTACTTGGGGAAATATTACTTGTGTAAAAATGTACCCAGACAAAAGTAAAAAGTAGGTCAGTTAAATTGTACTCTGAGTAAATTACCTACAACATTAAGTTTTTAAAAGGGAAAGCAGGGGTGGTAAAAAAAACAACTATATGATGATGATGTTATGGATGAGAGCCATTTAATCAAAAGCACTAGACTGAGCATAAAATATCTATAAATGTTGGACAGGGGATAAAGCCACCCTGGGTTCACAGAGACCCTTAATTAACTGTACTGCCCAGGCCTGCAACTAAAGTTGTTTTGATACAGATAGCAGTATCAGAAATACCTCTGATACTGCTAAAACGCTGCATTGGGCATTTAAGTAGTTTCACACCTGGATAACTTGGCAGTTTCCCCTGCTGTACAGTTCAGAGAGTTGGCGAGTGGTCAAAACAGACATGTTCCATGATGGAACCCTTTCACAATGCATGCCTCAGATAAATATGCCAGATCTCCTGGCTAAAAAAAATCTCAGACGTTTGAAATGGCGAGGCCATGTGCTAAGAATGGAACAGGGCCGGATCATGAGAGTCGCCTTAAAGGGCCAGTGTGTAATATTTGGCATGGTTTATTGTCAAATCTGAATCTGAATCTGAATATTCTACCCATTAATATGTTTATATAAGTGTATAATCGCTATAAAATAAAATTCATTTGGTTTTCATAGCCT
>NC_065509.1:26130496-26145496 GCF_006386435.1 Epinephelus moara
ACCTACTCCTGAAAAACTCGTGTCTGCACAAGGCTTTTTGTCCCTACGAGGCCACCGTCATTTACCCGACGGGAGGGGTGAGCGAGTGAGCCCTGCAATCTAGAATTTGACCACTGATGTCACTGTTTTCAACGGTTTTCAACCCATTTTACACAGTGGCCCTTTAAGATGGACACCACCAGGCAAAAGAAAACATGGAAGGCTCAAAACCACCAGGGGCAGAACTGTCACACTGGAAAAGATTAACCTGTCATAGGGACAGGTGCAACATGCTGCCAAGGATCAAATGCAATGGAAAAAGCTCATGGAAGTCTTATATCACATACAAGATGAAGAGGAGTAAGTAAGTCAGTAAAGCCCTGTGTCCACCGAGCAGTATGGTATGGCTCAGTTCAGTTCGGTACAGTTGTGGCTGGTTTTGAGGCTCATGTAACCACTGTTCATACTGTGGAGAGTTTTATTAGTAGACTGTAACTATAAAATGAAAGGATGTTTTGCTGCTTCTCAAAGGAGCTGTAGTTGGAGAAAAAATAACTTAATTCACTGGGCCGACTGCCGGAAACTTTTAAGGTGGAACATTAAATTGAAATGTTACTCAATGCATGAGTTGACGACATGAATCCATCAGCACACCTTAAATTTCACTGTGACAACTTTGACAATTACTGTTGTTTTTATATGACATACACTTTTAGTAATGAGTGGATCTTCAAGTGTTTATATATATTAATTTCGACCAGGACAGCATATATTCCCATCCTTACTTGGAGATAAAAATAGCGTCGCGGAGTGTCGTTCCCGTGGGCTCTGGCAACACTAAACCCCTGAGCTTGCCTGAGAAGGAATCAATGCACAAACATGCTATTTTTAAATATCCCATGGAGAGAGACTCTCACTGCAGCCTATTTTTAAATATCCCATGGAGAGAGACTCTCACTGCAGCCTGTTCTGTTTTGTTCAGAAAATGTCGGCATGCAGCGTCATTCTGTAAACGATAAACGAGGCACAGACTTCCATCTGCGTCACCGGTAATGAGGAAATATAGTGAGTGCTGGACGGAGCAGTGAGTGACAACAACGCCGCCCACATTTATGAGTACTGTTTGCGGTGGAAATGCTAGGGTCTAGGTACCATGTCTGAAGGGTTACTGCTGGTTCCAAAGATACCATACTGAAAGTGTTTGGTGGAAATGGGGCTTATGTTTCCCGAAAATCAATTCTTCTTCGCTGCACTAAAACAGTACCCTACTCAACAAGTTGTGCTGTGCAGCCACTGTCAAAGACTGTTTTACAGAAGCAAAGAAGAATGAATTAAATAGTGTAACATTAGCTGTTAGCAAAATTAAAACAATTTGGCAATATTTTACGCTGGAAAGTCCAACCAGTAAAAAAAAAAGGCAACATGTAGGCCGACAGCTTGCAAGGCTTTAGTTTTGAAGGGTGGTGCCAATTTCGGTACCATCATGTTTTACGAAGGGTTTAACCAGAGCCATGCTGTACAACAATGGGTTGTCATCATACAGGGTTTATAGTTAACAACTGATTTTTTTCTTTTTTTGACACAACAATATCAGATTAATTCTCGGTATCAGACAATATGCAAGTTCAGGTATGGGAGTCGTCTGTCTGAGCATTTCGTGATAAAATCAAGTGAACCAGCTGCAATGAAAAAAAAAAAACACTTGAAGCAAAACTGTAAGAGCGCCCATTTTCTTCATTCCTCTATAAGAACACTTCAGCCGGCCAAGAAATACAGGTTCTGAATAAGAGCCACTTAGTTTAAATGAACACAATACAAGAGCAGTGATCAAAAACACAGACTTATAATGTGAAGTGTGTTCTCCATCTTCCTGCTGGAAGAAACTCAAGCAC
Organism: Epinephelus moara; assembly: GCF_006386435.1. Taxonomy (NCBI): domain Eukaryota; kingdom Metazoa; phylum Chordata; class Actinopteri; order Perciformes; family Serranidae; genus Epinephelus; species Epinephelus moara. Next base: position 26,132,368 of record NC_065509.1, read on the forward strand.
AACAGTAGCAAAGATGTTGAAGTGCCAAGAAAATGTTGACAAGGCAGTAACCTGCTGTATTAGACTGCAACCAACACAGTCAGCAACAGCAGTCGTCAGCCTGAAATAATTCTTCATCAAACACCTGAGAGTTCACAGCCGTCGGATACTGTCAACCGAACAAGCAGTGGACATTTTTCAGCACACACACACACGCACTTCCACACAGTACAAACAACATCTTTAACTGTTGAAGGAATTAAGGCTACACACACACACACACACACACACACACACACACACACACACACACAGGTGCGCTGGCGGGCCGTGTGCAGCTAGTAATTTTCAGGGCCAACAGGATTATCAGTGTATGCTCAGGAAGATGGCAGGGAATCAGCCTTCAAGTTAACGAAACAGTTAGCGTAATTGTTCTTCATCTGTCATCTCAAACAGAGCTGCGGACTGTTTGAGTCCCGTAGAGAAAGAAAGAGAGAGAGAGATTACTGACGGGACAGTGATGAAAATTGGTCGGAGGATAATGAGTCTCGTTGTCTTTTCATCCTCTCATCCTCTCCCTCTCTCCCTCTCATTACACAGAGTGACTGGTTGTAGAGTAGCTTCACAGTCTGCTGCTTATTAAAAAACCCAGAGCGCCTTTAGATGAGTTCATCAGGCCCTCCATCCCTCTCTCTCCCTCCATCTCTCCATCCTCCTGCCGGCTCTGTATCCTCTCATCCTCTCATCCCCACCTTTTTTGCCCTCCCCCTCTCTCAGTTTGAACTCCTACATCCTTCCTCTTGCCGTGTCTTTATCCCTCCCTCTTCCATCTGTTTATTTTTTCCACCATCCTGTAGAGTGAAACAGCGAGACAGAGCGATGAGGAGGAGGAAGGAGAAGTGACGGAGGCCCAGAAGGAGCGGGAATCAAAGAGCTCAGTAGAGGAAAAGACAATCCCCTTTGTGACAGATGAAGCTTTTATAGTAAAAGGGGGCTTTCTCCCAATTTCCTGTTGATATTCTTTGTAGTTTATTTTCCCCCTACAACCCTTCTCCTCCCTTCGTCCCAACACTGCACCCCCCTCCTTCCCGTGCGTCTGCGCCACCGTGGCAGATTGTTTGGAATCAATAAAGATGGTTGTTGGCAGATGAAAGTCGCGGGGCGGGACGGTGGCTCGCTAAACACTCAATTCGCTTCACACAAATCACCGCCTGCGTCCCACCGACACGTGACGGCTACATCCTGCAACAAACAATTAAAAACTCATACAGATGCGCTGTAGGGAGAAGCATGATGGCGCCGGCATGAATACACATATGGTGAGTTCTGACAGGCAGCCTGGTGGATGGCATTTGGACAGCACGGAGACAAAAAGGAAATAAAGAGAAAAAAGGAGAGAAGGGGGAGGATTGATGATTGTTGTTAAAAATGAACAGGTGCTGTGGGCGTCCAAAAACGGGGAGTCTAGGAATGTGAAAACTGTGAAATTACTGTTGCTGCCAGAAGAGGAATTCAAATCCTTTATTCAAGGTAAATTAGTAGCCAAACACGACAATATAACACAAGTAAAAATCTGGCATTCACTCACCGATGGCACAGCCAGTGGGTGCAATTTGGGGTTCATCTTGCCCAAGGATATTTCAACATGTGAACCAGAGGAACTACCCGCTCTACCTCCTGAGCAACAGCTGCCTGTGTAAAGAATTTAGGGGGATATATTGGCAGAAATGGAATGTAATATTTATAATGATGTTTTCATTAACGTATAATCACCTGAGAATCTTTGTGTTTTTGTTACCTTAGATGAGCTTATGTCTACATACGGAGCGGGAGTCTGCCATCTTCTACAGTAGCCCACAGCGGACAAACAAACACTAGCTCTAGACAGGGCCATTCGTGTTTTTGCGTTGGCCACCATAGTTCTCCTACATGCTTGGCACACCGGAGAAGTATCTGCAACTTCACAGCTAGGATGGAGAAAACCTCTCTGCACAGAAGGGCTCCCCCACCTCAGGAACCCTCTTGCTGTGAGGTGGCAATGCTAACCACTTGCTCGCCGTGGTGCTGTGCCTTTAAGCAATAGGACAGAAGTGTCATAAATAATCTTTTAATGCTAATGTGTCAAATGACAATCTAGAAATTGTGAGAACGTGTGAGGAGTCTCTTGTTGTGATGAACCACCAGCCCTGTCACCAGAATAAAATGCTGGCATTGTACTTTTCTGCAAACCACAGATATGTTACATTTGTACATTTCAAACGTATCATATCAACATTTCTAAAGTGACGTAGGTCAGCATGTACTACTTGGTAGATGGGTAGGTTACAGAGGAGGGAGTGGGCACACTCTTCTATATATTCCAATGGCTGTTTGGATGATAGGTGGGCATGCTGTAAATGGCAAGAAAGAAGAGGTGGGTTTACCTTCCACTATGCCACTGGACATCTGCCAAGCAGCGGAGAGCTGTAGACTGGTGTGCGAGACCAAGAAGAGTGGGTATTTTTAGTTCAGGTCATTTCCAGCTGTGTTTATGGCAACAGAAATCAGGTATTTCTAAGCATAAACATTATGTTTTCCCAACCCTGACCAAGAGGGTTTTGTGCCTACATGTAATCACTTATTAATCAAATTGTTGTCATAATATAAAAGTGAAAATTGAAGTTTAAAGTTTCAACATATCTGCTGCATATGAAAATTTAATATATCTGTGGTTACAAAATCCCAACATTTATTCTGGTGACTGGGTTGAACCCAAAGAGAATCATCACCTGAATCTGCAGCTCAGCTTTATGGAGCTCCATCCTGAGCTTCGGCTCATTGTTAAGTGGCTCAGCTGCAACTTTACTGTTCTGGTTCACTCTCACTGCTCTCATGGTGTCGTTTCCAGCCGCAGCAGGCAGCTGTTTACTCACTGTACACTACCTGCTCAGCACCTAATGGCAGTATTTAGCTGCTAAAGAGCCAAATATTTCCCTCAGGAGTCAGTAGAGACCAAAAACAGAGATCAAACGTTTAAATATTTGTGTTGCTGAATTTCTCCTTTCAGAGTGATATATTATCACTGTACATCATAGTTGTGTCAAATTATTACTGCTTATACTTATTCATGATGAAAAAGGGCTCAGTGATAAGTCACTATTATCATATGGTGATAATACTTCTGTTATCATTTTAATACATTGATTTAATTCATCTAGGCAAAGTTTCTGTGCTAAACTACCAAAATTGCTTCTGATTTACATCTGTGAAAAGTTTTTTCTTATGTAAATCATTACAGTGGAACACAGTTCATTACATTGAAAATGAATTTGATTATTTGATTACTGGTACAGGACAGGACATGTTGATGAAGATATAAATGCTTTTGTGAGACAAAGACCATTGGTATTATATATATATATATATATATCATACATTTGGAATGGTTTATACTTGTAAGTCATGAATAATTGGTAATCTATATTGTATACTAAGATATGGTTTTTGTAAGATAGATTTTTGGTGCTTACTATTATATACACATATATATGGGTTATTTTTTGTGACAAAGTTAAAAGGTAATAACAATGGTATATTTAGAAAAGTCTCAGGTAGAGGTTTATCTATAAAAGGAAGCTGTTTCATTTCACTTCGTGACTTATGGAGGAGTGGGACTTAAGTTTATACTTCACCGGACTCCTTTTCAAATGTTACTTTTCATTTCATTCATTTGTAAATATTACTTTTTCTGTCTGTCTGCTTGTTTGTCTGTTCATGTCTTTTTTTTACACATTTAAAATGAACATCCAATACCAATATATCATGTGATTTTGCACACATTTGCTGTTTCAAATATCGTTTTTTGTTTTATTCTCAGGGACAATGAACATTGATCCACAGATCCACACAACTGCTGTTGTGTGTTATTGGAAAAACACTGCACACACTGTAAATACCATGGTATTGATATAAACCGCATGACCCAGATCTACTGATGCTACTTCTGCCAATTGCTGTGTAGTTTAATCTACCAGGAATCATCATATTTTAGATGTAGATATGTTTGTGTGTTTGAGTCTTAAATGTAACCAGCACAATGGGCAGATAAAGTGCATTAAAAAGTACAGTGAAATATAGTGAAGACGTATAAAGTAACATAAAATAGAAATAGTGACGTAAACTACAACTACCTGAATACGTTACCTGAGTAAGTCTACGTAGTTACTTTCCACTGCTGACAGATAAAGTCCCTCTTCCTCTCTCCTTCACACTCAGACGTGAGAAAACTAAGAAGCAAATATTCATGTGAAGTGCTCCCTCGTGACGCCTTGGCTCACTGACTCGTATCGCATCCTGAGAAATAATCAATTCATACACACCAGGAGCCTGTGTGATTCGTTTTAATAAGCTTTTGTAATTGTCTCACACACACCGGAATCCCAATATTCAAATAGCACAAGACACATAAATCAAAGCTGAATGCAAAGCTGATCACAGACAATACAAGCTAGAGTGCAGCTTAATGTCCATTTTCCACAAGAATTATCATTTGACACCTTCACCAAAGAGACACCGCTACAGTTTGTGGGAAAAACAGAGGAACTAATGAACATCTGCAGAACAGCCAGTTTGCACTTGGAAAAAAAAGCAATCATTCATTCAGGAGTTATCTTCCTGCTGAAGAAGTCTTGATCTGCGACAACAGCGAAGAGGAGGCATCTGGATGTTGAGCGTAGCGGTGTGTATCCACAGCAACTGACAAATCCACTCTCTCAGAGTTTACTCTTCACTGTGGCCTCTGTGGGAGCTGGGAGAGAAAAAAACATGAACTTGTAAAACAAGGGAAGAGAGCACTTTACCTTGGTCATGCAGCAGTTAAATAGCATTTTGGCTTTTGGAGCGTCTGCTTGCTTCAGAGGGATCTGTTAGCGCGGATTAGTCACTCTCAGTCCAACATGGCTAGAGACACACTGGAAACATGCAAACACGCGCACATACACATCAAACAGACAGCCAGTGTGGGTAGTGCCAGGTGTTGGAGACACATAAGGTTTATAGTGGAGACTTGGAGGCCTGCCTGCAGCAGCTCTGTCACACAGACAGACAGTTCCGGTCCATCTACCAGCCAAGCACCGCTACTGCTCGTTCACTGCTGCTACAAAACCTGCTGTACATCCATTAGAGGAGAAAGACACCAACAGCTAGAGCAGACTTTTTTTTAAAGGGACACACCTGCGTTTTTGCAAAATAACCTCTTTAGTCCACCGACCCAGTGTGAAGATGTGAAAGTGCTGATTTCATGCTCCAAGTGAAGAGTAGATGCTGTGTCACAGTCTGAAACTGTGGCTTGTTGAGTGAAGATGAGTTTGCCTCACCACAGAAAAATAAAAACAGGCCACTTGACTCCAAAGCTGGATGGATTCATGGTTCAGTATTCATTATATATAAAATAACTCAACTTTGCAATCTGACCATGAAATCACAGCTAATATCACACATAAGCCTTTAAAGCTGCGTTCATTGATTTTTCCGGTCAGCTGGGGGCAGAGGAACGAGCCGTAAACACAGCACTCATATATTATGACCTCAATATCATCTTAGCAAACATGTTATTAAACAGCTGCTCACACAGCAACATTCATATTAATTTAGGGCTCAGTTAATAGTGAACTCAGGTCAATATTTACTCTCTTTTTCGCTCTGTTTTGTTCTGCTCCAGCTCCTATCTTGCACTCTCTCTGCTACATGCTCCACTATCTTCGCCATTATCCTCCAGATATGATGCACATTCATTTGTAACTCCACATTACACATCATAGAAAAACTACACAGCACCACCAGCTGCGATGTGCAGTATTAACCTTTTTTTCTGATGTGGGTTAAACAAACAAAGCGATTCAGACACAGGCAGAAAAAAGGCGCAGAGAAAACCAACAAACAAACAAAACAAAATAAAAGAAATAAGAGCCCTTATCACAAGATGCCGATTCACACAGGACAAATCACACAACCTCTGTTTGTCAAAGTATGGTGAGTAATTTGCAGTGAAATTTTTACTTGACAAATCACAGACATGGTAGATTAGCACGGGATTTAGATCAGAGACGACCTCTGCAATTATGACAAATTACTAGAGGTCCCCAGGTAATTCTGGTCCCTTGTGAATAGGGCTTTTATCTTTCTTCCATTTAGAGCAGAGTAGGTAGAACACAGTGGATTTATCTTTGTTTTATCCTCCTTTGTATGCTAATAGCGGCTGCCTGTTTGCAGACCACAAAACCTAAAAGACGAGTTGAAAGATGCTCAGATTGTCTGTGGGGTTCATCACTGCAAGAGACACCTTTCACTTTTGTATATTAGTGCACCTTTATGTGATCAAGAACTGATTTGGTAAACTGTAAATGTATTTGGTTGTCAAATTCTTGGTGAACAAATATTTGTGATTGATGATAGACTGTGTCCCCAAACTGAAGTTGGCTGCTGCATTTTTATTTCTACTTTACAATTATTAATTTGTGACTTATTGGTTTCAAATTATTGGGCTTGGTGTAGTATTGGGGAATGAGGTTTATTACAAACTGCTAAAGGATAAGGCTGCTGTTATTGTGTATTTTTCTTATTGTTAAGAAATCCCAACCAGCTGTCAACACTCTCTGTCGTCCCTGCCCTGTCTGTGGCCCTCCAAGCACACTGAATACTAAAGTGAAGACATAAATCTTTAAAACAAGTTGGAACTGTAAAACTGTCTAAAATAGCTTGACACTATTTCTTTTTTTGAGCTAACTTCACACCAACATTTAGTCCACATGGACAGTGGTATTTTTCGATCTCAATAAACAAAAAGGTCCCATCTACACAACCACTGTTATAGAAAATCTCCCTCCAAATTAAAATGCAAAAACACAGCTGAAACACTGTCAAAAGCATGCCAAACAGTGGTGCTGTATGAGGGAGAAAAGTCAGAACAAATATGTACTAAAAATATTAGAACATTAAAAATGTTTTATTAAAAAGAAAATGATTTACCTGTAATCAATAATAGAAGAGTATATTTACAATGTACTCATAAAGCTTAATGTTTCTTTTCCTTTTCTTGTTTTTGGCAAAAATTAAATGTCCAGAGAGCCTCTGTTTCCCCTCCTATTTACACAAAATGGTTTGGCCCTCTGTTTCCCCTCCTATTTACACAAAATGGTATTGCTGACAGAGAGCAGTGAGTGTCACTGGAGCTGAGCATCATGTCTCAGCTTCAAAAGGAAAAATCTGGGCAGGAAAAACGAAAAGAAAGGCGGGACAGATAAAAGACAGGGTGACAGTCGGCTTATGTCACCCAGTTCTTCACAAAGAAAGGTGGGTGTAGTCTGTGAGTGGTGGAAATTTACCTGTTCAGTCAAACAGACTACATATCCCCCACTGATATTAGTTAATATCTTCACAGAAAATTCTGAGTGTTTCCATTTTGCTCCTCTTTAAGTCGTCATTTCATCAATACAGGCAAACGTCTAGCAAGCTGTTCATACTAAATCAGTTGTCCCTGTCCTGCCTGGTATCAGGACAAAGTACAGACACAGCTTCATTCTCAGCGGCCCTGTGTCCTCATATACTGCTCCTATCGATGAACCAGCCCTACTCCCAACTGAAGAAGGAAGTGAGCAGTAAATAGTAACTGAAAGTTTGGTTAAGATGACTACAGACTAAAAATTTGGATAAAGAAAAATAATCTTACCTTATGTCACACGTTTGTTTTGGTCTCAGTCCCTCTTGACTTTAGCTCTTTGTTTACTTTCCTCACTTCTGTTTCTCTTAACGCGCGCTGAGCTGAACTGCCAGAGTGATTTCATTCACCAACAGGCTCTGCTGTCTCCTACGCTGATTCAACATACTGAATCAGCACGAAAACAAAAGACTACAAGGACTAACTATTGCCATTAAAGCAGGACTCATTGCCAATACAAGGGCAATAGGCATTCTTTTAGACATTCACAGCCCAATATCAACCGATGGCCAACTGTCAGCTTAGTTTGTAAGAACAATTATTTTGGTGAAAGAGAAAAACTTGAATTCAGAGGTGAACAGTTGTATATTTAATAAGGAAAATAGCTGTTTTTTTTTTACAGAAATATGGCTATGTACTGAAAGCCCCAGTGAAATATCACGATATAAAGGTATGAAAAAATAGATGCCGCCCAAGCCTATCTGAGTCCTTTGTCAGCTCCCTAATCATTCCTGATTCTTGATTATCAGATCAGTTGTTCTGGATCATGATGAGGATACCCACAATAACAGAGGCACACACAAACGCCCAGAGCAGTAGTTGCTGAAGCGACGTTTAAATCTCTCGCTGCAAGGTCTCGCCAATTAAGTCCTCAGATGTAATGAGTGTGTAATGAGTTGCTGATGCTGATTCATACGTTGAATCGGCATTCAACATATTGAATCTGTAGAAGAAAAGCTGACTAGCGCTAGAGCTTAGATCGGGCCCAAAAAAATTCAGCCCGACCCCACCCGAGCCTGTGCATGTTCTGTCCGAGCCCGGCCCGGACATCATCCCTTTAACTGTAATTACGAACCAAAGCCCGGTTTAAACCCGACATTTTTTTTAAGGATACGAACGTGGACACTGAAGGCTGACTCTCGTCTTTCTTTCCATGGCACCCCTTCGTCATGTGCCTCTTAAGTGTTGTTAATTATGGCCCGACCTGGCCCACGGGTCGGGTTCAGGTTCGGGCAAAGATTCTAAGCTCTAGCTAGCGCTGACGAGGGCCAACACTGTGAGACACGCCACAGTGAAAAGAGCCACGGACACTCACTGACAGCCCAACATTGACCATCAGCTGACCATCGACTTGGTGTGTCAGGATCTTAAAAATACACTTTGCATGTGGACGAATGACTAAAACGCATTGAAAAAGCTACATTGGGGCAGCTGTGGCTCAGAGGTAGAGCCTCTACTAATCAGAAGATCAGTGGTTTGATCCAAGGCTCCTCCAGTCTACTTGTTGAAGTATCCTTGAGGAAGATATTGGACCCCAAATTGCTCCAGATGGCTGTTCCATCAGTGTGAGAGCTTGTGAATGGTTACTGGGTAGCAGGTGGCACCTTGAATGGTAGCCTCGGCCAGCAGTGTGTGAATGTGTGTGTGAATGGGTGAATGTGACTTGTAGTGTAAAAAGCACTTTGAGTGGTCAGATGACTAGAAAGGTGCTATGCAAGTGCAGGTCCATTTACTATTTTTTTTAAAAAAAATCCCCCTGTACATGTGGACTAGGCCTACAAGGGACTATTTTTTTCAGCAGTGGATTAATACACTTAATGCTCTACTGAACATCACTGCCAGAGAGAAAGTGTAAAATGGATTGGCTCAAAATAAACTACAGTGCCTGAGTTCATTTTTATGAAGGCAAATGTCACTGCAGTGAGACTCACTGATGTGGTTCTACTATTTTTTGGACAACAATGGCAGGAATATGATGTATCAGGCTTTAATACACAGGAAGTACTCGTTAGTAGGATCAATACATTGTTGGATGGGGCATTTTCATAGGATTTGTTGATAGCAAGAAAAATATAGAATATCACCAGCCTTATCCTTTAAGCTCATACTCAAATTTATGTTTCATGTCAGTGTGAAGTGGCTGCTTCTGCTGAGTCATTGTTACATTTTTATCAGCAAAAAACTACTTAGTAAACTCCCTACATATTTAGTTTTCTTTTTTTGAGTGAAGTAGAGAGTACAAGGGCATCTCGGTTTGAGATCCCATTATTTTTAGCAATTGATCTTCCCTGAGGCCTGCATTGAAATGAGAGAAATCCTTCCTGGTATCGGCCACTACTGGTCGGATCTGCCTGCAAAAAGATAAAAAATTAAGACTCTTAACCCAGTGTCTGACTTTAAAGCTTGTGTGGGAGATATGGCTGCAGAGTTGATTGGATTCTGCTCTTATTTTTAATAGGCTGCTCCTCTTTTCTCTTTTCCTCTTCTTTGACGCCTTGTCTGTCGGGCCACATGTGAAACACTTTAAATCCTCAGTTTATGGTGTGTTTTCATCAAGTGTTTTTCGCTTTTTATGTCTGCTGCTTTTAAAACATACTGACATCAGTAAAGGTAAGATAATAATGTTAAATGCCATGCATACTGTATATACATAGTGCCTTGAACTGTTAAGCAGCATGCATATTAATGATGTACAGAGTGATATATTCAAACCCCAGAGGCACTTCTCTGTTGCTTTGACTTCGCTGCCACTGAGACCATGAAAATCCTCCTTTTATTTAAAATTAAACACAACGCTCCTCGCTTTATCTTCAATGTCAAAGTTGCCTCACTGCGGTGGCGTTCTGTTGTTTATGCTGCCAAGATGTTCTTGAAGGATTGTCTGATTGCTGTGTTTTAGCTTTGGTGTCACATCTTCTTTTTACAATTAATTTAAAACTGCTATTTTTAGTCACACGACTCTGAAAGGTGGAAATATGAACATTAATAAAGCTTGATTATTCTAATTGCTTTGTGAGTTCTTAAAGCACACAGAGGCAGGTTGTCAAGGCACTTATTTAGTTGTTTACATCCCCAAGAGTTTGAAACACCCTGCTTCATCTGAATAATTCAGGTAAGATTTTGACCAAATTAGATGCAGGGCCGTTCAGCTGTTAACAAAACTTGTGGAGGTGAATATTTGTAGTGTCTGTCTGATTGTTTTGTGGGTCTTAGGTTTGGTTTTGGCAGCAACTGTGTGCCAAAAAAAGAATACTGTTTTATAAAAGCAGAGAGCGCACGATGGTTGAGAGCTTTCCCTCAAAATGTTTTGGAGGCGAGAGGTGAGTTTGATTTATTGCAGCGGTAAAGCAAGACATTAGAGGTTAAGGCTGCAGTTGTAATACCAATGCTTAATTTGAATAATTGAGTGAATGACTGATCATGTTTAGGAGCCCAGCCTGCTTGGCATTATAACACTATCAATCACGGGTGTAATCAAAACAAATGGGTGAAGTCATCATGTCACAGCTCGAGCCAACATAAAATTTACGTATTTACTAAACTTCATTTAACCACACTGATCAATCTGCAATGATGGCACACGACGTTCGTTGAGTCCATTTTGAAAAGCAGGAGAAACAGGACCTGCAGATTGAAGGACGAACCTTCGAGGCTTAAAACCTTTATTTTACATTCCAACCAGACACTTTTCACCTTCAGAGGAAACAGCTTTTCATGTTTTCTCTCTCAGCAACAGTTCATAAACTGGTCAGCTTGAGGCCAGCAGCGCCCATTAGCTGCATTCAAGAAGGCAACAAATGTAAAAAAGCATTTCCATTAACCTGAGGGACAAATACCGACAACTTATCCCCAAAATATGAAGAGTGTTGATTCGAGGGAATGTCAGGGTTTCCTGTCTGAACACACTTCACACGGGTTAAAACTGCATCTACAAACACACTTCTTGTGGTTATTAATACACATGTTAATACACACCATGCTGGTTACCTGAACAATAAGCTGCTGTCACTGGTCAGGCTAAAGGGACGGACACAGAGATGAGGGCATGAAACAGGCGGTTGGCTATAAAATGTGTAAAAGTTCTAAAATCATCTTTACAACACTGTATTTGGACACACACACACACACACACACACACACACACACACACACACACACACACATTCCTATTTGCTAACTATGTGAGAGTGAAATCAAGAGCTGGGCACAGTCGCCAGGTTTCCATCCAAATCCCAATTTTCAGAAAATCAGCAAAAGAAAATGCAAATTTATGCATGTGTTCATCCACTACTGTTGTGTGAATATTAGGCATGATGTTATTAAAGGTATACTATCCAGGAATTGATGGCTATTGCTTTTAAACTATTGCCAGCAAAACTGAAAGTGAAAGCCAACACCAGATTGACTCTGGTTTTGGAACAAGCTTTATCTACTTGGAGTTTTGTCTTACTATTAGGGGGGTGTAATCACCATTTTCATGACAATAGGATATTTTATCGATTCTTTGGACAACGATATGATATTCTGCGATATTACAAACTCTGCAATGATACAATTTTGATTATGCGATTCAGGGTCCTGCGATTGATATGAGATGATATTATCTGCCCATTTATCGGTTACAGAAGAAGCTGCCACCCCTTTCTTTTCTGCTTTAGGCCATAAAACATGAGAAAAAACACATAAATAATGCAAATAATTGTGACTGCTTAGGTGCAGTAAAGTTTACTTTAAACTGACACACGTTACACAGCACATGAGATAAGATAACCCTCAGGGCTTTCTGTCCGAAAGTCCTCTTTGGAAGAAATCATCTGTTTCCTAAAACTATCTAACTTAAAGCCCTGAAGGCAAACTTCTCCCAGCAGCCATAAAACATTTGTTAACAACATCATTTAACAAAAGTATCACATTCAGCTCAGTAATATCTATCAAGGCTCATCGACAAAACAGTTGTTTTTTGCTTGTCACCCATTATTAGCTTTAGCATGTTTACATTGCATAAATTAGCCTAGCAACTAGCGGACTTTTTTCCCCTACCTATAGTTTAACAAATAACATGTAACATTATTTTCTTACTCATTCATTTAAATCACTGTATTTCCTGACAGAAAATGACGGCTGAATTTTAGGCTGTATGTACGTTTATTCAACCGAACATTGTTAAAACAGAGCAGCTAATGTTGCTGTAGTGAGTGTGGAGTGAGATGCCCGGCCAGGCAGGTAACGTTAGGTTGTGTTTTATCTGGTAACAGCATTGTTAACATACGTCATGTGCTTTATCTGTTGACCTGTTTCTTTAAAATCCAAAATAGTTCCTCTCAGCTGATTTATTATCGAGTTAATAACGTTATCCTCATCGCCTTTCTCTTGGCTGCTTACCATCTGCCTGTTTGACAGTGACACAGACTTTCAAAATAAAAGTGTATCCTAAAGATGACGATATGGACCAATGTTTACACTTTGCATCAATGATACTGGATTGTTGACCAGTGAATTGATCCAGATCGATGGTTCGTTACACCCCTTCTCATTATACTTGATTTTGTTTTGGCACTGTGTCTGCAATTTTTTGTAGCTTCCTCTTGGATGAACGCTGCTACTACCTGGTTGCTACCTTTTTATAAAATCACGACTTGAGCTGTGCGCTGTGCACAGGAACGTCCTGAACACAGC
>NC_065509.1:26447996-26720765 GCF_006386435.1 Epinephelus moara
TGACTGTCAGTGCAAAGTAGTTGAATCCTCACAAGACCACCATACAACCACCTTGACATCCCAAGTCACGTGAGTGAGTTTAAGACCTTCACTTCCTGGTAAATATCTACACTGTTTCAAACTCACCACCCCCCCAGTTTCTAACACGCCCAATCGGAGATAACCCTTATGACATCATCATGTTTAGTGTTATGGTTATAGTTATTTCAGACTTTTTCAGAGGTGCTGGTTTCAAAGGTTGAGTAGTCCTACTCATGACAGGTAAACTGATCTTAATGTGGAATACCCCTCTAAGTCACCAGGTACAAAAATCCAATGGCCGTATTCACAAAGCTTCCTAGCGCTAAGAGTTGCTCCTAGTGACGAAATTCTTAGACTTGTGAAATCTCTCACTCCTAAAATAAGTCCAATGTGGTCACACCCAAATGCAGCAACATTTAAATATTGAAGGGAGCTATTCTTCATGCTTTCTGTGATCTATTTTCAGGTGGTTTTTATGACAGATAGTGAAAAAAAGTACCTTAAGTCACTGACGTCAGGAGCTCATCCCATGTTAAAGCTCCACAAATCATGTGACAGAGAAATCTTTGTTTCTTCTTTCCTCTTTATCTCTGCTCTGCTTTTTCTCTGGTTCTTGTCTGTCTTCAGTGTTTGGGAGCAAAGGATTGTGGGTCCATCTCCGTCTCCTTCAAGCCAACATTCAGCAAACATTTAAACAGGACAAAATACAGAAACAAACAGGCAAACACACATATGAAAATGTAAATGCAGGTTGGAGTATAGAGGAACACAGCAGCTTTAGGTTGGCACATGTCCCTGTTCCTCTCTCTGTTTCAGCACAGCATGAGTGGCATTAAATAAGGGTTCACATTGTAGAGGCTTTGTCATAATAACCATGGAGGGACTGACACACACCAGGCTGCCCTGCCAGCGGTTTAACAAACAATTACACTCTGCCAAATCTCCAAACCTACATCTAAAACGCTAATCAAAAACATGTTTATCGCTTATCTACATTTGGCTTCTAATGTTTTCTTTGAACTGTGTTTACCTTTGAGACACACACTCAGACGACTGGGATTTAGGAGCTTCTTGCTCAGGGTCAGCTGGCCCCGGTTGTCTCCACATGGACCATGACAGTGTTCTGACATTTCCCAGAGTCTGGCTGACTGTTAGCATTCTGCGCTAATGGACTGTTGGCTTCAGTTTGTGTGGACAGTCTCGCTCTCTGCCCCTGGCTTCAACACTGACAGATATTATTAGTTATCACTGTCTAAACCTGCGCTGGCATATTTTGATATTTTGCTAAGATATTGAGTGAGGGGGGCTTAGCGAGAGCCGGACTGTGGGTGACTGGCGATGATCTAATCTTAAGTTAAACAGTGGGGGCAGGTGGGGGAATAAATCATGAGGTGGGATGTTTGAAAAGAAGCACGAGGCTGGGAGAACATGTATTCTCTCTATTCTTGGGTTTACATTTAAGGCAGGTGTATCAGGCAAATCTGACCAAACTGTAAGGAACGCTGCAAACCTTTCTCTCAACATGATTAGTCGCTGGTTTAAAAGTCACGTTAGGCTTGCGGAGACCTGATCCCTCTTTAACAACTCAAAAAAAACATACATAAAGTCCCCCTCCACTCGAAAATGTGCTTTGCTTGCTGCTTCTTCACCGGCATGTCTGAGCTTTACTTTGCAGAGTTTGACAGGAGAAAGCTGTTTTTCCATTCATCTGCTGAAGGAGGAAAGTTGTTCTGTGCTTTAAATCTGTGGTTAACGCGTGTACGCACAAGCTGTATTTGTGACATCACAACTAGTTTGGAGCCAATCATGGACCAGTATGCAACTTGTCGTGTGATGTGGAAACTTGAACCACACAGTCAAAGTCTATCTTGTGTCTAATGATTAAAGTTCCCCTCCAGACATGTTTTACAGTACATAAAAATACTCTGTTATCATTTATGTTTCATTTAACATGTTTTTTCTTTTTTTAAAAAGTAAAAAAAAAAAACCTCAAAGGGGTCCAGGGGCAGACTGACTCTTAAAATTCTGGATCTCTACTCTACCTTTTTGCAGGAGGTTCTGCAACTGCTGTCTCCAGCGCTGCTCGCAGGTGACGGCTGACAAAGCAGTGTGCATCAGAATGGCTACCGTTAGCATTAGAGGAAACATCGGCGATTCAGCCATGTTTGAGCCTCAGTCAGACTCAAATGAGGAGTTTGTTGGGCAACAAAATCGGCAACTAGCAGACGTAGTAGAATAGTGAGAACAGTTGCCATCTGTTATTTGTTTGTTAGCTTGTTATCTTGCAGGCTAACTGGCAGCAGCTGAAACAGCATTAATAGTTGTGATACATACAATAATGCACACTGCACACTCTACCATGTTTGTTGTTTAAATGTTCACTGTGCTAATGCTAACTCTGCTCTCTGTACTGACAAGTCTGCTCTGCGCTGGAGGTTTCAGGTTTCTTGCCTGTGTTGTGTCAAAATCTGTTCCCCTGTGAATACATGTTTACAGCCATTGGCTTTCTTATAAGCGACGTACCTTATCTATGTTGCCCAGTGTACGTTTGAATCTCAGATTTTAGGGGAGTGCACAGAGATCGCGTCCTTCAGTAGGGGAATGTGAAAACACCTCTTTAGTGAAAAAAACTATAGACAGATAGAAGACGAGGTCAGATATTTTAGAAGATATAATTATAAGAAAACACATATTTACATATTCATTCATATTTTGGTCTTTATAATGAGGGAAAAGTAGAAGAATTTTTAACCAGATATCAGAATTTGTTTGTGGGAACAACATAAAAACCAAACAGTGTTTAAAGTAGAGTATTGCATATGTAAAAACATGTCTGGGGATCTTTAGCATCGTTTTATCACCTTCTAAAAAATGACTTTATGTGATAAGAACTCCTTATGAACATGATTTTGAACTGTTGCAGGAAGTCTGCTTCTGAGAGGGACATGTGACTTCTGTTTGGGATCTTAGAGATCTGAGCTATAAAACATGGTTAAACATGATAAATGTTCCTCTGCTCTACATCACAAGTTTCACGATGTTCTGGGACTGACGATAACTGTGGTATTTCAAAATTAACTACTGCTATGCACGTAATAGTATTACGTTAATAAACCAGGGTCTCGTAAATCATGTCCATGTTTTGACTTTGTCGATTTGTCTCCCTCCCCAGAGGCAATTTGGTTGTCTTTTCACACACCATCAAATGTAATTGCTCTTCCTGTACGCTTTTGTACAATTACAGACTGTCTCTCCACGTCTCTACACTCCTGTTTTGAGTGTAATTAATTTCTACATTTCTATTTCTATATCTATATTTCTTAGTTTGATTGATTCTTAGATTGTTTTTGGCAAACAACAGGGATATAGTGTTTATATATAGCGAAGATGACATAAAATATTCCCTTATTTGGTTTAAGAATAATGTTTTAAGGGCATTTCTGTACTTTTCCAACTTTATTAAATGTGTAAGCTCAGTTTGAGACAAAAGAAAGGGTTATTGCATCAATGCTTTTCTGTAGATTTGGTTTATTTGACGTCAGAAGAGAAGAGAAAAGAAAGTTTTTCTGCCATTTCTATCATTACATTTACATACACAGCAACTAGGAAGTAAAGCCAAGTGAAGTAAAACTTACTACTGGGTTCTAGTGACTGTTTTGTTTCTACTGTAAACCAGTTCACAAACAGAGGCCTGTTTGTGAACGTGACTGTCTGCCTCAGTGGGAGAAACAAAGATTTTGTCCCACGCCTTTATATGCGTAGACAAACCTCTAGAGATAAGTATCACTGGCTGCAGATGAGGATATAGCATCTACTAAAGAATTTACGCTGCTGGGGAAATAATAAGCTTCCATAGATGATAAGATATGTGATAGATTATCCCACAGAGTATTTGCCGCTTCTTCAGTGAGCCGACACTCACGTCAGAGCCTGGTTTGCTGGTTTCAGGCTCTGGGAACAAATAATCTGGGTGATCTGGGAAATAATAATAGGGCCGTTTGGGCTACAGAAGTTGCATTGAAAAGATAAACTAGCCTACATTTCCCTCTGGGGCTATAAAACCGAAAAAGAATATACCAATTAAACGTTATCAAATGTGGCACCAGCGCTCCCAGAAGCATGGCTGCCTAAATTTTAAAATACAGATTTAAGCTAAGCTGCTTTCTAAATTTTGCACTCAAATTACTGTGTTGTCTGTAGTGTCAGGGTTGAGAGAATTCATATTGGCAGGAATGTCAGAGCAGGGGATTGATCATCTCTTTTTAAATCAGTGTGACAGTCTGCTACTATACTCGGTAACATACAATTAAAAAGAAAGAAAAAAGAATTTTGGAGAGGGCTACGCATGCAAACTGGATCTAAGACCAAGCATCAGTCATGATACAAAAAACAAAAAACATTTCTGCTTATATAGTGATGATGAAAAACAAAAACACTGATAATACAACTCTCAGAACGCCCCAGGAAGAAATAACTTTTGCATGCCCTACCTTCAGTTTGGAGAAATGTTGCTATCCCACTTCGTCTCATGCAGCATGTGTCGTTCTCTCACCATCAGGGACTCTGCAAGGAGCTCTGTGCGAGTGTGTGTGTGTTGTGAAAGTGCATGTGTGTTTTCTCCTTGGAAGGTGTTTCCCCATTCTCGTGACCCTACATCACTCGGACAGAGGAAACAGATCGTAGGAGGAGGAGGAGGAGGAGGAGAAGAAAGGGACAAGCCATGTGAAGTCCATTGCAGCGTTGCGAGTGTGATTAAGTGCCGTCACTGCAGAGGAAGAGCAGAGGGCCTCGGAGTTTCCTGAGCTGGACGTGGGGGGGCTTGGCTCTCTAAATCCTCGCCTTTCCAACCTCTGTCTTTTTGGGAAGTAAAACGAGACACTTGTTTCTTTAAAGTCAGAGTTATGGTCCACACCATTTTTTTCCCACTTGAGCAGGATTTGAATCATGAAATAAAACAGACTCTTAAGTTGAGAAGACCGACTCTTCCGTCGATTCTTTGCTCCTTTAAAGCTTTCAGCACCTTTTCAACAATGTGTTCACGACCAAGAGGAAAAGGGAGAGGACTTTGGTAATTACGGAAATACTTATGTGATTTAACCAAGATATTTCACTTAAACACTTTGAGGCTGTCCTCATTGGACCATAGCGCTCATTTAAATGTCCGCCAGCAATAAAAAAAAATTTTTTTTAAAAACTCCTCGACCTCAGCTGACAGCGGACCAAACAGGCCAAATGTCAAGACATGAAATACAGAGTACACTGACCGACTCCTCAGACTCAAAGGCGCTCAGAGATAAATGAATCCAAGAAAGAGACAACGGTTAAATTAAGAGCAAGCTTTTTATTCTAGCCGCAATCACAACACAGATACATTCACATCAAAGTGTCCAAAACAAGGCAACGAATACAAAGTGAGTGCGACAATCCCGCCTCACTGCCAAAAGACTACAGATCCCAGAGATATGAAGGCAGCTCAAAGTGTGTGTGTATGTGTGTGTGAGGGTATCAACATGGCAAATGAATGGCGATGACATCGAGTCAGTAACAGTCCACAACAAACCAAGGCTGGGAGAGAATGACTCCACCTCTAAATAAAATATTAAAATAACAAAAATCAAAAAACACTCCACACATTTAACACAAATACATCAGTAACCTTTGCTGAATAATCTCAAAGGTCACTGAAAGACAGCTTTGCAAGGTTTTAAAACAGAGCTTCACATTTCATCAAGTCTGTCTTTAAACAATACTCACATACCAATGTCTGTATTGAAAGAAATAATGGTAACTTTAATTGCTGCCCCTCTCCATACTGTCCACAAAGAGAGCATTTCTTTCTTTCTTAACCTATCTTCCAACTTTTATTTAACCTCCTCTGTCGGAGTATTAAAGGGGGGTATCAGTTGTTTGGACATGATTTTCAACACAGAGGTGGCTAAACTGGCAGCTAGCAGCTAACAATACTAACCAGGGGGAAATGGAGAGTGGGTGCTACACTTCGGCAATAGCTCAGTCCTGATATCAGTGATAACCGCAGTATGAGTGCAGTGCAAAGCGTTGGCGACAAGCTAGCCAGTTGGATACATACATGCACTAAGGGCCCTGATACACCAAGCCAACAGTCAGCTGTTGGTCAATATAGAGCCATCAGTGAGCATCTGTCACCCTAGTTTCTGTGTTGTGTCCCACACGGCTGGCGCTAGTTGGCACTTGTTGCATGTTTTTTGGGCGATTCAGACACGTCTCCTAACCTTTGTGTTTTTGTTCACTGGCACACAGTAAATATCCTTTATTCATTCAATAATATCAGGTTGTGTTGTTCATGTGCTAACTGGCTAACTAGTATTTTGAATCCGTACTGACAGTTGTCCAGTTTCTCTTTTTGAGTGACGAATACAGACAACCGCTGTTTGCTGCTATGGAGTTATTTCCTCTGACGCAGGCGCAGATCGTAGTTGGTTAGTGTTTATGTGCAACTTTTTGGCCAAGACACAGTGACGTGAGATGATGCCACTAGTTCATTGATGTCTCTTTGGTGTGTCTGGGCCCTAACACGTGCACGCAGCCGGACTGGCTTACAACAAGCCACAGAAAAGCTCAGATTACAACACACACAGAGGTAGCATAATTTCATTCTCTGCTCAGGACCATTGCTCCACTAAATCTTTACATAGCAATTAGTGATTTGCTGCTATAGAAATGCTTTGAATGTCACATACAGAAACTTTTAACTGCTCCACAAATGAGGAATGGTTTGCAGACAGCTATGAGACAGAAGCCAATGGTACAAATACGCCTATTAGTTAACTGTGTCAACTTAAGGTCCCGTTAGCATCCAAACTAAACTAGAGAAAAGAGAGAATAACTTAGAGAGCCATTGAGACTGACTGGCTCCAACCTCCAACTAGCCCAAGTATAGTCACTATATCAGCATGCTTTGAGACCAAATATTTCACTGAGACACCAAAATTAATTTAACTGCACCACTTTCTGGTGTGATCAGGCCTAAACTCTCATGTTAGCCTTGTCTTAACCTCAGTTTATCTTCACACAGAATGAGGACTGTGGATTTCTTTGTGGCAAATATGTGCAGGAGTAGGGATGGGAAGATATAGTGTCATAGTAGGGATAATTGTGAATATTGTGTCCAGCAGCACCCAAAGAGGCTGCAGGGCAACCAACAATAAAAGAGGCTGAAAATTCTGCCTGCGAAAAAAAATGATGCCATTTTAAATAGCTGATAAGCCTGTTTTAAGACTGCTTGTTCTTCGCTAAAAAGGATGTTAACTACAACAAGATGTGTGTCCTCTTTGTGATGCAATAAAAATATGTTTCTTAACAAAATGCAAAGTGAAACCAGTATGTTTTGATATCATTTTAAGAGTTCTAAGCACATGATATTTTCATAATGTCCCATGGCCAGATGGTAGAAAGAATGACCATTAACTCTTTCGATCTAGATGTGAACATGTGAGTACAGTTTTAAGATAGACTTGAAAAACTGTGGACTTTTCCTTTGTCTCTGGTCAAACCTTGTACACAAGCAAAGTGGTGAGATCCACTTGTTATACGGCATAATACAAACTGTACATCAACTCCAAACGTATCTACAAAATCTACAGTGTACATACACGTGGGCTACTGTCGTCTATGGCACAGTAACAAATGTGCAAAAAAAAATCTATCAAAACCACTCACATCACTTAAATAAATTATATCTGATCAAATATAATAAATCAAATGAATTCATCTGTATGCTCAGCTTATAAAATAAAGCTTCAAATGATTAGTTTTTGGTAAATTCAACCACTGAGTGCTCGTTAGTATAAGATAGAGAAGCAAAGCAGCAGAAGGAGGAGAGAGGGAGCGCAGTCTGGATCACCATACATGGAGCGGAAACCAACTGCAGGTTAGACTGAGTCATAGACATGTGCTCGCTCCTTTCTCTCTCTCCCACACACACACACACACACACACACACAGACATACACACACACACAAACAGTAACGTCAAGATGAGGACATACATGTCCATATTCACAGCTAACGTCTCACACACACTCTCACTATGCTTTCACACAGTTGTAAACACCAGCCTTCCACTGAAACACATTCAAGTGTACGTAAATAAGCCACCTCAGGGATTAAAAAGAAAATATATATATATCACATTTCATAACAGGCCGTTCTCGGCTTCGCCCTTTTGGAAAACAAGTCAAACTTATCTTGATGAGCGCTTGTTTAGAAAAGCATCGACTAGGCACTGACTCATTCGAAGTTGGTCAAAGCTGGACCCCATAACTTAATGCTGCTGAGACACTAAAAACTAAATAGTCCCTTTGGAAAAGTGGTTGTAAACTTTAAATAAACACCAACAAACATCACTAAATCACTACCTCTGCACCTAAATATACAGGTGGGTGTAAAGTGACAGCATTGTGATGGAGAGCGACGTCTCCACACAGCAATTAGAGGATAAACTAGTGACCATTAAGACATTTTAGATCCACAGTGGAAGTGTTTATGCTGCCAGTGCAGGCACAGTTACCTGCACACACATACAGAAGTCCTTGTGTGATAGAAGCACTTTCTAAACTGGTCCTGTGCTGGTTTGAAGGTCACGTTGCTGGTGACTGGAGTGTCCCTGTATGGTTGCTGTTGTCCATCACTGAATTTCATCGTCAAACCACAGTGATCAGTTCCTTCGACCACATCTGAAGACAACCGGTAAACAAAAACATGCAAACATGAGATTATATTTCAACCAAATAAAAAAGAAAACAATAATAATTTAAGACAATATTTTCACTTGTTTCCAGGACTTTTATCAAGACTGTGTGACTTTATTTTTAACCATAAAGTCTGCTGATATTCTTAATGTATGATTAATCGATTACACATAAAGAGACAATCAGTCTAGTATTAACTGTACAAAAATAGAAGATAAAATGAACTAACACAACAAGCTATGAAACTATCTGTGTGGACAGAGGTTACTGATCTGCAATATACCTGCTGTTTAGGTTCAGATATAAGAAGTTTAAGGATAAAGCATTTCTTTCTATTTATTTGTATGCACTTATACAAAATATTTCTATCTATCAATCTTCATAACACCCTACAGATAAAGTAGAGATGGGAAGCAGAGATGAACACAATCATACAGGACACTTGGAAGGAGGTATGTACTGAGGCACATCTGGTTACAAATTCCAACACATGGAGGGAATTCAATTGGTAAATAATAATTAGATTTTTCAGAACACAATAATATCTATAATGGGCCCAAGACATCCTAGCTCATGTTGGAAAAACTGTGGAACATGCACTGCCAATCACACCCATATATTTTGGCAATGTCCTAAGTTAGGTACATACTGGAGAGAGGTATTTGATGCCCTTAAAGAGGTCTTTGAACAAGATATCTGACAAGACCCTACAGTGGTACGTCTGGGTGTTATCCCTTAAAGTCTGACTGTGAGGGATGAGAAATACCCCTTATATTTTTTACAGCAGCCTCAACATGCATAAGCATCAGATGGCTAAAAGCAGACCCTCCCATACACAATACATGGATCCAGAAGGTCTGGGACCTCTATCAGATGGAACAAATGACATACTCATTAAGATTTCAAAAATCCGCCTTTACTAGACGATAGGGATGCACCGAAATGAAAATTTGTGGCCGAAGCCGAATAATATTAAGCGCTTGGCCCAATACCGAGTACCGAATATCGTTGTTTTGTTTTTCATTAGTTTTTGCAGATGAACCCCCTCCAGATTAGTGTTGTCACGGTACCAAAATTAGGACCCACTGTACGATACCAATGAAAATATTATGGTTCTGAGTAGTATCACGATACCACAGCGAAAATGAGACAGATGTGCCTTTTGTCATTTATGAAAAGATAAATCACTTTTCTATAATACATCAATGATATTTCAATGGAATAAATTACTTAGTGACTTATTCATACTTCAAAAACAGCATCAATAAGTGATTAACATGGGGGGGATCAAAATAAAATAAATAAAAATCAACCAGCCACCCTCCTCCCCTGACAAGTCCCTTCATAAGTTAAGAACAGTCCCTAAAGTGCGGTGAGGTTTGTGGGCTGTGAACGGCTTGTTTCTCCTCTGACACATCACGTACGGTCTGTGTTCGGCTGGCTCGGCTGTTCAGGTACTTTTGGGCAGTCATGACGCCAAGAAGAGGATATTATTGGAGCCGACTTCTCCGTCGCCCGGTAAGCCGATGGCCACCATAATTGACAGGAATGCATTACTGTCTGTGTCTGTGACCCCCGTTCAACCCACAACCGATGGGATTCGCCTTTCGTTTCTGCTGCTGGTCGAAATCTGTAGGCTGCTCGCACAGCGTGCTGAATGATTTAAGCCTATTTTGCTCGCTCAAAACTATTTTTAGTCGCAAATGCGAGTCCGGTGACGGGCGGATTGCCACACTGCTGACATTTTACTCCGCCCGTCAAGGCACGCTGTTTGATTGCGTTATCAAAACACGCCGCTATTATTCAGCCTTGCTTTTAACTTATTCCACCGAATACCGAATGTGTGTTTTTTTGCAATATTCGGCCGAATATATTCGGTTACCGAATATTCGGTGCATCCCTAGTAGACGATGGAGTCCTGCCATGGCTTTCTTAATACAGTGAGGTTTAATGAGTAGGGCTCAGCAAAACTCTTACTTTTATATTGATAGGTTATATCAAAGACTAGATAAAAATTAAGTTCTAAAAAAATATATGGACAGTAACTTATTAATACTTAACATGCCTTTAAAATGTCTTCGTTCTTGTGATATAAAATCTACACCAGTTTTCTCTGTCTCTGGAGGTTACCTGCAGCTGTGTTTTAATCCGTCTCCTCCTCCTGACTCTCTTCTTTCTGAGGGGCAGGTACGACACATGTCCCTAACAAACCTCTTCTCACAATGTAGGGACACGAGGGACCACTGGGGATGTCGGCAAAACCTGCAGGACGGGAAGAGACCGACAGGGGAATAAATGAGGAGATTAGGAGAGAGCAGATAAAGGACAGATTGTGAAAGCACAAAAATAAAGAGCACACAAAGAGGAAACGCAGAGAGAAAACATCACTAACAGCAGGGGTGTCTGTTTTTTGTACATTACAGAATCAGACAGTCGCGAACATGATTTACATACTTAGAGACTGCACCCACTATCAATGATACATAACCAACTTATATCCAGCATTTAATCTTTTTATCTCAACTTTTTGCCCTCACCTTTAAAAAGTTTTGTCTGTCACAGCAAGGCTCTAATTTTAATGATTGCCAAATAAGTTCATATTGAATCTCTGTTCTTTTGTTTGTCAGACTGAAAATCCAAATATCTCTGATTAAATTAGCCATTTGGTTAAACACATGTTCTAACATCTTAAGAAAGACACATGTTTGCTTTTTAAAGATAAAAACATTAATATCATTTTCATATCCATGCATCCTGTAATGAGATAGAAGTAAAGGGTTTTAGTAAGATAACAGCCAAGTTTCAGTCCACTGTAGACCGTAAAATAGATATACTGCTGTAACCCAAGATAGGATGACTGGGAAAATGTTTACCTGAGTTTAGTGCCAAGGCTGGAAGGAAACTACTAGTCTAAGTGAAAAAATATGTCTTTCAGCAACTTCAAAGCTGTTTGAGGAAACTTTGGAAAAAACAAGACACATTCATTTTGCTTTAAAGGTATACTGTGCAGGAACTGTTGGTTACTGTTTGTAAACAGCATCAAAAACAAAAATGAAAGCCAACCTGGAATTCTCGCCACTTGGCATTGTGTCTCAATAAATTTCAGGTTTTTTTGGTGCTGTATCTGAAATTTTTGTAGTTTCCTCTTGGATACACACTGCTTACAGTCTGGCACTTGGTAACTACCTTAATATAATGTCCCGAGTGCTATGGGAGCACACGGCTATTAATGTCCCAAACACCGCAATATGAGTCAGAAGGGCAGAGTCCCTGGAGAAAAACACACCACCACACACTTGAGTGGGTCATAATAGATGATTTTAAGGGGTTATATTTGTATGAGTTTATGTATTTTGTTTGGTTGTTTGTTTTTCTTTAAGTCATGCATACTATATTGTTAAGCACAGTTAGCCAACTGAGGAACAAGACTGTAGGTATGATGCTTCTTTTCACAGATTTTGTACCAACTGTGCGTTTACGCAATTCTACACAAGCCTAAAATTACTCAAGCCTTATATTCCAGGCTGTAAATTTTCCCCTTTATTTACTCCACAAACTTTCAGCTGACAAAGTTACCTTTCATGACGACTTCCGGCAGTCCATACGGTTCATACTCTGTGTCATCAAAGGCAGCCGACAACTGCGTTCTGTTACGGCGAATTCTTTCAGCCAGACGGGCCGGGTCAGCCGGGATGGGGAAGGAACCCGCAAACAAAATTTTGTCACCTAACTCTGCTCCCTCAGATACCGGGACAGGTGAGACAGGTGGGGATTCCACTAACTCTTCTTCCTCCTCCTCCTCCTCCTCATCCTCAGTCTGAGTGTATGCACAGTGGAGTTCAGAGGCTGTTGGAGCACTGCGAGGATACAAACTCTCCTCTGTTTGACTGCTGACACTTTTCATTTCTGTCCTGACACACCTGTCTGAGGGATCATTGGTTGTGTTTACTCTATCGGTTGCTCTAGGAGCATCTGGTTTGGCCTCATGATTCCCTGTGTCACTCTCAGCTGATTTGGTCTGCTTTGGTAACGAGACTTTGTGGGAATCTTTGGTGGCATGTGGTTGACCCGTTTTCTCCAAAGACATTTGGATAACGTCAGTGTCTCTCTTCACTTTGTGTTGTGTCTGACAGGTATTTGACTGATGCAGGAGGTTGATCTCCTGGTTTTCCTTTTCAGATTCCTGAGTCAAGAGAATAACAGAACAATTAAAGACATAAATCCATCTGTGAGAAAAATGTGTGCCCAGTAACTCTTCATTTTTCCTATAGTAAAGAGTATATAGTAAAGTACTGAGGACAGGCTGGTGATTTGAGTATGGATACAAAAGGAAAAATAGAAATGCTTCATTTTACAGGTCCTTCAGTTCCTAATCATTTCATAAATATCATGGTAAGACTGTAATTTAGAACTGAAAATAGGGGCAATAGTAATTTTATTGAAAAAAGAGCTTTATCTTAACACCCCCCAAAAATCAGTTATTTTTTTATTCTTCATACGTGTTGAACTGTATAATTCCCTATAGCCAGATTTCATATTTTTGCATGATCATCTGGCTGACTATACACTGACTCTGGGTCACACTACAGTGATTTGGCATAATTTAATTTGAAGTGTACCGAATTAACCCTGTCTCTATTTTCTCTATAATTTGCACTGAATTACAGTTATTTCCAAAAGATTTCTGAGAAAATTCTAAGGAAATTACAGACCTGGAGAAACAAATTCAGTCCCCATTCCTTCAAATTGGACTGTACTCTACTAAGGGATTTCTACTAAAATATTCTATAAGAACTCCATATAAAGAGTCTAAAACATGCACAGTGGTCTGGTATCTAAGTGAGTGCTGATTAAAAACAAATCACCTCGTCAGTCTTGGCAGTGTCCTGATTGTATTCCTGAAGCACTGCAGTCTTTTTAGAGGGATGGAGACTCTTTGGTTCAGGGAGGTTGCTGTGCTGCAGTCTTAAGAACAAGAACAGCGTTAATTCAAAGCATTCCCATATACATGATCATCTTATGTATATACATTTAACACAGGCAGTAAATGTAATTTATTGCCATATTTTTAGTCCTAGTATGAGTGTGTTACCTGGAGAACAACATGCGGCCCTGCAGTTTGTTGGAGGAGCAGGAGAGGAATATCTCATCTTCTCTGACAACAGCCACATTACCAGGGCTCTCCTGAACACCCAGGTAAGGCGCCTGAACCTGGCTCTGGGTCATCTCATCGGTCTGCTGCTGGTTTGACTGGGACTGTCTGATCGCAGAGATCTGGTCCTGGGTCTCAGACTGGCTGGCTGTTTTGGGAATGAAGTGGTCAAATGTTGGGGCTGGTTTTGAGGCCAGTCTCCACATAGCAAGCTCCTCAGCCTGCTGCTGGGTCTGAGCAGAGAGTGCCCGTAGCCTCATCTGCAGCTCCTCCACCTGGACAGGAGGGGAAGGACAGGACAGACTGAATCAAACTTGAGTCAGTCTTCACAGGTATTTCAGATAACTGGGAATAATTTTAGGTCATAAAACAGTTGGTTGAGATTACAGTAATGTTTTCTTGTACTAATATAATAAACTGTACATGTGCTAAATTAAAATGAAGGACACTAAATCAGTTTCCAAGTAAAGACTGCCAACATTTACATCACTTTCTACGTGATTAACTAAACAGATTTTGTCTCTCTGCTCACGTTAAGAGATGTCACATCATTGTTGTGATATAAAAAGGAAAGTACAGTGTGACTACCTGTTGCTGTAGGCGACTGATCTGAAGATCAGAACCTGCCTCCAGCTCCTCTTCAGCCCCTGAAGTCCTCCCATCTTCCCTTTCTAAATCTCCTCCTTCATCTTCACTCTTCTTCACATCCTGCAGCAGTGACTGCCGTGCGTCAGTGGTGATGTCATTCGGCACACTGGGTGACCTCTGCTCCGCCAAGCAGGACAGAGCATTTCCTGTGTTTTGGCTTTGCTTGTCTGGGTCTCCTTGGTTTTCGCTGTCAGTGTGTAATGCTGCAGTCCTAGAGTCTGAGACGGTCAAGCCCTCTATTCTTTGTTTCAGCAGCTGATTCTCCTGTCTGAGAGCGAGCAGTTCTGCAACCACGTCAGCTGTTCCTCTATCTTGACTGCAGTCGGTCTCACACATCGCGTAAGAGGAGTCATTGGTACTCTGAGTCTTGGCCTGAGAGGCTGCATGCTGTTCCTCTGACCACAGTCCTTCATTGTCTGATTTGTTACTAATAGGTCTTTCAGCATCTGACGTCGCGATCATTAGTTGACCTGCACCTCTTTGTGCATTAGAGTCAACACGTGCCGGTGAATCTGTAGTGAGGATGGTGACAGCACACTCCTTTTCCTGGTTTACCTGAAGCCCCGAGATCTCCATCTCTTCTTTGTCGTCTCCATCCTCCACCTTGCTGAACGTCATCTCCTCTCTTCCTTTCTTCTCCTCTCCCTCTTTTTCAGTCTTGAGTGCATCCAGCTCTTGCTTGTAGCGCTGCAGTTCCTCTCCCTGGCGAAGGAGGGCACTCTCCTTCTCTTGCAGCTCAGCTAGAAGACCAGAGATGTGCTGGCTCTGCTTCTCAAAGGCCATGGTTAGCTGCTTTGTCTGACGTGTCACCTGAGGGAAAAAAATAAAAGTACAAAGTATAGTCAGAGTTTTACTGTGTTTTAAGTACAGCTACACAGCACATTTAAAAAAGACTAACCTAAGAATGCTCAGGTTTTAGTGCTGACAAGCCTCTGCTGAAAAAGTTATATGCTTCCTTTACTGAGTCAGTTCTAATATCTGTTGAATCAGTTATCTCAGTCCATAAATCAAAAGCCAACGAGAAAAAACTGTGAATGCATACCAGAAAGTCACTGCTGTACATTTAATGACTTTTACCATGTGTAAGTCACGGACAGAAAGCTCAGGTCATCTTACTGGACTTCCAAGTGTCCTTTACACAAGGAGTTGTACATGCCTCCATTAGGGCAGAGGTTTACCTCTTAGGTGGCAATAACAAATACTGTATATGAAGTATTTTAGTCCATCAGCAGTTGTTACTTTAAACAATGTGCCATCTGGCCTTGTCCCCTGGATGGTGGCTTCCTTTTCTAATTGGTTTCCCATAGGGGTTTGATGAAAATCAATCCATGTACACTTTTTATCTCTGCCAGGCATGACCCTGGAGAGTAATGCATTCGGTCATGTGTGTGCATGCATCTGTCTGTAGCTAATCTCGCAAACTACCATACTCATCTCCCTCATATTTTTTGGTCAAAGATCTTTCATGGTTGCGCTGATTCACATATTTCCTCTCTCTCCTCTTAAACAGCAAGTAGGGGCCACAAGTGAACACCTGCTCCAGTTTGGCATCTTGTTTCCGCTAGGGACAACGTACGTGGCGGTCTTGTTAGTGTTGGCAGATTCCTGGTTGTTTAAAACATTCACAGCTGTCCTGCATACATGCTGGTCACACAGCCTGCCCGGCACTCCCTGTTCCTTTCTAGCATGTATTTATTGTGATTTTTATTCATCTCTTTTCTTTATCTTATCATTGACTGCTGTCTGTAAAACCTCTGGGGGCATTAATACTCTACTCTGTTGTGCTCTGCAGCAGCGGAGGGGCCAACTTCTTTCATAGAACAGCTACAGAAAGAAATGTATGTTTAATAAATCTATTTTAATCAGTCATATCTTTTCAATAATAGCAAATATTCTTCGACATTGCAACACCATTCTTCTATCTGAACCAAGGTATCATGGCCAATAAATGATAAATGGAGTTTAACAACTGGATTGAGTTGACTATTCACAATACAAGTGTTATGATTTAGTACATATAATAGTTTTCTTTGTATCTTATTAATATAAATTGTCTTACTGTGGCTGGACAAACTCCGTGTACTGGACTGTACATCCAACATTACTTACCTGGCTCTGCAGGGCCTCCAGTTTAACCTGGCACTGGTTAGCACGTTCTGTCTCCTTTGTATTCTTCTTCTGTAGGCGCTCCACCTCTTTTGCCAAATCTGAGGAAGCAGGCTCGACCTGGAGGTCAGAGGCAAACCCTCTGTCGTCTGACATGAAAGACCCTCCCAGATAGTTTTGTCTGGTGTCTTCCACGTCAGAGGCCACTTGACCTGTTTGCTCTTCATCTGACAGAGGTGAGCGCTGACCATCTATCACTGTATGTGCTTCCTGAATAAGATCTGCTGTGGCCTGAGATACAAGCATGTTGCGTTGGTTGGTGGACTGGCAGAAGAGGAGGTGCTGCTCTGGTGAAGGGAGGAGCTTGTTGTCGCAGAGAGCGATGTTGGAGTTGAGCTCATCATCATGGAGAGTCAAGTACGTCAGAGGGCTGTTGGAAACTGAGAGTTTCTCCACTTCCAGTGAGTCTTTTTCTCTGCTGCACTTCAGTTCTTCCAATTCAGCTTTAAGTTCTTCAAGTTTGGTGCTCAGCTCCTTCTTTTCATCTACATCTGTGTTTGTTATTTGGTTCCTCTCCTCTTCCTCTCTTTTTCTCTCCTCTTGCTCTAAAGCCAGCTGGGCTTTCACCTCTGATAGCTGTTTCTTTAACTGGATATTAAGTTCTACCATTTCACTCTCCCTGTCTTCTAATGCTTTGTTTTTCTCGTCCTCCTGCTCGTCTCTCTCCTTCCTTTCTTTTTCCAGCCTTCCTCTTTTTAGCTCTGTCTCCAAAGCAGCCATGGCCTTCCTCAACCTCTCTGTCTCAGCCCTCTCACTCTCCAGCTGTGCCTTCCATTCCTTGTCCTGTTCGTCCTTCTCCACAGCCTGGCTGGCACGTTTGCGGCTGAGCTGCTTGAGGCGGGTCCTGGCTTCTGCCTCAGACCGTCGTTGGGCTTCCAGGTCCTCAAGTCGCTTCTGCAGTTCTTCGCGTGCATCCTGAAGCTCTGAGCGTAGTGTGGCATTCTCCCTCTTTAGGTCTTCAGAGGCCTCAAGAGAAGGAGTCTTTTCAACAGAAATGGTCAAACTGCAGTGATCCCCATCCATGGAGGTGTTGGTGGGAGGACCAGCAGCAGAGCGAGAGGAGCTAGAGAGTACTTGATCAAACGAGTGCTTGTTTGTCCCAGAGCTGTCACTCTCCATCGCCTCACTTCTACTTTTGTCCTCCTCATTACTTTTTCCTCGGATGTATTCTGAGTCTATGCCTTCCCCTGGCTCTCTGTCAGAGGGGTAAGATGCAGCAATCTCTGCCCTTCTCTTTTCCACATCCACCCCCTCTTCCCTTGTTTGCTCTGCTGGGGTGGCGGTGCCAGGCCTCTTATTGTGGGTCGATGGTCGAGAGTGAGGGGCATAAGAGGGCTGAGGGGAGAAACTCTGTCCAACGGGGCAACACTGGACAGGTTGTAGGGGGGCAGCATTTTGCTCTAGAGTTAAGAGGAAGGAAATACAAACGGCAGAATAAAAGATTATTTTAAAGACAACACATGCACCAAGGAATCATAGGCTGTAAAAAGACTGAGCCTCTCTCTTTTTTTATGTGCAATACTGGAATAGTTAATTGTGTTTTAAATTTGAGAAAATGGATAGTGCATCATTGACCAGCAGGAGGCAGCACTGGGACTTTTGCATTGGAGAGGAACTGCGTGTACTGTACAGCATTCATGAATGTAAAACACCCATTAGGATTCATCCACTTAAATAATGAAATCCATCTATTTTAGTTTAGAAAATTCCAAATTAATCAACAGGCCATCATCCACCTCCATCTCCTGATCTCTGACCTCCCTGTGGAAGGAGGAAAGAGGAAAAAAACTCTACAAGACCTCTTGTTCAAAACCATATCACATTAACATAATTTACCATCTGCACATCATATGACTGATAAATCTGAAGCATTTGTCCTCCCTCCCTCCGACAGCTCACTCCTCACCCTGCAGCTCTTTGAGAAGACGAAGGGCGTCGGCTCGCTCCTCTGCCAGTCTCCTCCCCTCCTCCTCCAGAGCACGTTCTTTTTTCCTGCTCTGCTCCAGACTCACTGCCACACCCTCGGCCTCACGCAGTGCTTCCTAATGAGAAAAAAATACAAATAAGGTGAAGTGAATCCAGTCAAATGGTCAGGTTAGTTGGAGTGATCAGTTCTCAGTTGAACCTTTAATAACAATGGTCTGTTTTGGGACAGAATCAGCCCCTCTACAATCTACCAGATGTGCACAATAAAATATCTTTAATTTCTCACAGTCATCTTAAAACTCAGCCTCTTATAACACAATAAGAAAAGCAAATACTTCTGCTTAAATTCTTGTTTTAATATTTGCACCTGTTTGAATTAGTGCAGCAGGACTTGCACATCAAAAATGTGTGAGAGCTACAGTGTGTACTGACAGCTGCTTAGTAACAGTGTCACAACACCAACAGACAAGCAAGCCACAGATAAAGGCAGCATAGTGCAGATGTTGCAAGCTGGGACACATGCAATGAACTGCCACAACAAGCTACTCTGGAGTTTTACATATCCTCTGCAGTGTGGCTGTTCTGAGCGCTGGTCTAAGATTTATAGTTCTTGCAAAAGCTCTTCTTATGTGCAAGTTCAGCAGTTCATCATTCAGATTCATAAATAGTAACAGTACAGTTCGGGTCATGGCAGGTACAGTGGGATATGAGGGTTCAATCCTTGCCGAACTGCCTGGCAAAGGAGGCAGTTTAAGAAATCAATATTAGATAATTTATCTTTCAAGCTCTTCTAAATGCTCTCTAATGCTCAACCTTTATTAAAACATAATAATGCAGCTGGATGATTGAAGAAGCCACAATTTACTTATAATTTATTTAGAGTTCACTTATTTAAAAAAATCTTAGACTGACATATGGCACATTAAGATGTTTAAAAATGTATGGAGTTCACTGTGCGTGTTACCGTCAGTTTGGCTTGTGTCTGCACTTCTTTCTTCTGGCTCTCCTGCAGCTGCCCCTCCGTCCACTTCAGTTTCTCCTTCAGAGTGTCCAACTCTTTTTCCAAAGCCTGCTTCTGCAGAGACAGCTGAAAGAGGATATTATAACTCAGTAGCTGATAAAAACAGGGAAAATTAAATCAAAGAAGATGGAAGGAAAATAATATAAGAAAGAGACAAAGGTAGGAGGTTAGAACAACATACAGGAAATATAAAAATAAATTGGCTGTTGTAGGAGGCACAGAAATCAGGACCAGTGAGAGGAAGCAGGAAAGCAATCTGTGATCAATAGCGAGCGTAAGCTGTGTCTAATGTCTACCTCTCTGGGGAAAGAGATGGAGGTTTAACAGGCTGATCGGCTTCCCACCAGCGCTCATATCAAATTCTAATGTCATTGTACACGTGGACAGTGTTAAAGGTAGCCTTACTGTAGAGTACTGTGTAACATTTCTGATTCAATTTTAGTGATCACATTACATGTACCAATCCAACAAATAGGATACTTTCTTCAGCCTTTTAGATTGATTATTCTTGTGTCATCAAGTCATGTTGGAAACAGCAACATGAACAGTACAGTGTACATGGAATAGTGAACAAAGTGGTAAATATATGTCAAAGTGGCAACTCAATACTGTAGGCTTTGTCTATCAAAGATGAACTTTAGGGAAGGTTTTTGTATTGGTCTTGAATTAGACAACTTCTGCCACTAATATGGACTTAATGCTACAACATTTATCAGCCTATTAACTCAAAGTAAGCCAAGAGCAGTCATTATAGTGATTTAAGTTCTTGTCATATGTAGTGTAACCAGTTTAACTACTTTCCCAGGACGTAGTTCATTGAGAGACGTCACAGGGACTGTGTAAATTGTTTACTTATTTCCTGCAGCTGCTCATGAATTAAAATATGTCTACAGCCAAATCAGCTGATCACTTTGAGTACTTTTGTGCCAGCAATCTTCTTGGATGTTACCAGTTTTTCCAGTTTTCTGGAGAGAATCTTTGCATATGTTTCTACAGCACATAAGGCTGTAGCAATATGCTGTTTGACAATGCTTTAATTAGTCCATTCAAATATCTAAAAGACGATCACTAAATTACTTAAGGTTCTATGAGTTATTCGTGACGGAAACGGCATGCATTTGAAAACTGTGAACACAAATTCCATTAAGAGCTGTGTAAATCGGTTACTATCAGCAGCTGAATGTGGGATTTGATACGACAAACTGTGCCTCTATTGTGTGTTCACTCTCGTAGCCTTTTCAGATATATCAAGATAACATCTGTGTGGTTTACAGAGGGTTTACAGTAAGGTTTTAAGGGACACTATGGGTACAGTGAATGCTCATTGTTCAGACTTCTTTCACAATGTTTAAAAGTATAGGATTGAGGACAAGGAAATATTTTCTTTTTTAAGTGTCAAGAGGCTCACTCCGTGCTGAGATTAAAATTTGTGTTATTGTTCTGCTGACAAAACATAGATATCACAGCATTCCTTCACGTAAAGAAAATGGGGGGGGGGGGAAATACAACAGCATGTCTCCAAGCACAAACTCACTCCTCCTTCCCTACATTCATGCAACTTGCCTCAACACACCTTCATACAAATCTTCCATCTACCTTCACCCTCATCCCGCAGCCATGCCTTCACGCCTCGCTTACTACAAACTCTTCACTATTTCTCACACACAAGTTATGAGTTTTGGTTCACGCTTCCATAACCAAAGCATTCTGCACCGTCAGACGTAGTCGCACGGTCATTACCTTCGCTGCTCAACCTTTCCACTGGGGAGAAACCAAGAGGAGAGGAGGACGAAGCAGAGAGGACAGCGGGTGGAGGGAATAAAGGAAACAGAGACAGAGGGCAAGAGACATAGAGTGAGAGAAAACAACAAGGTCAAGAAGCAAGCGTGGGAGAAGAAGCGAGATAAGTTTATTGACCTTTGGAGAAAGAGTGAGGGAGAGGAGAAGGGATAGAAACAGAGAAAGCAGGAAAGAGAAACAGGAAATAGCTGAAAAAACAGAGCAGATATGAACCAAAATATCAACACTATGTATAGAATATCAGTTTGCTGCACAGTTTCCAGTGTTGATACAGATCTGAATTAAAGGCTTTATCTTGGCAAAGTATCTGTATGGAAAAGCATATTGGGAGTCCTGTTTGTCTTGTTCATGTGTATGATTTTGTGTGTACCCTGTGTGTAATTTTACCTTGTCAGCTTGGGCCTGCAGGGCATTGTGTAGTGTCCTGGCCTGCTGGAGCTCCTGGTTGAGCTTATTGACCTCCTGCTGATGCTGCTTCTCTAGACACTGTCTCTCCTTCTGAAGCTCTGTCAAATCCTGGAGGCAACACACACACACACACACACACACACACACACACACACACACACACACACACACACACACACACACACACTACAAAATCTGAGCCAATCTGAAATTTTCTCATGCTTCATGCAGTTGTTTCTCCAAGCATCTGTTATTTCTCTCAATCGTGCATCTGTCCATATCACTCATTCACCCATCTCTGCCTCACCCTCTGATGTTGTTTCTCCATCTCCTTAGTACGTTGCTGGTGTTGCAGTCGGCTGCTCTCTGCATTTTGCCTCTGACACTTCAGCTCCTCTTGTAGCTGCTTCAGCCTTTGCTCAGCTCCTGATGCCTACCACACAGACACACACGTTCTATTTTCGCTGCCATCATGGGCTTGGAGTGTGTCCTCGTTATGATGTTTAATTATTTTCAGGTGTGCATTTAAATGGTCAAATTTGTGGGCATGTTTGTCACATCTCTAAACCTGTTCTAACAACCTGTTGCTACATGATGCATTTTAAAACATTTTCTGGTACTGTTTTCATTTTGTTTACCTTGATTTTATCGTGTGATGCTGATAAGCGTTCTGCATTTGACTTTCTAACATCAGGAAAGCATTAACACTTTGAGAGCTTGGCATGGTTGCTTGGCATGGTTGTTAACAAACGAGTCAATGGGAAAACTGGCAGCCTCTCACAGTCTCTCCTCGGCATTGTACATTGTTTGCCAAAAGGTTAGATTTCACAAACTATCAGCTGGATTGTTGTATAGAACAGAACATAACAAGGACAGTGTTTTTCCAGCTCACCCTTTCCAAAGTGCCTGATAATAACTGATTGTGTAACAAGTTAAATATTTCCAAATGTTTGTTATTTTCAGGGAAGTCAAAGAGCAATATTTTGACAAATGGGGCTAACACCCACACCTAACATTTTATGACAATAACAAAAGGGCCCATGGGAAATATAGAACATTAGCACTGGTATGAAACACATTTGACTTCAAGAGTAGTAGTAACACCAGATGTATTAGCTGTGATAATGGATGTTTTACCCGTTCACTCTCCTGGGCCATGCGTGTGTGTGCCAGGCTGAGCTCGTCGCGGGCTTTCTGAAGGCTGAGCTCCCTGGCGGCGAGCTCCTTCTTGCTTTGTACCATTTCAGTCTGAATGGACTTCAACGTCCCGGTCTTTGCAGACAGCTCCTCCTCCAGAGCAGACACACGACGCTGCGCCTCTGATAAAGATGCTGGCAGATGGACCAAACACACAGAGACATACTGGTTAACAAGTTAATTTGGGTATAAAACAGGTCTCAGAAAAACTAATATCACCTGAGCACATTATAAGTGCATCACTAAGATAATGTAAATAACAGAAACAAGGTTGCTACGTATGAAAGTATGTCATGTAGGAATTGTAATAGTATTGGTAAAAGTAAGGTAAACGTATTGACTTGAGTGGGGAAGGTATATTGCTTTTATAAATGCACAAGAGCAAGGGTAAGGTGGAAGCAGTTGAATCACAATTATTACAATTACTGTCTGCATTACTGCCCACCATCTTCCAGAAGAAAACAATGATCATAAATATGCATTAAAATGTTCAACTCCAGATCTTTGAGGCAAGTAAGAGTTATACAAATATCTGAATCCCAGTGTAAGAAGGGTTTCAACTTTAAATGGGGGAAAGGTGAGTGGGTGGAGAGCAACAGAGACAACAGGGGTGTGGTAATACTGGGAAAATACCCATCTTTACCCATCTATTTGTTTCACCAAAATGAGAGCTGGCATTATCAGTAAAAACACCTTGATTTCTTACATCTAACCACCAACAGTCAACGACACAGCAGCAACATACAGTTCGGGTCTTCACAAAAGAGGTCAATCCATACACACCAGCTCACTGATGACCATCTGTTGTAACTCCATGATACTTTCACAACGCCTGAGGATGTCTGGCTGCTCATTTCCAAATCGAGGGTTGAAATCAATTTTCTGTCTGTTGAATATGCTGTCCTGTTTCTTTTTCTCATTCCTTACATTTTTCAAATGTTCCACTTTTTAAATGAACTTGTAAGTGACTTGAATAAACAGAAAAACAAATAAAGACATGCAAATTTTGTTAGGTTTTCACCATTGACTGTAAAATCTGTATTAAAATTGCAATATTTACCAAATAAAACCCCATTAAAAAAGCTAATCTGAATAAAATCCTGTGTGTCTTAAATGATTACAGTGGGGTGGTGCATGATAAAAACACAGCAGCAAAAAGCCAGTGAAAAAAGCACACCTAATGTAAACACCACACACCCCTCCCCCTGTGTGTCCCAGCAGCTAAAAGAAGCTTTTATTGTTTCACATTGAACAGTCCCCTTCCTCCACTGAACAAACATACACAGAGTGGAGCAGAGAGAAAGAGGAGCGTTATATCACAATTATGAAGTGGACTAAGAGCCACTGTACATCAGGAAGCTGGCCTGGGAGCAAACAGAGGAATCTCCGGCAGAGCCAGTAATATCTACACAACCTCTTATGTAACAAGTGTTGTTGAGGTTATACAGAGCAGAGATTCAGGATGATTGCGCTGCTTCACCTACGCTGATGTTGATGAGTTAGTCGCCTCAGAGCTACAAAATAAACCAGAACACATAGTATGTCATCATTTGGGCTTAATGCTCCACCCAAGATCACAACTACACTCCAGCATAACTGCTGCTGATTAACTGTCAGTATCATCAGTCCTGATCTACTGTAAAACTTTAATTAATAGCCCAGGTTATTATTTGCTTAAATCACTAAAATCAACAGGCATCTATATGGGACAGGCTTTTAATTCCTTTCACGCAAAATATTGCTCGTCAAAGATCACGAAAAAAGTAGAAATGTTTATTTTAACCTGTATTGATATTATTTGTAATAAAAATAAGGCTTCGGATAACACAGTAATTATGAATCATTTGTTTAATCTAGCTCCGACAGACAGCGCATCACAAAGAGTTACGATACTCAAGGATTACTGCACCTGTCATACCGACACAACACCACTTTATCCTGTTTAAACAATACTCCCTTGGATACTTGGATACATTTTTGCGAAAAAAAGTTTAGATTTTTTTTACCTGAGGACCCTTATGGACTAAAGGAATATAAATAATTTACAGGGTAATCGAGGAATGGACACATAATATCAGGTAGAACTGTTAAATTGAACTGCCTGGCAACCAGACCAGGCTTCTAATTGAGACAGGTGTTTATTTGTGTAGCCACACCAGGCTAGTAAAAGGGACTGGGGGTTTAATTTAGCCTGGTTCCAGACCGTAGACCCCGCCCACTCAACTGAGCAGGCTTGCATCTCTGGTCTGGCATACTGCAATGAATTTGCGATTTATCTCGTCCAAACGATGGACGGACCAATGAACGCCGGGGGTGGGGGTGGGTCTAGCGATTAGCCAATCAGCGCCACGCTGATGTCAAGCTGTACGCCGGTGGGTAACTGGTGAGGATAGCAACAATGGCGACCGCTACAGATCCTACAGACCACATTAACGATGCTATTGAGGTATTTCGCCACTACTCGCGTTAATGGAGGACCAAATTAAGGAAGCTGCTAAACTGGATTTAACGGCGCTGCAGCTGGGCGTGCACGACAACGGAGACATTTTAAACGGGCAATGCTCGCTTGTTTTCGGCACCCCCGAGGCATGGATACTAATGATGTCAGATTCTGGGTGAGTTGTTGATCTCTACTGATTGGTTAGGGAAAAATCTAATTCCCTCCCCCTTGTAAATCGCCTTCAACGGAGGCAATGTCAGACTGAAGGTTCTGGGAGCTTCAGTCTGACACTCAGGCTAGGTTTAATTGGGACTATGCTTTTAATTGAAGGGTTTACAGTTGATTTAAGCCAAAAAAAAATTATAGAAACATTACAGATAGCTTTATTGTTCATTTTTCTTATTGTCTGCAAACCCCATTATTGAGCCCAAAACTAACAATGACTTGACAAGCTAATATAAATGATTCCTCTGTAGCTCCATTATTGTCCACAAACTATTAAAAATGAAAACTGAAGCATTGCAGTTTGTTTAGCCTTTCATCCCCCAAAAAAAGTGCTTTTCTCTGAGGAACATCTGCTAAAAATTTACTGCCCAGTTTGTTTGTTTTTTTAAGGAAATTAATTATCTCTTCTTTTTTTTTTTTAAAGGAAGCTATACATCTGTGAGCCATCTTGAAAGATTTCAGTCTCGGGCTGAGAAGCACAGAAAGGTCAGGGAAGACATATTATTGTTTTTTCTCTTTTCATGAGATTTGATGACAATAGACACTAAGAAAACTATAAAGTAACACCAGCCTTATAAGTATTCTGACCAGAATTCTCAGTCAAAGTCAAAACCAGCTGTGACTGAGCTTCTGCTGCTGCAGCCTCCATGCTCTGGAACAGCCTTCCTATTGACATTATGTTGGTCAACAATGTCCACTGCTGTAAACAGCATCTGAAAATCTATTTGTACTGACAGTGTTCCCACTGATGTCTGTAAAACCCTGCTTCAGAGGGGGAACAAATAACCAAAATTGAAGACAAAATTTCAAAATCAAGGGATTGTGTGTCATATCGCAGGACTACTAAGTTAAACAGGTAACAGCTGAACTTCTCTGTTTACTTCAGTCCATGCTGGGTCCCATTATCCAAATAACTTTATTAATCCTGCTTTAGGAGACAGGCTGTCGGGCTGGGACGCATATTTCAAACTGCTAATGGGCGACACCCAGCCGTGCCACACTGCCATGGTGACCATTTCACATTACTCACCGTCTATCTCTGTCCTGCGGTCCTCCTCCTTCCCATAAACCCTCTGCTCCGACTGGCCAGGACTGACGACATCAGCGCAGGGCGTCTGCGGAGAGGAGGGGGACGGTCTCCTGGCCGCTGGCCTTGAGTCGTCCCGTTCCCACGGAAACACACCCACAGGAGTAGAGAAGATGTCCGATTGGTCGGATGGATGGCGGTGGGGTGTGCTCTTGTGTTGTTGTCGTGGTAACGAGGCCGTGCCCACTTC
Organism: Epinephelus moara; assembly: GCF_006386435.1. Classification (NCBI taxonomy): domain Eukaryota; kingdom Metazoa; phylum Chordata; class Actinopteri; order Perciformes; family Serranidae; genus Epinephelus; species Epinephelus moara. The sequence continues at coordinate 26,475,007 of NC_065509.1, forward strand.
AGAGAACTGGAGCCGCTGCAGACAGGAGGAGAGAGGGATTAGATCCAGACAAATAGGAGGGTGTGAGACTGAACAGGATGTCAAACTAGAGAGGAAATTTTAGCAGTATTGACAAACAAAAGGGCTCGAGGGTTCAAGCTCTTTCACTTTGACTTAAACAGTATTTTACAGAAGAATGACTCATCGCTATTATAGTCATGACTCTCCCTGAGTAATTTGACTGTGAACAGCACCACTGCATGTTTCTTTTAAACAAATAGTGTGGGAGCTGAGAGAAAAGTCACAGGTCAGGTGTGAAAAGTAAAGGTAAACCGCCACAATAATTACAACTTTTTCATTCCTTTTTTACTGTAAACAAATGCAGCACACTTTCATAAATTTTAAGTAGAGGCACAAGTAGAAAAAAAACTTGTCCTAAAAGTATACGTCTGGTGATATTCCATATTTCTCTTACTGTAAACAAGTCCCATGAAAAGATTAAAACCAGCAATAATATATGCTCTTCATAAATATTGTCTGTGGCCAAAATGGGACATAGCATATTCCATCATTCCACAGACCTTCATTGTTGTCAAAAACAAATAGAGTTTACTCCTGTTTGAGTAACATTTGCTAAAGACTACAGTGTCCAGCCGTTTTGGGAAATTACTGAGTTTTTTTAAAGGAGTGGAACTGTATATTTGCAACCTTTTAAAAGACTGATGTCTTCGGTAGAAATAAAAGGGCTGTGAGCCACAGACAGGTTTAGAAGGTCACAAAGCACTGAGAGACAGGCTGACACATTTTTGGCTTTGGTCTTTCCTTGGAATTTGTTGACATTTAGAAAAACACAGCATAATGTCAGCCTTGTCCTTTCACCAGGCAGGCCAGCACAAGTGTGCCCTGCTGTTAAACAAGGAGCCATGAAACAGCTGTTAATTAGTTAATCAGCGGAGAAAGCACGAAAGAAAACACATAATAAAAGAAAACACACACACAATAAAAGTTCTGTTGAACTGACATGAAGTGAGACAATTCCCACAACTAGAAAACTACAGCTGTAAACTTGAGCTGGCCTATGCATAGCTCAGCATTAAAACAGGCTGGTACTTACTCTGGCGTGAAGAGTTTGGCTCTGTCCTTCATCTCTATGCCCCGACCTCTCCTCCTTCCTGCTCCCTACAGGACAAAAGCACAGCATATGGACTGGACTTGGTACCAAAAGCCAATCACCAAAGCTGAACAGAAACAACAGCAGTGAATAACCTAAATGGATTACTGACAGGAGAGGAGGGAGACATGCAGCAGTCCTCAGAGAGTGAAGGGTTGGAAAAGAGCAGGAGCTGAGGTTTATTTATAACCTTTCTGTTCACTGGGGAGTCTTGTGGTTTTGCTGTTTAATTTTCCAAACTATGCAGTGCATTAATGAAAAGATAGAAGCCACCAGAGAGAATAAACACAGGAGTCATAAAGGAACAGGACCGTACCATTGTGTTCCCAGGGTGAGTTTGAATTCCAGCAAGGGGTAGAAAATAGAGTGGTATCTGCCAATCTGGTGCTGTTCTGCAGCTTCTCCAGCTCTGCCTCCAGCCTGCCAAGGTAGGGGTAAAGAAACAGAAGAAGTTCAGGAAGACAGTATGGTCCCATAACAATTGAATTGTCTTTTAATATGGCAACATTAACAAGAATGAAAACCCATGTGTAGAAAAGGTACCAGAACAATTTAAAAGCAACATTTTAATTATTGTCTGTGGGTGTCATTCCACTGGTCCTAACCTTTTAACATCCTGGGTGAGTTTGTTGTTGAGGGTGCGAGCGGAATCTAGCTGGCCCTCTAAAGAGCATACTTGGGCCTGCTTGGTCTGGAGCTCCTGGGTCAGGCGCTCAGTGCTTTTCACTGCTGCCTTGGCCTCATCGCGAACACTCTGGAGTTCTCTCTGCACACACTGGAGCTCCCCACGAACCTCCTCATACTAGTCAAGGAAGAGGATGAGGAAGAGCAGCAGGAAAAGTACATCATTTAGGATTACAAGTACTGAAAAACTTTTTGTATGTCAAACCAAACATGATGATAGTGTTGTATTGACTTGAGGAATTGGATGTGGCTCTCAACATGGCTGCTTATACCTTCACAGTTTGTTTTTCAAGGTTTGTGTGAATGTTGTCAAGCTGCAGCTGTTTCTGCTTGTTTTCTCTGGACAGTCGCTCCTGATGGACCTGCAGCTCCTTCACCTTTTGCAGGACACGTCCAGACAGCCCCACAGTCCAGTCCTCCTCAGCCCAGCTCATCTCTCTCTGCCTGGGCCTGACAAAGAGAGGAAATAACATTAGCAAAAATAACTCTAATACGATTTAAGTTTTACTTCAAGATTTTTAGTTTGCCTGCATTATACTCTGGAGAAAACATTTCCTTTCAACAGTGTTCAAATGCATGCATTCATGAGCCAATGTGCTAGCTAACCTGCCCTATTCCTGCTCGACAGATCCAGAATCAAACAGTCCCTGGAGTCATTGGAGTCAGTAGCTGGAGTGAAGAAACCTGAAACACACATACAGAATCTTTGAAACAAGGAGGAAGTACAGGCCTGTTAAGTAAGGTGCAGGGAGCGCTATGTCAAATTGTGTTTTGGCAGAGGATCCAGTCCACACCACATGTATCTAAATATGTTTCAATCATCTGTGCCTTTGGCTGTGGATCTTGAATATGTTATGTTGCTAAGGCTTTGATCCCTAAGGGAGATGCCGGTCGTCACCACTGGGCAGCTGTGACTCAATGTTTTCCAACACAGACAGCCTGTAATGTTGCAAGAGCACTTTAAGTTGAAAATAAATCCATCTCAAACTGAAAAAGCAGTTATATGCTCCCAAAAAATGAGCATGTTTTGCTCAGATTACATCACAATTTCATGGGAATGCAAAGCTAAAGTTAAATCTGCAAACTCTGCATTCACTCCCACTTTATGTATACGGGTTGACACTAACAAATGCACACAAACACAAGCAGAGTTAAAAATAAGAATGTCGTCGGAATGAAGAAAAGCCTGCCTGAATATAATGGCCCCACCAAACCTGTGGAGGTTAATTCTGATCTCAGTTTTGACACTCACTGCAGCCTTAAGGCTATTAACACCTCAACTCTAGTCAGATGGTTTCTGTCATAGCTCACAGGTTGTGTCTGTGTTTAACTGTTTCGGAAAACAAGAGTGGCAGGAATACTCAGCTGAACTGACAGATGTATTAATGAAACAGGCACCACAATATGATACCTAGAGCAGATACAGTACAATTACAGACTTGCAGAGGGACTTCTTCCAAGTGTGTGTGTGTGTGTGTGTGTGTGTGTGTGTGTGTGTGTGTGTGTGTGATTTCATTAGGTTGACATGCTAAGCCTTGCATTAATGACGCTGGTTAACAGGTTGCATTTGGTTTAGGGCTGGTCTGAGCCAGAGCTGACAACCTCAAAGTGCTTATTTTGTCAGAACATCAGTTAAAAACACAGTTTACAATGATTTAAGAAAGAGAAAAGCATAAAATCCTCATATCTAAGAAGCTGGTACCAGAGAATGTTGTCATTGTTTGACTAAATTAATCCATTATTAAAAGTGTAGCCAATTAGTTGTCTGTCATCTACTACTTATTTAAGCTCTAATCTAGCTTAATGACATTTAAATATGTTGATAAAATAAAACATATCTGACTTGGTCAGGAGCAGAATTATAAGGTCCTGCACTTTTTTCCACTGTTTTCACTAGGGTTTTCACAGTCCACTTACTTATCAAGATAGTCAGGTGACTGAGACCTAGTGGTTTAAGACACATACTATGTACTTGCAACATGCCTTATTGGATTGTGGCAGGTCTCAATCCAACAAGGCCCCTGTTAAGACTGTAAATGGTCAAATAAATGGAAAAATACCCTTATATAATTTTCTTAAAAACATGCAGATGTGTATTTAAAATCTGACTAAGGGGATGTTATAATATGGACACTAAAAACAAGCAAAATTATATATATTTATACTTAGGCCAGACAAAATAGGTCTTACACACCAAAAATAATCACACCATAAAAACAAAGTGTGTGTAACATTGTTCATGAAGTAAATGTCAATAGATTGAAACATCAAACATGTCCACTCTATTTAATAATATCTATCTGACACATCTGAAGGTGGGGTTTGACATCTACATTAGTAGAGAAGGCAGCTTTTCTATTACACAACACCAAGATACAGAAAATAATAATCCAAATTTTAGCCTTAAATCTGGTATCTGGCTCTGGTATCATGACCATTAAATGTTCTCACCTGATAGCTAACTAAATAAAGAAACTAGTGCCCCCTCTTTGTAAAGGTTGATTAAGTAGCGTTAGATAAGAGCAGGTTTAGTTTAGTAGAAGATGAGGCAAAGATCCAGAGGTTGGACCCTGGCCTGGTCTGTACCACCTCTGATCACGAGGTTCAAACTGAACAACAGACAGCTGACAACTTCCAAAAACATACAAGGTTGTATTTAACTTTAACGTCCATCATGAACACCTTCAGTGCGGTAGCCAGCACGGCATCATGGCCGGCTGAGACAGGCTTTCCCATCGCGTGTTAGTGCTTGGTCCATCAGCGGTCAGTGACTGACAACTAACTTAGCCCTGATGCTACAAGCTAACCCCGCACTAAAGCTACTTACCATTCACTTCAGAGTTACTAAGGGCGCCAGCCGCCACTGAGCTGCCGCCGTGACGGAGCTCTGAAGCCGCTCTCTCTAAAAGTACCGACAGCCTCCAGTTCTTCTGTGAACACCGGGCGAACCGTCTCTTTGAACGGAACCGAAGCTAACAACTGACGTTAACTGACAGTTTTCATATCTGGGACAAGATGCCGCGCGTCTCGTGCAGCTGACAAGCCAACAGTCGTTGTGGCACGAGGCGGGGTGGGGGTTAGTGACGTAGCAGGGGAATGTTTTGGGAAAAGTCCTCGCGGCGGCGTGAACCGTTGATGACCCCTAGCGACAAAACCTCACCATAAATCAGTGACACCTGTAAGTTATGCCGCCGCTTACCATCGAAATATGTCTTTATATTTTCTACAGGTGACTATAGAATTACAACACAGAGCCTCCGCCATATTGTCTGTAGTTCAAAATGCAAATAATCTTTATTGACACTTGGAAACAAATAAGGAACTGTTCTTTATTTCTTAGAGAAAATACGTGGCAGGGGTAAGACTTGGTTACTTAGTTTGTTTGTTTTTTTGTATTTTTTTTTTGTATTTTTTTTTTATTTTTACCCTCCCCAAAGATAAAGATAAGATTGGCATTATTGGCTGTAATTTCCTCCCCTTGTTCCAGCCAAGGCTAGATGACCATCCTGGCAGAACTGGCAACTGCCCTGGGCCCCCAGACCCTTTGGGGCCCCAAAAGCCCAGATCTCCAAAGTCACAATTAGTTTGAGTCAGAAAGAACAGTTGACTCTAGATCAACTTTTTAGTTTTGTCTGTGAATTTCAACCATAGTGGAGTCATCTGTGTGAAACAGCCTCAGGAAAAATTAGTAAATGGACCTTATCTCAAGATTTCTTTGTTTTGTTTTATCAAACTATGATTACAAAGGTTCACAAAAGTTTTGTTTTTTATGCTTAGCGTTTATGATCATTTGTATATTATATATATTTAATATTTTGTTTACGAATAAACTGATGTAAGAGCCTTAAAGGAATGCTTCACCCACAAAATGACCATTTGCCATGTTACCTTGAATTTGTGAAGAAAAAATATTTTCGGCATGCCTCCATGGGAAAACGGTGAACATGTTGATTTATAAATTGATTGGGAACCACGTTTAACAACAGCAAACTAAAAATCCATTTACAAATTGTCACACAACCCATGCAGTATAATCCAAGTCTCACTTATCTAGTTGTATGCCTTACTCCTAAATATGCATCTTCACTCAAGCCTTACTATTTAAAACTGAACTGAAAGCGAAACGTGTATATGCTCTCTGCAGAGCCAGACTTCAGTACTAAGGCTTTGTGGCAAGAATGCATGTATTTGAGTACTGAGCATAAGACTGGATAAAGGAGACTTGGAATATACTGCACCAGTTGTGTGAGAGTTTGGAAACAGATGTTTTGATGTAGTTTGCTATTCTTAAACATGGTCCCAAATCAATCAATGAATCATTATGCTCACCCTTTTCCATGAAAGTTTTCAAGAAAAATAAAGGTTTTCTTCAGAATTCAAGGTAACACAGCATGACTAATTGATATGCAAATGATTATTTTGTTGGTGAAGTGTTCCTTTAAGGCAGGTCTGCTTCATTAACAGAAACTTAATAGGGGACCAGTAGCTAGGGTTAATCCAGGTTAATCTGCCCATGTGTCTATCAATAGTTGTTTTTCAACTACCAGGTTACAAATTCAAAGATCGCTTCACACAGAAATTTGAGAATTGCATCCATTAAAACTAAGCTGTAAATATCAAATGCATCCAGTGCTCAGTTGACACGTCTTTATCATTATTAAACAGATTTTTACAAAGTTTTGATCCCACTGAGATTTTGGCATAACCAAAATTTGCTTGTCTCTGCCAAATCCAAAAATTGAAAGTGCTAATAAGATAGGTAATGATATGATTTTAGAATACTGTATAGAAATGTACTGAAAACATAACAACATTTTATTTAAATAAATGGTTCTGGAGCGCTGTTAACATTACACCTGGCGCCTGAGGTCCCACCACATAAATAATAGATGAAACTGAGCGATACACAGCTTCATTCTTCAGAACTGACATTTATAAATCTACTTGTATTCTTTTAACCTCCATTAGACTGTCTGTGCTGTGTCTGGGTGACCTGATCTGCCCATTAATCCACTGAGTGACAATGCAGGGAGACACTGAAGAGATTTTTGTCTGATCAAGTTAGTCTTGATTGGACACACACACACTCAGACACTACACTACTGTGTAGTTACACCTCCCCACACACACACATACATATTGATGAGTTGGTTCATTGTGAACAATGGACTGGCAAATGTGATTCATTTATTGTTAGCAGATACTAATACTTTACTGCAGCTGGATCACAAACCATATTCTAGAATCAGTGACAGGCCAAGTAACCAATTACCCATCTCTGAAAGGTGCTGATGCCCCCAGAAAATTGGAACCCAAACCAATTCCTCTTTATGCAATATTGTAAAAGCAGCATATAATATTTAAAACATTTTTTGTTTTTTTAGGGCAAAGCGGTTCAACTAACATACATCTTAGTGAGTGTGGCATCCCGCAGGGTAGTATGTTGGGTCATCTTGTCTTTTGTATGTATATTAATGATTTTAAGACAACCTACTCTCCTGATATTTCTCCAGATGATGGTGCTTTAATAATGTTTCATAAAGATAGACCTTAAAAGTCCAGTTTGTAGGATTTGGGGACATCTGTTGCCAGTAATGGCATTTATAACTATGTTTTTATTCATTTATAATCACCTGAAACTTGTTTTGTTTTTTACTACCTTAGAATGAGCCATTTATGTCTACATATGGTGCAGGTCTTCTTCCACAGAATCTGCCATGTTGTTCTACAGAAGCCCAGAATGCAAAAATTAAACACTGGCACTAGATAGGGCCATCCACATTTTCACGTCAGCCACCATAGTTTTCCAACATGTTTCCACATTGAAGAAAGTTTTAGTTCTGCAACCCCACCACTAGATGCCACTAAATCCTACACACTTGACCTTTAAGTCCAACAGTCTCTTAATAAAGCTCATTAAAATGTAAGTATTTGGCTTTATATCATCCATTTAGCCTTGAAAGATGGATGCCCTCCTCTTCATTTATTGAAGAAATAGAATGTAGCGTATCTAGAGTGTGACTTGCACTAATATGTATCTGGTGAGTCAGTTTTGTCTAAGGTGAATGTAGGGATTGTGTTTTTATTCAAAAGACCACAGTCTTAGATAGGTGAACTGTATATATTCTTGCTGAAACTTTGGTTCCAGGTCACTTTGACTATGGCATCACTTTCTGGTATAAAGGAAGTTAAAAAACAAGTTTTAAACTTAATTCATATACACATGCTGAATTACTTCAGGGAGCCAAATGTTGAGAAGACAGTGGACTTTATTATAGGGCAGTGTTGCAAACATAAAATTGTTGTACAACACTGTGCCAGTGTATTTATGGAACTAGGTTTCTCTCATGAAAGACACAGCTGTTTCAGATGAGGCACAGTGTAGTCCTTTTATGAGTTTCATACATCAAAAAAAAAACTTTCTTTATTATGCAGCAGTACAATGAAATGAGCTTTCTACAAGTCTGAAGTGGGTCACGTTGGACTGTATCTTGAAAGTGGGCTTGCATGCTTAGCAACTCTGCATGTGTTTGACTGGTGTTGGTTTCGCGCTGTGTTGTTTGTCGGATGTTTGAGGACAACAGACATAATTCTTTAGGGCTTTGCTGAGTTTTTATCCCTGATGACTGTAGCTACTGTTGTGTAGATTTCTAGTATCTTAAATCATCAATTACATTAAATTCATCAGTAGACATTTATTGATCACTAACAGTTCGTGTTTAGTTACAGCAGTAACAGCATCCACTGTAGGCAACCGTAATTAGATTATAATAGTCATTATAGTCGCTCATTCTTCCAGGTAGGCTCTGGATTTGAATGTAATCTGGGATTTGGTGGCTCAGTGCTGAGTGGTGCGGAAACCCAGGAACTAGCCTGCAGTCACCTTACATACAAAACCACATGCTAGCCAGTGGACCAGACGAGAGAGTTTATATATGTGAGAAAGAGAGATTACTCTGGTAGTTATGTAATCTTGACCATAACAGTCTGGTAATTACAGGTGTGTCTGAAAGATTATTGTCTGTGAACTAGGGTGACCATTTTCAGACATAAACTGTTATTTTCAAGGATTGTGCTGGGTGTAATGGCAGTGGTTGGAAACCAGAATGTGTGTTTAAATTTCATGACTGCCCAGGAATACCTCTGTCTGACACTGTGAAGTACCTTTGAGCGAGACAGTGTCCAGTCTGCATGTGTATGAGCTGAAACCTTCTTTCCAGCTTTGATTTATAGCTTTAAAACTGGGACACACATTAAAAAGATGAGTTAAAATGACCTTACATGAAAGTAACTTAATTAGCAAACAATTCCTTGGTAATATATACACCCTCCATTTGAATTCAGTCACACAGACAAACACACGCTGCGCCCAGGTGTACACTCATGTGAGGTAAGCTCCTCTCGTCACTCGCTCTTTATTAATACAGGATTACATTTATTCTCAATCCCAAACTCACACACACGGTCCACGGGCTCCTTAGAAAGGTCTACGTCCCTGCCTGCCGAGGAACGTCAGAGGTAGCAAGGCAGTCAGGTAGGTGTGTGCTACCAGCTGGAGTCCCAGGAGTTTCGTCCTTTTTGAATGTCACAAGCCCAGGGAGGCCTGCTGCTCATCTGGCTGCTAACAGAGGCTTCACCAGACAACAGGTGGATTTTTTTTTGACAACAATACACTGCTGCTTTGTAACCCCAGTTCCCTGGCGGTAAGACAATAACTAAACTTCTAATAGCATTTAGAGCAAGAAATTAAAAAGTGATGATATTGTTCTTAAGAAAACCTGGTTTGTATCATATTATGATGAGTCATGTTTTACTTGAACAGGCTATACTGATAAGCTGTATCTGGCATGAAGGTTATACAGTATATCTGAGGTTTGTGTCAGAGTATGGAGGCTGAAATTATCTAAATATTTACAGTATTATGATTAAATTCCTACGTCATACCATTTGCATCCAAAATGTAAAGAGTTCCTCTACAGACTGATTGCTGCGGAGACATTAAATGGTGTCCAAATGTTTTTGTGACCCTTTGCTTTGTCTTTATTCTCCAATATATGTCTAAAATACTAAAACCCCGAATATCAAAGTGCTTAAAGTTAGGTACAGTGAATACAAAATCCATGTATAAGGAATTTATGTAACATGACTCCACTAACTCTGTCCTTTCCCAGATGTTTCCTTGGTCTGCTGTTTTATCCCTTGAGCCCAAAGTGCCCGGCCAACGCTCCACTGAGGAGTTGGTGACCAATACTCTGATGTTGGAGTTGGGGGCCATGGTGAAACGCACTGAGCGCATCCATCTGGAGCGGGCGACAGAGGGGCGACGACGCCGTCGCAGCTCCTCTTCCACAGTTGACTACAGCTGGCTGGCCAACACCCCGCACCCACACCACTATGAGCTGACACCCAGTGATCTGCTGGAGCTGCAGGACCTCTGTGCCAAGATCCCTCCTGCACAGTGTGGCCCTTTGATCGTCAGGTGAGACAGACAGGGAGACAGACATACTGTAGGTACACACTGGCGGGAAGAGAGGGGTATAACTGTTAGTGAGACAGAGACTGTGAAATTAAGAGCCAGATTGAAACTGAGGGTGAGATGTAGAGACATGCAGAAAGACACAGGGAAATGAGAGAAGAAGAGGCACTCATACATTATAAGAGACTAAAAGAGTGACAGGCAGGGTGATATAGATGAATACAGTAAGGGATAAAGAGCTTGAAATACATGCTGGGAGATAATACATAAAGAAGAAACAGAAGAAGAGAGAGCTGCAGGGCTTCAATCAAATTCCCCTAACACCCTTATCAGTGCTGGGGAAGCTACTTTAAAGGCATAGCTTTGCAAATTGCCAATGAATTCACACTGAAAGAAGTTCAGCAAAGCTACCCTAGAGAGAAAGTTTTGTTAACTAAAGCTACTAAGAAAAAGTAGTTCAAACTGCTTTTCTCAAAGAAAATATAAAAATAACCATGTAAATGTGACACAGAATTATAACAAAACTTAATAGAAAAAAGCCACATGCCTGCAAAAATGGCACACAATTGAGTTTATTGCCAAAAACATGTCCACTCATTCACTGGTCATACATACATACAACACATAAAATATCTTACTATTCATGGGGATGTGCAGGAATGTTAGTTTTGGTTTTATATACATTGTCCATCAGCAAATATGAATGTAGTACACCACCACCAAGGTACTGCAGAATGTTGTTAAATCTATTTGTTTACTCCCCATCACTGACCCCTAACTATAGCTTAGTACATAAGCTGCTAATCTCAGATTCCTATTCCTTTTCTAAGAAACAACATACAGGACATCTTAAAAATCCACGTCCATGATAGCCTAGCTAGAAATCGGAAACTGTGCTCCAACACCTGTTCTCTCCTTCTTGCAACTTGTTTCACCATTTTTGAATGACAAAGACCTGCAGCTGAAAGAATTGGTTGGTGAATCAATCAGTTCAGTATTTCACCTTCCAGCACCAGTGTAATCAGGGTTCATATCCTACCAGGGGCGTAGCCAGGGATTCTGCACTGTGGTGGCAGAGGCACCTCCCCCTTTATGGCTACATCTGCCTCCATTTTGTATGTCGGACCTCGTTTCTGTTTCGTCTTGATTGTAAAGTATTCTGCATGTATTTTGTACATTCTGTTCCTGATAATATGCTCCCCCTGCAGGTTCAGGAAGCTGGTGTCGCAGATGGAGCCTGAGGTTCATGAGGTTCCCCGGCTGTTTCGCTCAGTGCTGCGCGACTGCATGGACGAGATGAACGGACACGAAGACCTGCATACGCACGACCCCATCTTTGAGAAGCAGCAGCGCAGCAAGAGTCTCTCTTTTGTTACTTTCCGCACCAAGTTCTGCACGGGTCACCTCTTCAAGGGCAGCGGCATGAGAGGCTCGAGGGGGAATCTGCAGCAGCAGGTGGATTGGTCGGACGAGGAGGATATAGAAGGGGAGGAGGAGGCCATCAAGGCCAGGGCGAGGAAGGGAAGGAGCAGGAGCATGCCGGAGATCGGCCCTATGGAGCAGAGCGCTCATGGGTGAGCGGAGGGAGGGAGAGTATGGTGGAGGGGAGAAGATGAGCACCTGTAGGGGAGAAAATTGAGTAAGAGGAGGGAAAGTAAAGAGATGGATCAGCATACTGTAAATATGGGGAGGAGAGGAAAAATGGGGAATGTTGAGGGAGAAGGGTGCATTCAGTGGGACAGAGTGGATTTGGGGAAAAAAAGTCCACAAGTTTTCTTGTTCCTAGGGGGGAGGTAAAAAGTCTAATTGCTAATTAATTTTAAGTCTTTGGTTCATCATCTTTTGTTGTTTTGGTTTTACGATTCTGAAATGTGTGATTAGCATTTAGTCGTGCTGTGAGCTACAAACTTGTCAAAACAAGAGTAAGTAGCAGCTCTGTGAGGCTGTACTTAAAGACAGTGGTGATTTGAGACAAATGCTAACATGCTGATGTTTAGCTGGTATAATAATAATGGTATCATGTTCACCATCTTAAGTTTTGCACATGCCAACATTTGCGGATTAGCTAGCTGATTAGCTAAGGCTGATGGTAATGTCATTAGTTTTGCAGGGGCCATATTCACAAACATTCTGAGAACACTCTCAGAGAACTCCTAACATAGCCTGCAAACTTTTAGTAAGGAGTCATAGCTTAGGAGTGATTAAGGAAAGTTCTCAGGTCAACTCTGAGCAAGGAAGGGATAGAAATGTTTACCTTAGTGAGGAGGTGTGGGCGACCCTGTTGCTAGGTGTGATGAATTCTACTAACAGATGTGATTGGTTGTCAGAGACACACCCTTTTATGAGTCTGCAAGGTGTGGACACCCAGTGGAAATGAAATGAACTGCTGTCTGTGAAAGTGTTTTCACTGTTAGTGTGATCACTCTGCTGATGGAAGGTTGAGACGGACCAAAGTCATCACTGCTGCACTGTTGCATTTTTCCAGTTTTTCAGATAGTGTTGTGATCATTTTATTTCTGGTGTTAATAGCGTTAGGTGGGAAATGTGTACCTATCCCTAATGAGATCCCTGCATGAATGTATCTGTAGCATTTCATTAACTCATTGTCATCCAGTGTTTGGAGAATATTTCTCCGACCTCTTTCTGTTTCCGCCATTTTCTCCTCTGATTAAGAAACTCTAAAGCCTCTTACAAGTCCTCCTCCCTGCTCCTAACAGTTTTCACCTTAGGAGCTCTTTAAGGTCTAAGATGCTCTGTGAATAACTCTTATCTTTACCAGGACCTACTCTTAACTTGAGGAGAAATTCTGAGAAAATGTCACAATTCTCTCTTTCTTACAATTTCGTCACGATGAGCAACTCTTAGTGCTCGGAAGCTTTGTGAATATGGCCCCAGGTATTTGATCATAAACCAAGGTATAGGACAAATTAAATGTTTTACCTGATGAAGGCACAAGATGAAAAGAAAAATGGAAGGGATAGCAATTAATCCTGAGGGGAACATTAAATTTTATGAAAAGCGATACGATATTTATCAAGTCAACTGGCGGCACTGTAGAGCATGTGAAGGTATGTAATGTCATGTGGGATTGGGGTGCCATCTTGTGAGGTACGTGCTTTGTTACTGAAGTGTATGCACCAAAAGTGAGTTTACAATGTCTGGGTATGTGAGCGGAGGAAGTGCATTGAGGTCTGTAATCCAGCCATGTCATATGGATCTATGTTTTTTATTCTTATCAGTTTGTCCAAATACTGTTGCTTGCCCATACAAGTAACATAGCGCGATCCTCACAAGATGGCATTCCAGTCCAAAAAATTCAACACAGCGTGACGTCAACTTCACGGATCACTAACCTCAAAAGGATACAGTGTCTGGGGATCAGAAATGTCTGTACAAAATGTCCTGGAAATCCATTCAGTAGGTGTTGAGATATAGATTGACATAAAGCCACGTCACTAGCATGACTAAAAACTAAAATGTGTGTCATGGGGTTTCATCTGAGTAAAACTTTTTATGCTGCTAACCTTTACATGCTTCGGGGTATCTTAAAAACAATCAGTTGCTGCAAGTGCTTTCTGAGCAACAGCTCCTGATGAATCATACACGTGTCATGAACTCTCCCTTTAAAAACATGTTACTCAATAGACAGTACAGCTGTTTTCTGCAGTAGATTGCAGGGAGGTTCAGCAGAGGTCACTCATCTGTATATTCAGCAGTCACAGTTTGGCTCCAGATCACCTCATTGGTTAGCGGGTGCTCTCACAGTGTGTCATCAAGCAATTTCTTGTAACCAGAAATAACTAGTATCATCTGTAATCTTCTTTTTTTTATTGTAAATATATGTATTTGGAGAAGTAAATATGCAATGTTGTCATTACTTCTATGTTGCTAAAATAGTTTTTTTCATAAAGATGTTTGTGTTTGGTTTAAATATAGAAACAGCTGTGTAACATTTAAGACTAAATGTGACTACATGTGGATTTTTGCCCGTTTATATCTGTAAACTGTACATTTTTTAAGTGTAGTAGCCTTGACGCCTCTCTACAAATGAAAGATGCATGGACCTTGATCACTTGAGGCTGAAAAGGCTAAATATTTGTATGTAAATATGTCTGGGACCTGTAAATAAACATTCACAATCAGTGTGATGTAAATATGTTGAATATGTCACACAAAGCTGCATGTGCTCAGCACTTCTCTTAGCTAGTCTTAGCCTCACAGCGTGGCTAATTATATCACTGCTGACTAATCCTCTTATGCCAATAAATTCTCAGCCACGAATGCCAGCACCCCATTATCATTTTATTAATATGCACTTTCTTATATCATTATCACTATTTGCACTTTTTACACTGAAGTCAAGGCATTTGGCTAAAAAAGAACAGACAGGGAGAAAAATATAAGAATGACTGTTTCCTTTCTTCTTAAAAAGCGTCCGATAGGTTAGATAGGTTAAGAGGGGAAGAAACTACAACAGTGACATGTAACCAGACACTTCCGGGGAATCTGGCTGATTGAGTCACTGCATCAGTGGAGCCTTCACAGCCAGTCTGACCCCTTCATCAGCACTGATATCACACCTGGATCCTGTTCAGATTCTCGATTCACATACTGAAGTCTCTCTGCACCACTGAATGTGCGAGTATATACTTTTTCAACCATTCAACCTGCCTAACGGCTGGCAACCAAACAGTTTCATTTTAAACAGAGTTGTTGCATCACTTCTCAACATTTCGTCACAGCTCGAGTCTGAATTCCACCAGCGAAAGTCTCTTCAGCTGTCTGTAACTGTAACTCCTTGTTCTCGCAGGACACGAAATGCTGGACCACAGCGAGTGTCTTCTTATAGTGTCACAGTTCTGTATGAGTACCCATTTGGCAAATAAACTTTGAAAGCATAACAGAATATAGCAGAATAAAAAAATATATCAAGTGAAGAATTGTTGATAAACAGGGGACACAGTCATGCTCTTCAATGAAAAGTAAACTAAGAAGCAAAATTATCCGAGGATAAACTCTAGTTTTGCAGTTTGGCTTTGAAATAATGATAATAATAATAATGTATGACGTGGGGTAAACAAGAAAATTAAAAAAAAAAAAAAACAGTTTGCAGAATCAAACCATTAAATTATAGCCATTTTGATTAAATGTTTATGTATAATTGGTCAAAGAACAATACTGAGCAGTTTTTTGCTCGCTCTCTATACAAAGTCGGGATTTTAGATAATTTATTCTTTCATTTGGACAGAGTTCGACGTCTTCATTCTTCACTGGATCGCAGAATTAAGATCAAGAGTCTGTGGCTTGGGAAAAACCGGAAAGTCTGTATTAATGGTAAAGTCTTTATTAATCTGAGCGGCTCCCAAGCCTCCGTCAAAGTGTCCCTTTGACAGAGAAATCCGTCCTTCAAATACGTCGTCTGGACATGTCGTCTCAGTCCAGCTCTAGCTTACTTTACTCCCCCTCATTCCATGTGCTTCTGCCCTCCTCGTTTCTTTAAGCGAAGAAGACTACGAAGATGATGAAGAAGACGATGAGGACGAGAAAGATCTTGATCATCAGCCAGCGGTTGGAGGAGACCGACTGGAAGTATTTGAGGATCTCTGTGTGGGCGGCCTCCACGTTCAGCTGAGTGTCCTCCACATTAGCATCGATCCTGTGAGAGAAGCACAAGCTCAGTAAGACAAGACTGATGCTATGTTACCTATAATCAATCTTCTTACAAAACAGTCAGTTCAAAAGATTTACATGTGATTTTGTAGCCTCTTTACACTGCCTGGTCAACACAGGAATTTCACGCAGTTATGCCACCTCACTGTTCTATATATAAAGGTACAATAACAGAAAAGGGGGGGCAGAGTTGTCTTGCCTTTAAGCCGGCAGTGGAGATGGTAATAGCACCAAAATGGCGTCTGTGTAAAAGGGACAGCCGGCAGGACGGGACCACGGACAGCACAGGTGCAACGTTTTGACAATATGTTATGTGTGCTACAGACCATGGGAGATTTATAAAGTAGCTGTTAGCAGTTAGCAGCTAACACAAAGAAGAATAGAGCCGTAAATGTCTACATATTGGTAAAACAATGAGGATTGGGATCTCCTTACCCTCCAAGCAGAGGACGAGATCAGCCACCATGCAACAGGGACGGTAAATGATTGGTTATTGCCATGTTATGTCATTGTGATTGTTTAGAAAGCGCTGCGACGCATATGTTTTATGTCACGCTACAGGTCGACGCTGTTTTACATGCTATGCCTCTTTTGCTTCCGCGATGCTAGCATACTATCTAAAATCACACACTGGAGCAGCATGATGCCATGATGGTTCTGTGAAAACATGAAACAGCAATGCAAAGAAGGGACTTGGTAGCGACTCTGTAAAAGGGCTAGTGTTTCCATACAAGATAGTCATGACTCAGATCCTAGCAGCAGTTTTTTTGCTCTGCATCTCTCTTCCTCACTTATTTCTTGTTGCTTGTTTATTAAGAATAGTTTGACATTTTGGGAAATATGCTAGTTTGCTTGCTTGCCAAGATTTAGACGAGCAGGTCAATGCCACTGTCATGTTTGTATGGTAGATATGACGGTACAGCTGATGTATTTATCATACTAAACAATATGCAGTATGTCAATTAATGAGCTTTAGAAATGTTGAGAAGCATATTTCTTTTAGCCTCGAAACTACCCTGGCTGCAGCTTCATTTTTACCATACAGACTTTAAAGGGTGGTATTTGTATTCACATCCAACTCTCAACAAGCAAACTAGCATATTCCCCCTAAATGTCTGTTCCTAATTAACATCCCATCTTTTCCTCTGCACTCCCTTAATTTCCTGCTCCATCTTACCTCTGGATGGTCTCCTCTTGCTCTTTGACCATGTGCGCCAGCTGCTGGAATATAGAGCCCAGTTCCACGATGGTGCTCTCAATGTTCTGCATGGTGTCTGCACGGCTCTGGATGTATGAGTCCTGTAACGACACAGATAGCAAGATTTCAAAATGTTAGAGCACATAAATAGATAGATTTTTCACTGGAGATTTCAGTCCAATATTTTTACGAAGTTTACGGAGGTCACGTTTCCTACTTATAGTAGCAAAGAACTAACAACACTGTGCATCAACTAATTTAAAAATGAGCAATAACTGATTTTATCCCCAATTTTTGAGCTAACAAATAGGACACCCAAATTCCTCTCCACCTGCCTGACTTTAAAAAATATACACCAGCAGTCTACCTGCTCATCAATAAGCTGGAGTTGCAAAGGATTGGTCTGAGAGTCCATATCGATGGCTACATCCCCCATACTCCTGGACTCATCCTGCATCAGGACCGAGCTCTCTGAGGGGACACAACAAGCAAAACAAACACACATGTATAGCGAACTCACACAGAGATGCTCAATGGTAGAGAACAGAAAGAACAGCGGGCACATACAGTAGCTAGTTATACCCGCTGGGAGAGTCAAACGTTCCAGGGAAATACCTTTTAAATTTGAGGTTGTATTGCCCTGGTAACCATTGCGCGGCTCGCGAGCTGCATGCGGCTCCTGGGCCCCTTTTTTTCGGCTCCCTAAAATATTTTTTAATTTTTGCATTATAGATGACCAAATACAGTAATAATCATTCACAAGGACTTCGAGCAGTTCGCTATCACAACAGCTGTTCGAGAAGTACACTGCCAGTCAAAATGTTTCTGTACATCTGCAACATCAGTGGCTAAATTTCAACCAATTTGCTCATTGTAAATAACCTAAAAATCAGGAATTTTAAACAGGTGTAACAACTTTTAAAACAACAGAACTGTTTGTGTTATCATTGTAAAACAAAATGGACCATATGATCTCATCTTTTATTTTGTCATGAGCAAATTTAGCTCCAGGAGTGTTCCAAAGATGTAAAACTTTATATGTAATTACCCGTTTCTGGTGAGCGAGTAATACATTCTTAAAGGCAGACGCAATCGACAGGTCAACCACTTGATAGTCATACTCTATGTTGTTGTTTACAGGGGCCAAATTATAGTGCTAATAACTGATTTTCAATTAGATATAGGTTGTTACCAATTACATTTTCATTCACACATCAATTTGTTACCTATATTTTATTGTAGGATATCAACAGTGAGCACAATGTTTGAGGTTTTACCAAACAGGCTGAAATAATGCTGTTCACAAACATTTTACTGGCAGTGTAAATGCTCCCATAGGAAGCATCTGAGCTCTGTATCAATTAGAGGAAAACTTTCAGCCATTTGTTTAGCAATATGATAAACTGAGCAGGAGCCACACATGTCAATTATCGACTCAAAGCCAAAACAATTACACAATAAAAAAGGTGTGTTCACTCTAATACACTTTGTGAAACTGCCCGCACAATTTTATGTTGAATGAAAAAATGAAGAGCAGGAAATGTTTTAGGTGACGTTGGAATTTTTAGAGGAACGCAGAAGACCAGGATACAATCTGTGCCACGTGATAAGGTTACACCAGTTAGTATGAAACCAAAATGTTGCATTAGGAAATTTACAGTCAACCTTTAACCCATGTCTTTGCTTTGACAACAGATTCTTTTTAGATTGTGATTTGAATTTAAATACTGCTGCTTGTTAGTACTGACAAAGTCCAAACTGCGTGAAATGTTTAATCAGCACAAAATGTAGCTGAGGCAAAACTTTTCCCACAAACAATAACCAGTATAGAGTGAACACGCCCTCATGAAGCTACAACAGCATGCTGTGTTTACCTGTTGGTGCCATTACTTTAATGCGAGACCCTTGTAAAAATCATAGTGAGAGTGAAGCCAAGATGAGGATAAACTTACTGAAGTTGTTGGCCATCAGAGGAGAAGATGAGACAGGGGGCTGGGAGAACTGCTCTCTCCTGCTGCGCTGCTGCTTCAGGTTCTGCGGGGAAAGGGACAAATGAAGGACAGTGATGAACATGACTGAGAAGCAACCCCATTCAAAACAATTTAGTATTTCCTGCATTTGAACGGTAAAATTAAACACCTCTCACCTCTGTTCTAACTTCTAGGACTGATTTGAAGTCATTGGACATTGAAGCCAGTTTGGACTGTGGACGACAAAAGATACAGCAGAGTTAAAAAAAAAATTAATTCAGCTGCACACATTTCTCACAGCACTCTAATGTGTGAACAAAAATTCTGCAAACATTTTCTGATGCCCTTATGTATGAGATACAAACCTATTTCATAGGGGTAGGGGAAAAATTATTCTTTGATGCACTGGGATTCTGTCTTGAAAAATTCTTGATGCAGAAATTTCGATAATTAGAAATTTAAACTTTATGATTGCCTGGAACAATTTAAATTTACCAGGATATTAATGGTCCCATGCACTTGGACGTAATGCACATATACGATACAGTATGAATTAGACATTGTGGAATATACCTGTAGTGACACCACTATAGTGTTTGAGTGGGTTTGGATGTGTCGGCCACCCGGAGCTCCACGGGACCTCACCAAGTCCTGCAGCTGTGCTATCTGTTTGTTTAGACTGTTGATGTCCTGAAAATATAAACACAGCAGAGGTAGAAAACAGGGTTATCATTTTATAAGATAGTACAGAACCATAGAAAGCTGCTCTTTTCATAAATAATGTACAGTATGTTTGCAAAACAACATTTCGTGGGATGTTAATTCAACTCACTTGTTTAATGATGTATGTTAGCTCTTCAATCTCCACCGCCTTGTCGTCAAATAAAGATTTTCTTTTTGCCACTATAATATAAAAACCAGTGTGCAAAATCAGCACTTTCAATGATATGACACATAAGCACAAGATTTTTAATGATGCTAAAATAACATTAAAGGGACACTTACAAATAGTGAGCTTTTCCAGTTTAGCGAATGTATTGCTCAAGTCTTTTCCAATTCTCCTGCAAGAAAGCAAACAAACAAAAATGTATCTTTCTTTGTCATGAACAATATGTACCCCAATATATTTCAAAATACAGTTGTTTCAATTGTTACCAGGAGTTAAGATCTATTTATCTCTGTGCTCTGTGTCTCCCTGCTCACAGTCTTTGCACTGTGCTAAGCCAATCATGCCCTGGACTAATGTCTCCACTAAAAAATCACACCAATATTTTCAGTTAACTTAAGTTAAAAGAATAAACAGGACTCCTATTTATAAGTATGCTACAGAGAAGTGTTTTACATGCAGTAAGGATGAGGAGGATAATAACGTGAAAACAAATAATGCAACACCTAAAATCAACATAAAAGATCAAGTACAGTCAGCAAATATTTAAGATCTGTTTAAACACATAAGAAAACAGACTATGAGGAACTTACTTGGCCATAACTGTAAAGTCGCTGCGCTGCCTGAGGGCGTTGAGCGTTGGTTTACTGGGTTGGACCCCATTCTGCCACGAGAGGAAGAAAGTGAAAGGTATGAGATGGACAGATACATAAAAATAAGAGACAGAGGGGTGAAACTGTGAAAATGTGACTACAAAACTCCTTAAAATTGATTTAGAAGTAATCAGTTGGTCAAGAGCATGAAATGGTGGTGCATGTCAATGAATAGTTTTAGTGATTGTTCTCTGTGCATCTGCTCAGGGACTGCAGATGGAAATTAGCGTGCTCGCACAAATCATTGCTTCTCATTTGAGATGAATGTTTGTTGTGTATGGTCCTGGTTTAATAAAGACTAATAATAATAATAATAATAATAATAATAATGATTTATTAGGCCTTTGTTTACCCACTGTAATTGCAGTTAATTATTAAGCAAATAAACCAAATATCAGTTACTGGTTACATGCTTCCTTTCATTATTTTATTATTAGTTCAAAAATTATTACCACAGGCTCTGAGTCAAACTAAGTTAACATTTTTATAGCAACACTACAAGCACTGGTAACTTCTGATTATAGTCCATCTGATACACCTTTATTGATGCTGACACCAATAGTGATGTCTGAGGGTTTAAAAAAAACAACAAACTGACCAATTTTGCCATTTTAAAACATAAAATAAACAAGCATTTTTGATATAAATCCCTTAAAATAGTCTTTTAAAGAACTATGACCACAACATGTACTGATCAGGACATTTTACAGTTGAAAACAAGGTTGTCGGTGCTCTCTGGTATATTAAACTGAATCTAAATTACCTTCAACATATCGCATTTCTGCCGGGCACTTGGTTTTATATCAGCCAACATATACACTGAGATATCAATATCTCAGTGAGAACTAATGTCAGCCATAGTGCCGAGGTATCTACAGTTATCAGATACTTAAATTAAGATATTTTTATTCAAATATATGTGATCCTGCACAGTTAGGTGTTATATAGGAATATGTTTAGCTTGTGAGAATAGAGTGAGCTAGGTTAATCTACATTTTGCCAACAGGTAAGTGCAAATATGAAGTAAAACATCAGGTTTAGAGGTATGTTTGAAGAGCTGTAACATCAGAAATGTGGACTTTGCCGCAGAACAGCTTGACTCACTCTGACACTAAGAAATTTAAAGATGGGCTATGAAATTAAATAAAAATGTTTGTGTTAAGTAAGACCTCATAAATTCAAATTTAAGACTATGTAATGGCTTTTAAGAGCAATACTTATTAAACTGAATTAAGGCATTTTCAGACTTTTTGAGGACCTGCTGACACCATGATTGCTGATTACCATTTTTGTTGCTGAGGGAAGATAACAAGGACACTAATTTGTGCTAAACTTGATCCAAACTGTACAAATAAGACAACTTAATCCAATCAGACAACTTCATTCCTCTGTGGAACCAAAACTAGACACAGAAAGAAGCAAACAAAGAACCAAAACCAAAAGTAGAAAACAAAATTCATCTGCGTAACAGAATAAAATTAAGTGAAAACACAGCAGTGTATTTTTAGTGAACACGTCATGTACTTTTGGCAAATGAATAATTTTAAATACAGTGATTCCGTTATGATTGTACTGTGATGTGCCAACATACCTGTCTGCCCTGGAGAGATTTACAGGCTGACTGGAACTCGAGTGTCCGGTCACGGCACGTCATCCTGCCGCCGGTAAAGGGTCACAAGCCCGCTGTAGACCAGAAACCACCTGGGACTGTCGGGTCCTGATCCTCAGGTCTGTGTGATCGGTAAATAGAGACCTCCCGGTGCGCGGACAAACTCAGAGCCAAGGTGGGGTATCCGTCATGGACATATGGACACACATGCCTACGGTAACGGGAAATAGACGTGTCAACACAAACCAACAGAAAACAGCTTTATATTTAACTGATTAACAAACACAACTGGTGGTTAGGTAACGTTAGTAAGCAGCCAGCCGGTACCGTTAGCTAAAAGCCCGGCTCTCTGGCACCAACAACACGACAAAAACGACAACAGCCACACGGTAAATAACAAATACCTGCCATAACTCACAAATAAACCCACGGGTGAGCTAAATAAATTGTTATCTGGACCAGCTCTGTGTGTGTAGCTGAAGGCCGCCCATCACGACACACAGCTGATCACGGCCTGACCGGCTAACCACAGGCTAACGTTAGCTTCAGAAAGCTAACCGGGCATTCTAAACGGTCTCTGCTGCGTTACCTCGGTATAATTCGACCTAAACTGATCATGTGAGCTTTAATCTTATTTAAAAGACACAAATCGATCGGTTCCAACTTACTTGAATCGATATTACAGCATATTTCGAAAGCCCTCGATGTTTCTGGCAGAAACTAATCAACCCAGGAGTTAAAGTTCCGATCCGGGTCGTTTCCGGCACTGACGTCACTGCCACGTCTACTTTACCGAGGCGGAAAATCCCTGGAGATACAACACGTGACCGCCAGGGGACGCCACACCTCCTGTTTATATCTTATCAGTACAGCAGGCTATATTATAGTGGTTATATCTACAGTACCCTAATATTTATGCATTATTTATTTATGTGTATACATTATGAGGAGGACAGTAAATAACAAACAACTACAAAGTGTCACAATTTCTTCCATCGTGGATCTTGATGTAAAGAACACAGCAGTTCAGGTGACTATACCAGCAAAGCAATGAAATAAATGCTTTTATTTTGATTAATAAAATAATTCACTCCAAGTAAAACAGCCAAGACATAGTTGTGTTGATGGCCTATTTTTTAAAGTGCAAACGTATCTTATTCTAAATCCTACAATCCATCCCCAGATGAACCTGCGAGGGGTTCCCAGTATAAAATAATTAGCTAGGCATTTAGTAACCCTCATTATTCTCCTCTTTGTACATTAGAGAGAGGGTTCATGTGCTGGGAAATTATATAACCTCAGGTGTGTGGTGATTTGATTACAACAAGATAATACATACCTCATGTGAGCACAGTATACACTGAAATGATTAGACACAGGGTCTCAAGATCAGGTTATAACCCACCTGATGGTTGTTATCATGCCAGTTAAGTGTGCTTTGGATGGTGGTGGTGGTGGTAGGGGTGAAATATCTTTCACATGATGAAGAATCAGAGCTTTATTTGCCACATATGTTTCAGCATAGAATTTGACTCAGGTTTTCAGGTGTTCTCAGCATATTTATACACCTAGTTCACATAGTAACACATGCAGATTTACACTTTATTTTAGTATCCACATAAAAAATGACCACATCACTATGGCTGGGTCTCAAAAAATAGAAACACATTGATAAATAGTAATAAAAGGCTACATGAAAGTTATAAACTACATTATTACTATCTAAAAATAAAGGCATGCATTACTCCCCAGTGAAACTGATAATGTCTTTACTGATTGCAACAAGCTGAAAAGCATGCATTGCATAATTTTGTTCAATTAAAATTTACTTTAATTAAGTAAATAGGGGGTGCTGTAATGGATCCTCTACGTAGGAATGTCCCTACGTAATGAGATACTTTATGTAAAAATCCTTTATTATTACATCATCATGGCACAAAGGACTTTTATACCCCGATGAAGATTGTTCAAGTCGAAACATGTTTAAGGCTCTTATGCCCGAAAGTGTTTGTAGGGTATAAATGGCTTTTACTGTGTACCCTGATAAAAGCTGTTTAAGTTGAAATGGAGGGACAACTACGCAGGTTGATTTTAGCGCTGCTCTTCGTGGACTATATTGCTGTCATTGTTCATTTTAGTCAAACCATACAGTTTGAAAACGAGGCGCGGCTCCAACTAGAAAACAATGTTTTGATGCATTGGATGTGCTGAATGTGCATATTAAGGCAGTACAGGAGGAGGTGCACATTAATAATCCTCCAGGACTGTAACATGCTCATGTTTAACCCAAACAATGTGTCATGTGACTGCAGTTGGTTCAGATCGAGGTCGGAACATGTTCTCATCACAAACGAACCGCACCAGAGTTCGTTTGTAACCAGACCGAGACCACCTCTTCAAGAAGGTCTTGGTCCGGTTGTTTTGGTGTGGACCTGAATGCGATGGCTGTGTTCACACCTGTCCAAAAGAACCGCACTTTACAAATGACATAGTCCGCTCCTTCACTAAGAGAGTGACCGCTTATGCTGTTGGAGCACCAATATACACATCTTTCACAGAGAGAGGGAAATTTGGGCTTCAAAAAAGAAAAGGAAGAGAAAAATGAAAGGGAAAGAAGCAAACTGACATTGTCAATAAAAATTCAAAAAGTGGGTGAGAGAGACGTGGATCAAGAGAGGAGTGGCAGGGGGCCCACAGAGACCGCTTATGCATAAGGCCCAGAATTTGGTGCTATGCTGCTGTTTATACCCGAGAGTATAAATGTCTTTTGTAGGGTATAAAAGGCTTTAATTCCCCATTGAGGACTGTTTAAGTCAAATGTGTTTAAGGCTTTTGTCCCCAAGAGTATAAAAGGCTTTTATACCATGATAAAGACTGTTTAAGTCGAAAAGTGTTTAGCCCTTCGACCCAAGGGTATAAAAGGCTTATATAGGGTACAAACAGGATGAATACTGTTTAAGCTGAAACATGTTGGTCATAAAAAAGGAGTTTTACCTACAATCAAAGTCACTGGGATGGATTTCAGACTGTCAACCAACAGCATGGACTTCTACGTTAAGGAAGCTGGACAGTCACTGTTTTTCACTCTTACAGGATCTACTTTACTCCTATTTGAGCATCCTCCACTACAAGTGAAGTAGGAGCATGTTGGAGGCTGGAACACACATCAGAGTCACAGAGGAGAGAGGAACAGTGCGCAGGAATACTGCATGCTTTTAAACCTAAATTATTAACAGAGGAACACAGGAGTGCACTTTAGAATCATAAAAGGAACAAAAAGATCAATTGGTGAACCTGGACCGACGCCTGCTGCAAGCAAAACGAGATGTGTCATTAGTGATGTTACGCCCATGTAGGAGAAGTGAACCTTCGAGTTACTGGGAGCAAAGGAGGAATGAGCAGACAGGCAGAGGATGTGATTGGCTGCTGCCTCAGGTGATTCGACCTGCAGGTATGGTATGGACTGAGCGATAACATCCAGTAGGCTCTCTGATCTCCTCTCACTCCTACTGGTACCCGCATCCTCCGGCTGACAGGAACCAGCACGCTCAGACCACAAGTATGCCCCCATCTATTTACTTGCTAGACCCTCAACCACAAAAAAGCCCTCCACACTCCCCCTATGCCCTGCACCACCCCTCATCCACCTCATCTACGCTCCCATTCTCCTTTTATACCTCACTATAATCCACTGAACT
Source organism: Epinephelus moara (assembly GCF_006386435.1). Taxonomy (NCBI): domain Eukaryota; kingdom Metazoa; phylum Chordata; class Actinopteri; order Perciformes; family Serranidae; genus Epinephelus; species Epinephelus moara. The sequence goes on from NC_065509.1 coordinate 26,501,001, forward strand.
TATCTCTGCCTCTGAAACATTTCCCTTTATGCTTTCACACATTATTTTATGTCCATCTGTTTTGCTGAACATCAGTACAGAAGATAGATTCTCCCTCAAAATCGTCCTTTTCTTCTTGATTTGATCTCCTCTCTTCTACACATTACATTCAGTTGTTAAACCACACCTCATTTTGTCATATATATTCTTATAATGTTTGTATTTTAAGTCAGGCTGGCAGCATGGGTTTGTGAATGACAGTGACAGTGCTGATGGTTGGACGGTCCACCACATGGATTACCGTGAATTTTGTTCAGACGTTCATGTTCCCTACAGGATGAATCATACTTATTTTTGTGATCCCCTGACCCTTTCTCTCGCGTCACCATGAGGTTGACATTTGCATTGTTGAGTGATATGTCTCAACAACTCTTGGATGGCCTGCCATGAAATCTGGTACACACCAGAGACAGAGCAGGAGGGGTAGCTTCTGGGGCTCCGGCCATAAATGTTTCTGTTGGCCTATCATATTAATCCAGAGTACCGAAGACCACACTTACTTGGTTCTGCTGGGGATCCTTGACTTTTTCTTGATCCATCCATCCATCCATCCATCCATCCATTTTCATCCACTTATCCGGGGTGCAGGTGGCAGCAGGCCAAGTAAAGCACCCCAGACATCCTTCTCCTTTTTCTGGGGGACCCCAAGACCTTCCCAGGCCAGATAAGATATGTAATCCATCCAGCATGTTCTGGGTCTGCCCTGGGGCCTCCTACCTGTGGGACGTGCCAGAAACACCTCCAGCAGGAGGTGCCCAGGAGGCATCCTGATCAGATGCCCGAACCACCTCAAATGACCCCTTTTGACGCGAAGCAGCAGCGGCTCTACTCCGAGCTCCCTCTGGATGTCCGAGCTCCCTCTGGATGTCCGAGCTCCTCACCCTATCTCTAAGGCTGATCCCAGCCACCCCACGGAAGAAACTCATTTTGGCCACGTGTATCCGTGATCTCATTGTTGTGGTCAACACCCAGAGCTCATGACCATAGGTGAGGATTGGGACGTAGATGGACCAGTAAATCGAAAGCTTAACCTTCTGGCTCAGCTCCCTCTTCACCAGGACAGTCTGGTGCATTGCCCACATCATCGCGGACGCCGCACCGAACTGCCGATCGATCTCATGCTCCATTTAACCCTCACTTGTGAACAAGACCCCGAGATGCTTGAGCTCCCTTGAGGCAGCAACTCTCTCCCAACCTGGAGGGGGCATCCACTGGTAGTTGTTGATGTTCATGACTATATAAGCTACCTGCAAAACTAAAAACATTCCCATCAGTCTCAGCTGTACCTTGTGTTTAGTGCCAATGAATTTAATACCAAATGTTAGCATGCTAACATGCTAATCTACTTGTATGTTTGTGAACATGGTGAACATTTTACCTGCTAAATTTCTGCGTTATGGCACTGTCATTACCCCCTTTCAAACTGCACAAAACCTACCAACACCCACTAAAATTAGTTTTTTTTATGCAATGGAAAGGTTTTAATTGGCCTTCACACCTGGGTCAAATGACTGTGCAGCATTACAGGGTATTTATTGCCTCTGGCTCCCAATGGCATTGATGGGAACAGAACACCGAGGTGAATGATCTTATTTTAGCTCCTTTACTGGCGAGATGCAATGATGAGTCACAACAAAATACCGTCCATCTCTTTTCAAGCAGCGCTAAAACATTGATCCAAATTAGTCAATAAAGTTTTCACAGGCCGCCACGCTCCTCTCTACTGTTTACCTGTTCTCCAGCCTGTCCGCATTGTTGAACGTGACACAATGACAAAACCCTCGAGCTAGAGAGTGAATGAAGAGGGGAAGCAAGGGGGGAGTTAAAGATAACAAAGCAGTGATTCAAAGAATAAAATGTTATTTTCTGATTGTTTTACAGCAGTTATGTTCTATATCAATGGTTCCCAACTGGTCCAGCCACAGGGTCCAGATTTCTCCTCAGTCATTAGTTTAAGGTCCACACAGTTTAATGCATTCAGTGTCACTGCGTTTGGCCATGTCGTTGAGCTAGTTTGCTGTCTCTGTCAAGTGGCTCACTCTACAGCAAGAGACAGCACTTCAAAATAAAAACTCTGTGCCAGAAGTTCACTGTACTCTAAAATAAAGTGTGTTATTTGCAAACTTGACACGTTTGAGTCACCTGTGGTCCATTTAGAATGAATCCTAGACCCACTTTTGGACCGTGGCCCACCAGTTGAGAACCACCGTTCTAAAGCACAAATAAACACACCAACACCTCTGCACAGCCCTTCAGGAGGTGCTGCATCGTTCAGTTTTGTGGGGATTCAACTGAAGCACACGCTTCATCCTGTCCGCTTAGCTCCTCTGCTCTGCGTGTGTTTGTGGTTTAACCTCGTTGTCGATCAAACAGACACACAGACCTGCAGCTCACATCCACAGACCGGAGGAGAGAGACGGAAACAGCGGTGTAACCTGGTCGCTATGTTTTGATAGCATCCTGACCTCACGCTGCTATACACCACTACCTGAAGGCTGACATCCAGAAACATCTTGAAAACCAAAGCAAAAAGAAAATAAAAAAATACAGGCAGAGGGATTTTTAGGAAAATCCTCCATCGTGTGCCTTTAATGATTAGCTTTATACAATGTAGTATAGTGTGTGTTTGTGTATCCATGTAAAAGCATTTGTTATCTCAATTTTCACAGTCTGAATGATTACATTTATATTGTGAACACTGTAAAACAAGCAAAACTTTGGTCATGCCAATAGAGCAAAACATTTAAATTTGGATAGTTATTTTATTTAGTTATTTATTTTACAAATGAGGGACATTAAACGTCCTCATGAAGGCAGCTGTGTTCACACTAAATTCTCAACCTGTTGACTTTACAGATATTGTTTCCCATGTAGTAACAAGAACAGTAAATCTTTTATCAAGGTTGATGTCCTTCAGTGGACTGAGACAGACGAGGCCTGTGGATCCATGTTTCTGGTACAGATAACACTGTTTGTTTGCTCTGTGAAATAAAATAAAAAGTTCTTTGTATTCACAAGAGATGTTAAAAAACACTCACTTTCCTGTGAGTTTAACAGAAACCAGCACAACACATGATTCTTCTGTATGCTGCACATATTGAACTCAATCTCTCCCAGTCTTTTATCTCTCTCTCTCTCTCTCTCTCTCTCTCTCTCTCAAACACACACACATACACACACACATACACACATACAGGAGTGCTGATACCATCAAACAAAACACACTTGCAGGCCAGATAGCGTCCAGTACCTGCTTCAACACAGCTGCTGCTACAAAAGCAGGGAGGACACCGTGGCTGGAGTTATTAGAAAAACACGACTCTGAACGCAGAGAGAGCAAGGTGGAAAAATACAGGAAGTCCTGATACAAGTGCAAAGACTGAGAGGTGCAGAGGGAGATGATGGAGTGAGGGGGTGCTGAGGGACCGAGGGAGGCAGACGTGTGAGCTACTGGTTGAACATAGGGAGTCAAATTAATGTACAAAATGTATAGGAGCATACAGAGAAATGATCAATGAGCCACATGAATGCCTGAACAGTGTTTCTGCCTCTCCATTGATATTCACCAGTATGATGACATGTTTCTGGGGTTTCTGACGTGCGCAGAGCTGTAAAAAGCAGATTTTGGAGTAAAGGCATCTTTTCTGTTTCGTGATGGATGACTCACTGTGTCCTTTTCTCTTTCTCTCCCGCTCTGTCTCCCTAATCTTGCAGCTATATTTAGTACTGGCATAATGCCCTTCCAGACAGATAGGTTGGCAGCAGCATTTAGCTCATCTTTCCTCTCCTCTCCTCTTTCATCCTCTCCTCTCTTCTTCACGCTCTGCAAGGAGTAATGAGGGCCAAATTAAACTGCTGCTAATACACACGCCATCAATCATTATAATACCATAATACTGTCATGCAAGCTTATCAATTTATAGCCTGTATCTGTGACACAAATGGGCGCAAGTCATTAACTAATCACTCCTACTTTGGTCTAAAGTCTGTCCCGTAATGTGTGAGATGTAATTAGGGAACACATGAGGGCTGAGCATCATGTTACCAGCAACCTTCGTCATCATCATCGTCATATTCATCATAATCCATAGCAAATGGATAAAAGGCACAGTGTTCAGCAATAAACAGACACTATCTTCCTTTCCATACTCCTGTCACTCAAAAACACAGACTACACTGTCACTTTTGTTAAGAAGCAGCCGCAATTGACAATTTGGGGCAATTGCTGAAAAGTGCAACAGTAGCACGAGATGAGACTGAATGACCTCACAGTAAGTGTGTATTTAAAGTTTGGTAACAGTACTGCCATGGGCTTGTCACACCAGCCTGAACAGGCTGCAGCAGCAAAACCTCTGAGAGTAATGAACGGAGCAAGAGTGTGTTTCGTGTCTGATGAGTCGACTCTTCATTTGTAAAAGAAAAAATTGGTTATTTTGTCCTTTTTAAATGAAGATAACCTCGCTTTAATTAAAAGAAGTAACACCATCCATCCATCCATTTTCTAACCGCTTATCCTCTTGGGGGTCGCGGGTGGGTTGGAGCCTATCCCAGCTGACATTGGGCGAGAGGCAGGGTACACCCTGGACAGGTCGTCAGACTATTACCAGGCTGACACATAGAGACAGACAACCATTCACACTCACATTCACACCTACGGACAATTTGGAGTCACCAATTAACCTGCATGTCTTTGGACTGTGGGAGGAAGCCGGAGTACCCTGAGAAAACCCACGCTGACACGGGGAGAACATGCAAACTCCACACAGAAGGGCCCCAGCCAGCTGGCATGTTCGAACCCTAAACCCTCTTGCTGTGAGGTGACAGTGTTAAGGCATTATTTACTATATCACTATGACTGGTGCGTTCATTTTCTATTTAATGTTGCAGCTGGTTGAGGTTGAATCTATTTATCTATAGAAAGGCATTATTGCCAACCCTGAAAATGTTGCGATGGCTGGCAATGTTTTCAGCTTGTGAGTCTGTGTGTGTGTGTGTGTCATTATGGCAAAACATGGTCCAGGTGACACAAATTGTAGTAGCCGCTACCAAAAGAAGCAGTTTTGAGTATTTTGCCAGGTGTTTTTATGTCTGTCCGACTATGGAAAGATTCTGTCAACGTGATAGCATCACAATCATGCAAGATAGAGTCACAAAACCTTACAGCTGTGTACAATCAACGCTCTGTGCGCCTGTAAAATTATCACTTTGATCAGGTCCAGTACACACTTGTGTCAGTTACAGGCTTGCAGGACCTTGGCACTGCCATCCCTGAACACAAAAAACAGTTACGGTATTTTGTTCTCATCAACCGCAGGGCAAATGTCGACATCTGTGACCTGTAGATGTAATCAGTGTCTACAATGACACACAGCTAAAGCTACTAATCAAACAGGATGACGACCTTGGTGTGACCTCATACGATGATATCTTTTGAGATGAGATAAATTAAAGAGATGAATTAAAAACAAAACATCTACAAGCCAAATTTAAATTAAAATGATCACTCAGAGGTTCGTTATAAAGAGCAAAGATTAACATGCAGTATAATGTGTAGTTAAGATCAAAATGAAGGTCAAGTTCAAAGATGGGTGTGATCCAATCAGGGGCTGGAGGTGAGGGAGTTGGAAGTAGGGAAGGAGCCATTGCCCCCCCCCACACACACACATACATTTTATGCCCCTGGCCCAAATTTATTTTAAGTTGCAGATCACTGTATTTCGTCTGGAGTGACGCCATCAAGAGATGGTCTCCAGTATTTTATTTATGAGTGATGATGGCTGGATGTTTTATCCATTGTTGTTATACGATGTATTTTTGATGTGAGCTGGGTTTTAGCATTTGTTTTACAGAGATTTATTATATCTTTTTTATGTATTTTCTTTTAAGTATTGTATATTCAAGCCTGTGTGTGCCTTCATTTCACCTGGCTGCAGGATAAATTTAAAGTTAAAGCTGATTTAGTCACATGTTTTGTATGTAAAATCTCAGTTTGCAAAGTAAAAATGCAGCTGTTAAATTTATAAAAAGTACAATATTTGTCTCTGAATTTTTTTGGAGTAGAAGAATAACGTAACATAAAGGGAACTGCTGGTGCCTCATCACTGTACTTGCGTAAATGAGCTTAGTAATTTTCCTCCACACGTGTGGGGCTGCACACTTTTGTACCAGACCAGCTTCTGACTCAGCAGAACCAACGAGAGGAGGAGAGGGAACAATATTATGTCTCATAACAGCACGTCACATCACATCACATCACATCACACACACACCTTCTCTGTACCCAACTCCCAGGGTGTGACTGTAATCAAAAGCGTCTGTTTACCTTTCATTACCATCAAATGACACATTAAAACAAAGAGATCGGGGGGGAGATGAGGTCATAGCAGAGGGACGTTACAGTGGATAAACAGCGACAGGAAGAAGACGAGAGGTTTATATGAAAAATAAGACATTTCCTTTAATAACATCTGTAACATCACGATAGTATCCTGGTATCATTTTCGATATATTTGACGATGCAGTATACACTTTTATGTGGACATTGAATCGATTAATTGGTATTTATATACTAATACAACATAAAACTGCATTGTTTTCTACAAAGACATCATAATAGGGCACAAATGGTGTAGCAGCAAAAAAAGAGTGTTTTCTTTATACATAGGCTACAGTAGTACAATGTATTTGCAGAGAAGAGGTTCATTGCAAAGTATAGATAAAATGAACATGTTACATACATCTCTAAAGTATGCACTACATCATACACAAGGTCATGGCATATTAGAGATTATAAAATGTTATATAGTTTAGTAAGGGGTCTCTACAGGCTAAGACACTGGAGGCTAGAGCAGGGCTACCTTTACAGTACAATGTGGACTGTGCAGATACAAAGCACACTGATGTTGATACTGACACATGATCAGAGTATTTGAGTAGGATATTAATATGTCATAGCTGTATATCATGAAGAGTTGTGATTTTAAAATGATGGAAGGCAACAGCAGATTCTAATGCTATCTGACGGAGTTCACTATTGGTGATTTTGTTGCTCAGAATTTGTACTTAGAAAATAAGATTTGGTCACAAGAAGTACAAACTGAAGGCCTTTATAAGCTGATGTCAGTTCTCAATCTAAATCTGTGTGCTCCATCAGTTTTTTTTTTGCCCCTCAGGGGACTACTGTACAGTATGTGCTTTGCAATCTCCAACACAAGTGCAATCTGTACTCAGGTTCAGGGACTTTTAGGTTTCCCAAAACATTTGTCCACAAAAAGCAACATTATCAAGAAAGGAAGGCGGAAAAATTGGAAAAAATAAATAAATAAAATGTGCAGAAAAAAGCCAAAAGTGAGTGAGAAATATTTAAAGGAACAGTTAAAATTTTAGGGAATATGCGGAGAAGATGGAAACCACTCTCTGTGCAGTAAACATATGGTTGGACCAGCAGTCGATAACTGAGCTTAGCATGTAGACTGGGGACATGGGGAAACACCTCACCTGGTTCCGTCCAAAACTAACAAAATATGCCTACAAGCACCTCTAATGATCACTAATATGTTATATTTGTTGTTAAATCCCTATAAAATTTTTAAAAACTACAATTTGCTTTTTCACAGCTTGACTATACTTTGCCAGGAGTTGTGATTTGCTGGAGTCTCTGCTGGTTTCAAAAGTTCAAAGCCGTCAAACAGTTTGGCTCATAACTCCTCTTAAAACCATTATTTGTATCTGTAGGTGACAGGACAAGATTTTGGTATCAGAAGCAGTCTGGTTTCCATTTGTAGTCCGAGTAGTATTGACCAATCATGATTCAACAGCTGGTAAACAGTCTGTGTGGACAGATGGAGACCATTGGCTAAAATGCAATCATGGAACCCATTGCCTATCATATAACAACAAGTTAGCTTTATATTAGCTCTTTTGAAATTTATCTGCGTTCACATACAGATATCTGGTAATATAGATTAACTGAAATGACCAGCACAAAGAAGAATAAGCCCTTGGCTTGGATATCAGCTGGCTGCAACGAATCAACCGGAAATATTGGCTCTCGCCCCCTGAGGCTTACAGCAGTCAGACCAATAGTTGATGGGTTCAGAGGTTGGTAAAACCATAAGTTTTGGTTTTTATACAGGTTAAACAAAAGAGATTAGCGTGTTAACTGGTCAGTTTTAGAGCTGCTGTGACATGGACAAAGCTAGACCAGCTGTTTTCCTCTGTTTCCAGTTTTTATGCTACGCTAAGCTAACTGACCACTGGCTCCATCTTCATATTTACTATACAGACATTACAGTGGTATCGATCTTCTCATCTAATGCTGTGTCTCAAATTTGTGTTCTTGCATACTTAAACTTGCTATTTTGAGTGCACCCTAACACGTGTGGCAAAATGCAGTGCACTATGGGTACCTGGAAGGTTTGTTCATAACCAGGGTCTGACATTAGCACCTGCCACCCACCAAATGTGAGTCAATTGTTGGCAGTGGGAGTACCTGGCAAACATGAAAAATTCACAATAAAAGACACTTTTAGTAAGGTTAGCGTACGATTGCATAAAACTATACACCCATCCGTTACTGTATTAACTTCACTAGCTCATGCATCAATTTCATCTGAGGGAGTAGCTCAGCACAGTGTGTGGCAGTCGAGAAAGAAAGAGTGACGTTGGAAGCACTCAGAGCAGACAGGTGCTTCCCAACCATGACGAGTGATTAAAAAAACATTACAGTGGTGGAAGTTTCTGTTTCCCACGCTGAATATTCTCTGTATGAATTGAAATGTAATATACTTTTGCACATAGGTGGGCGCATGCACGAAGACAGTACATTCCCACTCTCCATTCCCCAAAAACAAGGCTTCTCCGAAAGCCACGGTGTAATTTAAACACTGGAATGTGATGTTTTTTGTGTAAATATATATCGAACATTTAACAAGCTCATTCTTTACATTAAATTATGCACTAAAAGATATCAAATTCTTTCATTCTTTTAGCGCATAAATTGCAAAAGTAGCAGATAAAAAATTTTGAGAGGCAGACATAAAAAATACCACAGTGGCAGGCAGTGAAAAATGTTAACGTCAGACCCTGTTCATAACGGTCAAAAGGGTGGAATGCTGGACACTTTTCACCCTAATGGTCGCCATCTTGGCCACATAGTGGAAGGGGAGGGACTACTGCAGAAGAAGAAGAAGCAGAAGAAGAAGAAGAAGGAGAAGAAGAAGAAGCAGAAGAAGAAGCAGCAGCAGAAGAAGAAGAAGAAAATGTCAGATGTTGACATTTCCGGTAAGCGCATAACAGGCGTGTTTGATTTGACACAATACTACACTGTTAAAATTCACGCACTCCACAAGTAAGTACAGTGATCACAGTAGACTACATTGAAGTTTACTGACGGAAGTATCCAAATTGAGACACAGCATAACCCACAGCAAAAAAGGGAAGTTAGTGTATTTCCAAAATGTCAAATTATTCCTTTAAAGCCAAAGATCACGAATAGTTTGAGGCTACAAACGCTTTGGGAAACCATGTCCTGTTCCACTTTATCACACAGTGTCTGGTCTGTACTTAGAGGACCAGTTCAGTTCTCCTCATTTGAAAAACGCCTCCCCTCAGAGACCCTCACAAAAAAACTTCTTAAGGTTCCTCTAAACCAGTGATAATCACTAAAGGATCTGCTGCAGCTCCACATCTCTACACTGCTTATTGCTAAATGTAAATAAAAATATTACCTTAGGAGGTCTGAAATAACACAGAGAAAGTAACAACAACGCTCTAATACTTGGTCATTAATATTTTGCGATATAGAGGTAGTGATTGAAGCATTGATTGACAATATTAGCAAACACTGAACAATGGACTCGAGCATGGAAAAAAATAATCTCATCTCAGGAGAGTATAAATACAGAGCTTATCACACAAGCCACTGAAACAAAGTTCTTGAGCTCAAGGCTGAGACACAAATAATTCAGACTCTGGACTGTTTCAATCAGCAGGATCATATGAATCCTGGGGAGAGTACGGACATGAATCATGGAGTTTCAAAGCTACTGTTTGTCATCTAGACGGGACGTCACTGGCAAAATGTTCTTAGTAAAATTTAGCGCAGGAGAGAAGCTCTGAATGAGTGTCAAAAATAGGTTTAAACTCCATGACCCGCCATTATGGGTCCTCTGAGCTCTGGCTTTCGCCCGTCATGCTGACTGACAAGCTGCTCAAGACCTCGTCCTTTCTGAAACAGTCACAGTTCAAATCTCTGTTCCCACCCAGCGGCCAGGCAGTCATGAACTAACATGGAGCTAAACCGTGAGATTCGGTCAGAATATAAACAAGTTATGTTCCAAATGAATAATACGCTTTCCATCACGGCTCCAACATGCAACAAAAACAGCCATGTTTTCCTTTCACTGCACTGGGAACAGCTATTTGCTTGGTTTCTGTGTGCTGCGGACAACACTGCCCTGCTGATTGTTTGAATAACACATTATAATGTATATAGTCTCCCATTTGTGGCCAGTGTGAGCTGCGTCTGTTTAAATTCAATACATTTGCGTATCGGTTTAGATGCTCAGTGTATACACAGCCGGCCACCCAGCGTGACTCTTTATGCAGACGGATTAAAGATGAACAAACAAAACAAAGACACATTCTGCAATATAGAATATCTTTTCAATCAATGTGACAGAATTATAATAAAATATAAAACAGAGGCATATAATACAATATTAAATGAAGACTTTGCAGTAAATTGCAAATATAAACAACTGTCATATATCTGCACACTTGGTGTGGCACAAACAAATGCTTCTGGCTACCTGCATTCATTTCACATTGCGTGTAAATGTGTGTATGTGTGTGTGTGTGTGTGTGTGTGTGTGTGTGTGTGTAAATATGAATGTGTGCCTGCTATAGCACAGAGTGAGTGAGACTGTGTGTGTCTACATTTGCAGTGTTGTCTGTGTTCCTGGTATTATAAGTGTGAATGTTCGTGTGTGAAGCAGTGGAGAGCCGCCAGGCCTCATTATTGTCATTCTCCTCACTGCCTAAAAGAGAGGCAAAGAGAGGCAAAGAGAGGCAAAGCGGCTGCTTTCAATCGAGGAGCCGAGGAAAGATGGAGACAAAAGGCCCAAATTAAACAAATGCCGGAAAGCGGCTTGGAGAGCCAGCCCGTGGTCATGCGCTTTGAATGAGAGGGAACGGCTGCAGGGATATCCCATCTGGGGCTTTCAGTTGGGAGACCACACAGATACTCTCCATCCCAGCATTCAGCTCAACTATAGGTCCACGCACACTGGGGTGCCAGTTTATGTGCATGTCCTATGTCCTTCTGGTATGTCTAAGTGTGGATGTGTCCATCTATAATCTGTCGCCGTTGTTTTTCAAAACCTCTGCACAAAAACTGGCCTTGGCTTCAGCCTGGAATTTGTCTCCATGTGCAGTTTTCCTGCGAACAACAAATCACAGCTTCCACTGAAGCGTCAACAAATAGGACAACTGTGTCAGTCCACTTCATATTTATAATGTTCTTGTGTTCATGTGTTCGCACTATTCTCTTGTTTTTATAACGTCAACTGCAGATTTAAAGCACCTCTAAACCACAGCAGAGCAGGAGCATGTGTGACTGTGTCCACCATGGAATGTTTTGTCTAAAATCCACCACTCTCTCAAAGTCGCCTTAAGCTGCCACGTCATCCCTCCACTCATGGGATGTGTTTTGTGACTCTACATGTCTGTACATGTGGACTGACAGAGGACTTGCCACAGAAGCAGAGGAGAGCAGATGTACACACGCACACACGTAGATCTATATTCAGGCTGTAATGCTGCACTTGTTGCTTAACTAAGAGCCCCACTACAGGATCTTGTGTATGCTTCGGCTAGTATTTCCTTCAGTCAGAGGGATGTCCAAGCGCCTGTATGCTCCATGGCACTGATGCTGAGAGTGGTAGATGAATCGACAAGGGTTGGTGGAAAGAAGGAGGTGAAAAGGAAGTGAGGAGACACATCAAGTCCTCATGGCCTCACACCTGGAACATTAAACAACAAAGAGAGAAAGGAAATCAATTATGGATTCTACAATTGTGCACAATGTGAGTCTGGTGATAAAGTGAGCGTGTACGTTTACTTTGTCTTGACATTCTCGTTCAAAACGACTTACATTTAAATCCAGCAAATGTGCCTACTCTGGAAGCAATTTGGGGTCCAGTGTCTTGTTCAAGGACACTTCGACATGTGGAATCGACCCTGTAACTAATAAGTCAACCTACTCTACCACTTGAGTTACAGTCCCTGCCAAAAAAGCTTTCTCATGCATCCAAAACTCAAGCAACTGAGTAACTGTCCAACTTGCAGAACCTCTGAAGAGATACAGTATATTTAAATCTGTATAGGAGATAGCTCGTGGATCGGCTCTAACAAGAAGCAATATGAAGATGCTCTAGAGTGAGACAACATACAGTTTCATTTTGTACTAGAAACACTCTGATGCAGCTCAAGCTTCTTCACTGATGCATTTTGCTATTCATTTTTGATAGGTTACTTTTTGGAACTCTGTTTTCAATACTCTAGACCACAATCTATGTGTTATTGTTTTTTAGTTATATATTGTTCGAAAATAAATAAACTGATTTGTGTTTTGGTTGCGTGTGGACTGACTTGCAGCGGCGAGGGTTGAGCCTCCGATCTTTCCGGCTGCAGTTCTCAGGTTTAATGGTGCAGTGGCACTGACAAGACGTCGCATCCAGTGCCCACTTCCTCCCTCTGCAGGGGCGGCAACGTGGCCTCAGAGATGGCGACGGAGAGGGAGAGAGGCTGGTGGGTGGAGGTGTTGGAGGAGGTGATGGAGGAGGAGGAGGAGAGGATGGGGGAGGAAGAGATGGGGGTGCATGGGTCCTGGATGGAAGAGGGGAGCAAGAACAGCATTCAGAATTTATTAATTCATTGATTATGAGTCACAACAATGATTTGAGCTAAATGCTAATGTCAACATGCTAACATGCTCGCAATGACAATTGCTAACATGTTTAGCAGGTGTAATGTTTCACATGGTCACCATATTAGTTTAGCATGCTAACATTTGCTGATTAGCTTAGATGTCAGTAGTTTACCAAATAGAGATAGATGAAAAGTTAAGGGGTAGGTTAAGGGTTTTTAATTCATCCTGAGGGAATCATGAATATCTGCACCAGGTCCACAGCAAGTGTGCAGGGCTTTGAAGCCAATTTTCGTAGTAGCCAAACAGTGTAATTACAGCTTTGGAGCCAGTTATATGATGCCATTGGGCCCAAGAAGACTTTTCTCATAGACTTATATTGTAAAAGAGACGTCTGTAAATCAGTGGATACATTTTTTGAGCATCACAGCCCCTGTAAAATGACTCATTTCACTATCAGGATTTGATCCATTTGGCCTGGTAATATTTGGAAAGTCTGGAAGAGCTGCAAAATTAAATCAATTCATTCCCATTCAAGCTAGCGGAGCACCAAACCGGAAGCAGCCAGCTTGACTGGCAGAGGTCTCCAGTGTGCCTGCTCTGTCTGGCCACAGAGCAACTTCCATAGGAATGAACAGGGTCCTCCACCAACACTGTATCCCATCTCTTTATACATCAGTGGTCTGAACCAAATTTCATGACAGTCCATCCAGTAATTATTGAGACAGTTGTTACGACCACGGTCAACTTTCGTATTGCTGTTGTGTCTTTGAGGGAATGTGAATGTGTATAAGGTGTCTGAGTATGTAAGCCAAAAAAGTTTGACTTCCCAAGTATAAAATTACACAGATCTTCCACATCCATGAGCCCATAGAACATGTGCAACAGGCTTTCCTTTATCCCTGCCTCTCAGGCTTGTTCACATGAATGACAGAATGAAAAGAACTCCAGATTTTAATGAATCTCACAGCTTCAAGACATGATGATTTGATTAAGGACTGTTTGAGTGTTTGTACTAGGAAGTTGATATACCTCAAAAATTATCTGCTGATTTACAGATGTCTCTTTCACAAAGTAAGTCTATGAGGAAGTCTTTTTGGGCCCTTTACCATCATGTGACAGACCTGGAAGTTGTGATTACATGGTTTGGCCACCATGTCAAATTAGCTTTAAAACCTTGCTTCATTCCTGAGGTCTTGCGAGGAGAAAGCACATCTTCCTCATCTTCCAGCCAGCCATAATAGCATTCACACAAGTTGAATGTAGCATCTGCCATACTGATAGTTTTGTTCTGCTGGAGGTAGAAGGGGTGAACCACCTATTATGTAAACCTTATTTTCTCTTGTGTTCTTAATTTAGGGAGGTTAGTGATTGTATTGTGGTTTCTTTGGGTTAGACTGATTGCTTCTTCATTTAAGAGGTATTTAAGTTTGTTTGACTTCTCAAGTCTGTGTGGCTGCTTGGGACTTTAGGAAGATGGGGGCTTGTTTCATGGTGTATCTCCTTCTCCTCTAGATGAGGCATAACATACATATTTTAAAAACTACAAGCTGCAGGAATGGGATCATCTAAGTCTGTAGGCTTCTTCCGAAGGGGATCACAAATGTCTGTAAAACACTTCATGACAATCCATCCAATAGTTGTTGAGATGTTTGGGGTCTGAATCAAAGCCGAAGCTAGAGCCACACTATGGGACCAATACACGGTCTACTTTTCTACTGATCCCACATCACGCTGCTGTCACGACTAAAAATGATATGCAAGGCTTGTTAAAATCAATCCCAGTCTGACACAAACCCACACAATACAGTGTGTGGGGGAGATGTGTGACTAATGTGGGATACTGTTTTCTTAGCTGCTGACAAACTTTCTGCTCTTCCTGCTGGTCTGTGTTTCTGTCTGTTACCATGGCTATAGTCACTTAGTTGCCTCTGAGACTTTCAGTTTCTCCTCTAGACGCTCAGTACTTTCTGTGAGTCTGAGAAATTTGCCTGCGTCAGTTGGTCCATTAACTGGAGCTGGTTCTGCCTCCGTCTTCCCAGGAGGCTAGCGGCTTTAATGAAGTTACTTAATGAGGCAGAGAGGGGCCATCTTTGTTCAGACCCCGATAACCACGCCTGCCGCTGGCATGGATAGAGGGGGTGGCATTTGGGAGCAAATTACACAGATTTCACCCCTGCCAGAGTCTGAATAAAGCCTGTTCTGAGTGATGGATGGGTGCTGAGGCACATCACACCCAAACCAAGTCACCTCTGCCCACCCCCGGAGCCCGGAAATGACTGACAGCAAAGGGAAGGGGAAGCAGATGGGGAAAAAAGAGTTAACTCTTATCCTTCACTGCTCGGGACTGAATCATGGGAATCATGTGGCAGAAAAACACACACATACACACACCTGTCCCTCTCAGATCACAGTGTAACAGGTTAATAATTTCAAAATGTCGTTATTGTCCTTGGATGTTTCTAACTGACCTTTGGAACAGCCTGAGTGTGGAATACATAACATGCCACATACCTCATCACAGTTAATATTAAATATGAATGAACAGTTGTAATATACAGTGTTGGTGTTGTTACGCTTGCTAGTCTTATGTGTTTAGTGCACAGAGGTCAGTCCCAGGCCTGTGTGTGTGTGTGTTTGTGTGCACATGTGTGTGTGTGTGTGTGTGTGTGTATGCGTGTGTGTGTGAGACCTTGACTGCCGTGGCTGTAAAACAAATTGTCCTTCAGTAATAATGTAGACCAGATAACCTACTTTTTGTTCTAATCCAAACATTCATACTGAGGCCGACAGTATCTGCAGAGCACAGACTAACAGAAGTGAAAACATCAACTTAAGGCTTGTAAGATAAGCCAAAAAAAAAGGAAAAAATTCAGTGTGTGTGCTGAATATTCAACGTACGCAGCTCTTATGGCTCCAATTGTTTTCTGTCTGGACTTTCCTCTCTCCTTTTTCTTGTCTGTTGTTGGCGGCTTCAGATAGGGCCTGAGAATATCAGACAAACACAATGTTTCACACATTAAACAGTCAGAGGTTGTATGTTTAACTTCTGTCATTATGTAAGCAACAACAAGATGAAATTAGTCTCCCTGCACCTGCCGGATGAATATATTGAATATAATAGATGAATAAATTGTACTGCATGTCCCAGTTAAAGGGACAGTTCACCCCCAAATCAAAACTTGTTCCATTATATCTCTACGGCTGATATCTCCAACACTCGGCAACTCAAACTAAAACAATCTAGACTGGTAAATAACCCGGGTAAGAAAAAAAATATGTATTTTGATTTTGGGTAAACTGTCCCTTTAAGTTGTTAATTAACATTTGAGAAGTTTGGGTTCTTTTTGTCTGACAACAAAACAAGTTTATATTTCTTGGTATCAAACGACGGTATTATTCTATCACTGTTACCAAAAGTCAGGTTCCTTATCTGCACTAAGTTATCAGGAAATGTCAAATAACATCCAGCCCCCATATATTTCATCTCCAAATGTTATTTTCACAAAACGGATAGCTTCTAAGTTATACCCTAATATAAATATTTAGGCCTTAAAAAAACACAATAAATCTCCTTTTCAAAACAGGAAGCTCACAGTAGAGACTTTTCAAATGAGGTTCACATACTGTACATTCTCTTGTGTATAATTTATATCACCAATATATTTATTGAAATATTCCTAAAATATCGTTTGTTATCTGTATATTATTCTCTGTCCAACTTTGTATTACTTTTCATTTGTCATATCATACAGTAACAAAGGTCCTGCTGCAGCTACTCAACAGTGAGTTTTTAATATTTTTCTCATGTATACTTATTGAAATTACTTACAATCAGGGCATAAAATTAGCACCCGCCAAGCACCAGTGGCGGGTATAAAATGAGTTTGGCATGTAAAATAAAAACACACACCCACCAGTGGCCGATGAAAAATTTTGAATTGCATGTGGGTTTTTTATATGCTTTGACCATTATTGCCAGCTGTGTCAGACTATTTTGACTCTCGCGGCTTATTGTACGTGTGCCGGGAATGCATGACGTCAGCTACTGGAACCCTGGGCATTCTATGGTAACTTCTGAGCAAGATGTGGCGAAACAATCCTGCCGTGAAGCCACCGCCAGAAAAGAGGAAAAAACGAAGATGAACATGTTGGACTCGGACGAGAAGAACAGACAGTTCAACAGAGTACAAATGTCGCACAGCGTTTTATTGAAAAACGGAAACTAGACGAGGCTGGCCAGCCGCAATCATGGCTGACCTACGACCCCCACACCAACACGATGAGCTGCAGCCTTTGCCACAAGCACGCCAAAGAAACACAGAGGACAGGGTTGGATTTTCCTTAAGTTGGATTTTCATACTAAAAATGGAAGGTAATTATTTTTAGTCAAACAAGGCATGATTTTTTTATTTGACTGGTGAAAAATATGTTTGGCCGGTAAATTTTTGGAGATCACTAGACAATGGCAGATGAGGTAAAAAGTTAATTTTACGCCCTGCTTACAATAATTTAAAAGTGCATTATGCAGGGGTTTCTTAGATTCATACAAAAATAATCCCTCTCAATCATCACAATGACTCACTAAAAATGTGTGGCTGTGTATTTATCTGCAAAGACTCTGCAATGGTGTCTGCTTTCACTTTCACTTTAACTGGTGATTCTGTTAACAAGCAGTAACAGACAATTACTGCATAGTATACCTTTACATAGGCTACATATATCCTTTAATTAACCAGGTGAAAGCCTCATTGAGGTTAAAAATCTCTTTTTCAAGAGTGGCCTGGCCAAGAGGGCAGCATAAAACACTGTTACACATAATAGCATAATTTCTAAAATGATTCAGGAACAGTCACATTGACTAAAAGAGCTAATTTCTCGATCCTTTAATATCGACTTGAAATTCCCCCACAGTGATCAACTCTGCCAGTTTCAGATCCTTCTGTAGATTATTCCAGGATGAAGGAGGAGCATACTTAAAAGCCTTTTTTGCCGAGTTCTGTTCTCAACCTTGGAGCCTGCATTTGTAGAATATTTTAAGAGTGAAGGCATTATTGATTTTGGTTTCTACACATGTATGTAGACAGATAAGAGGGAGCCAGGCCAGGAATAGCTTTATATATAAAAACCAACCGATGAGAGAGCCTACGGACATACAAAGATGGCCGTTTAGCAGTGTCAAACAGAGGACAGTGGTGTATGCGATTTCCACAACCAGTAATAAGTACATTTAAAGGATCACAGACGGAGAAGATTTTTTTTTTAAAAAAGGATAACTGAACGCTTCTCATAGCAGTATGTATATTTTAAAGGTTTTAGGAAAAGTGGTAGAAAGTACATTTACTCAAGTACAGACTTTAGTACCATTCTAAGGTACTGATTATTTTCATTTCATGCTGCTTTACTTCAACTCCACAACATTTAAGAGGGAAATATTGCACTTTTCACTTCACTACAACTATTTGTCAGCTTGAGTTGCAAGTAATTTTGCAGGAAAAGGTTTTCAAAACCTGCAATGAACACATAAAATGCGACTTATTTTTCAAAATCAAGTCAAATCAAACCACCTAGCACTTTCTAAAATAGCTAGAAACAGCTCCACTCTGACCACCGAGAAACATTACAATGCTGCTTTCATGTTAATGGACCAGCACAAATTATCCAGTGCTATAATACATAATATATGACAATATAAGTCAAACAGGAGCCAAATGAGAGTCAACCATTTATTATACAGTCTATGGACTCAACAATCCCAATATCTTTTTCAGAGTTACATGCAGCACGTTAAAGTATATTTTGTTGATATTGCTTGTACTTTTATTTAAGCATAGTTTTGAAAGCCGACCTTTTACTTGTATTAGTATTTTCACAGACTGGCATTGCTACTTTTATTCATGTACAAGATGGGAATACTCGATACAGAGCACTGACCAGGAGGCTTCAATAAACTTTTTACTATTACTATGTATCACATTCCCTGACATTAACATAAATCAATGACGAAGACAAAACAATGACGTAAACATAGGTTGTCAGGAGGAGAGGAGAGACACTCCCCAACAGACATGGAGAAAATGTTTTGAAGACTTAAAATCATTACTGTAGCTTTGTATTTTTGGGCCATGTCCTCATTGCCTGTAGTTCATCTCCCTATCCTCCTTTTATTTTGAGTGTCCAGCCTTTATTGAGCACAATCTGTTTTACTTTTATGTGTGCTGGTGCCCTAAATAGCAAACTGCATCTGCTCACAACTTTGGTTTTTGGCTTTTTGGTTTAACTTCCCTGCCTCAGCTGTAAATTATATTAAACATTATTTATGGGGACAGTGTTTTTTAGCTCTGGCAGTATTGACTGATTGTGCTGCTGCTGCTGCTGCTGCTGCTGCTGCTGCTGCTGCTGTTGTCTTTGGAGCTCTAAATTACTATCATGGATGCGTGACTCTGCTTCGTCAGTCTGTGAGAGAGCACATGGCAGGGGAGATAAAATCATCGCTATGGTGACAACAGGATGCGGGCTGTCCCAGGGGATGCTGGGAGAGAGTCACACAGATGCTAACTCACCGTGGGGCACACACAAACACACAGAAACACAGAGAAACACACAGAAACAAATATTCTCACACACTCACACACGGAAACTTTCACACACATTTAGACTAACCTATACAGAACATACACTTGTGCCAATGTATTCAGCAAACAGTCACACAGACACATGAAACCTAAACAGGGTAACAAAAATCATATACACACATACACACACATACATTGGAATCCTTTATTTATGTCCACATCCTAACAGGAAGCAGGAGCACATAAACATTAAAGATGCAATCATATGATTGTGTGGTTGGACCTGCCAGTGCGAGGTGCACAAACAAACATCAGGGATGCAACAGAAATGTTCCTTTCACTGTGTACAGCTGTCAGCCCCATCTGAACCTGAACAGTGTGTACCCCCTGAACAGAAGGGTTTCTTTACTTTCAGTATTATATCAGCCTAAAGCTATCAAACTTTAATGAACCATGTCAGTTTTCTATCATGTTTTAGTCCACTGACAACAATTCTGAAGCTCTAAATTCAACCTGCAGAAATACATATCTGCTTGCCTTCAGACACGTGAACCATCAGTCAACAGTTTGTCACCTTGAATCTCTTTGACAAAGTCTCATTATGATTAGTTATCCAAGTAGTTCAGCTCTTTAAAGCCCATATTATGTAAATAAATGTGCCTGGATCAATTTCACCTTCACATTATCTCTTCATGTTGCATGCCATTTTCTTGCCACCATGTTATAAAAGCAAAAAAGTTCACAGAAGTTCAAAAGTTTGTTGTGGATGACAAGTGACTGTTTAGAAACTCTGGTCATGCTTCATTAAAGTGGAGACAGATTACTTTTCAAGTTTTCACCCCCTCAGCATTTCCAAGTGGTAGTATTGTTGGCGCCGCTGTCGCAAATAAAAGCGGACTGCTTTCCGTTTTCCCCAGAGCCTATCAACTACCACATTTTCCACAGTTACTTTGGCTGCTCCACTGTCTGCCTTTTCCTCTACTGGGCATAATAACAGCAAAGAACTACATTGATTCATTTTAATAATTGGGTATAGCTACTCATAGCTACTGGGAAAAACAAAGAATATTCTTCTACCTGCTTTGTTTGCGCAATGGTTGATGCACTTCCTTTGTACCCTAAATTGAGCCTTCATTTTCCTGGGTGATCGTACCCGCAGACAGACACTGATGATGTTAATTTGGTTATGTCTTGCTTTTGTGAGGTGAAATATCACCCTGAGATGTTTGACTTTTGCAGCAGGGAATCACAAAATGTTTGAAATAGACTGAAGCCTTCTAATTTTGGATAATGAATTAGGAGTATTTGGTGGCGGTGATTGCAACCAACTCAAACTTGTGTGTGCCAAGCGTATAGAAGAACTACGGTGGTTTAAAGGAATAGGCGAAAAAAGACATGTCCCTACTCTAATTAAGAATCAGTGTTTGGTTTGTCCGTTCTGGGCTACTGTAGAAACAATGTTGTGGACTCCGTGGAAGAGGACCCGCTCCCTGTATAGATATAAATGGCTCATTCTAAAGTAACGGAAACGTAATGATTCTTATTTTCAGGTGTTTATACACTAATGACAACATAATTAGATTCTATCTCTGCTAATAAATGCCCCTTAATCCTACACAGTAGACCTTTAAGCCCCTTATGGCTACCAGTGCTTTATCAGAACAGTTTTTGACTGACACACTGGCTGCCTCCTCCTCATTATTAACATCAGCAGCAGCACTATTAGAGCATCATTAGTGGACATGTCAGGGTTAAGTCATTAGAGATGATAGAACATGACATTTAATAACAACAGCCCAGTCACACACAATTAAACAGGTAGGACAGAAGAAGGATAAAAAACTATGAAGAACAAAGAGTGTTACCTTATTGTCGGTGTTGGCTGGAATTGTTCTTTTAATCTGCACACAGATAAAACAGACAACATCAGTATAAAGGTACAGTGAGGTCGAACAACAATGCACCTCTGAGCACACTGTGGTTTCTTACCTGCACTCACACTGGCTGTGCTCGACGAACGGCAGCTCAATGAGCTCGTGTTTCATGAAGGAGGTTCTCATCAGCTGCACACAGATCAGAAAATATTCAAACCTCATCTCACTGTTACCTACATTAATCATTTACACCGAGGGGTTTTAGTGTGTGTCTGTGTGTTTACCTCCATGGTGAGTGTGTGCGTGAGCGAGGGAACACACTCCAGGGCCTCGTCAGCACAGCAGCCACCACATCGCCTCACTGACACGCAGGATGGGACGAAGAGATGGTGCGTCTCCCCTGGCAACTCCCGCCAAACCTCCACCAGAGTGTCCCGAGGCTCACAGCCGCTCCGGGAATAAACCTCCAACCACCTCCGCACTGGTGGAAATAAATCATCAAAGTCACAATTTTATTTCTCTCTATCAGCTCCATGAATAAGTGCAGGATTCTAGTAGAAATAGGGAGCATACCTTCTCGACCTTCCCTTGATTTTGGGGAGTCTGCTGGCCGCCAGTGAGCAAGCTGGAGGGAGAAATAAAATTAATGAGCTCATGTGAAAAGCACTGTTACAATAGGTTTAGGGTTTCCTGGTCAGGTTGACCTGTTAGATAGCATTCAGCATTGCACTTTGGAGTCATGACAAGTGCTTTGAGTTTAGTCCAGAAAAAAAGATGTATAGTAGTCAGTCCAAAGTCATCGTCAAAGAAAAATAACATTTTTCTATACTTAAAATACATGGAATACATATAATACATTAAATATAATATATCTGCTGCTACTGATAATCAGACTTTGTATTTATGAACTAACCATCATATATGGTTAATCTAACAACTGAGCTATTGTCTGCAACTTCTTGTTTTTGTTGTAGAAAGGCTGCTGATGCATATCAACCGATCAAAGTATTTCCTGTCAATGAACACCACAGTATTTCACACCTGGCATCTGTATATGACAGGCTCAATAATGCAGGGAGAAAGTGAAAACTCTGAACTTTGATACACAAAAGTAGGAGGGTAAGTGCAGGCTGACAGTAGTACGACAACTCAAACATGCCTCATTTTGGACTCTGTTATCAAATATTTCCTACAGGAATGGAGTCCATTGGTGCACTTGAGCACGTAATTGAAAGTGTCTACATGCAAGACTAAAATCCAACCATATTTCCAACAATATAAATGTCTGAGCCAGGGAGCTGGTGGATTTAGTTTTGAATGAACTGTACCTGCTACCTTTGCCCTGCTCAAGTCTATCACCTGATAATGGTGTTTGAAACACTTTCAGTAGCCCTGCAGTGGTAGATAGTGAAAGTTCCTGCCACTGGATTTCTCAGAAATGAACTGTTACAGTTGGTGTGTAGGGAGTTGACAAGCAAGACTCCTAATGCTATCTTATAAAATGAGCCAAAGGGAGACAACCTACTGCAGCTTGTATAGAACAGATGATTTGTTCTGACAGTAATATCAATACTAATATATACTTCTATTGACCATATCGTACTTTCATATTGCCAACATGTAGTTCACTCACATACAGTTTCCTCTAGTCACTTCTTGGAGGCAACATAACCATTCTTATTCTTCTACTCCACTACATTTCTGTGGCAAATGTTGTACTTTTTACTGCACAATGTTTACTTTACAGCTACTCATTACTTAGCAGACTAAGATTTTACATTCAAAAACAAATAATAACCTTAAAATACCTGGTGTAATGAATCATTAAACCAGTGGTTCCCAACTTATTTGGCTTGTGTCCCTTTACAAAAACAAAAGCAGTTGGTAGGGCTGAGTATCATTTTAAAAAATGATGATACCAGCACCAACATTTGTACCCTTCAAGCGGTAACCATACCAATAGAGTACCTCATTTGATATCCATAATGTGAATGGAGTGGTGTGTAGTATAGCCATACTTTCAAACATTTTGTTGGCATCTCTGCATGCTGAGCTGCCAACTCTGTCACATACACTGTGCTTGACTTCACCACGTCACAGAATGTGTGGGTTGTAGCTGCATCTACTGGATTGTGAGCTCCAGGCTGGGAACAGATGTGAGAGTCCACTCGGCAGCACACACACAGTGAGTGACAGGGCTAACTGTTAGCATCACAGCTAACGCTACCTAACTCTTAACAGGTTGAACAACAGAGTCAAGCCATTCTGGTGTAAGTTCGAGTTTGTTGAGACTGTGTTGGATGTTAGCCGCTGCTGCTGTGTTAGCATGTGCTAACCGGGCAGACGTTGAACTGACTGTTCATTGGGAAGTTTGCTATTCCAGGGGGAGTTGGGATGGTCCAGGATCAGACTCCTGGCGCAAAAAGGATTGAATGCAGGTATCATTTGACTGGAGACATTTTAATACTTCCTTGTACTAGGTTATTAGTGGTACCGATATCCAGCCCTTATAGTTGGGGCCTCTTGTCATGTTTCAGCTGTCTATGAGTTGTTAGCAGCTCCACTAAATAGGGATTTGGGATCTAAACTTCTCAGATGGTTTCTTTAAATAACTTTGAGGCCCAAATTTCACAAATAACAACATCAATTTGAGAAAAATCCAAAAATGATAACAGATTATTGTAGCAGAATGTATTTTTCCTTCTGTCCTCTTCCAACCATCATCTCATGACTCCTCAGATTATCTTGTGATTCCTTGTAGTGCTTTTCCATTGGTACTTTTGGCTGCGCCCAGCCAAACCATGCCTTATTGATTTCCGTTTCCATTACCAGTGTAAGTCGCACCGAGAAATACCATCTCAGGAGTCATTTCAAAGCATGCCGGACCACCTCTGAGCAGGATGTGGTGAATTCAAATGGGCTTCATCATCATTCAGGGAAGATTCTTGCAGTGTTGTCATCAAGACCTACTAAATCAAGACCAAGTAATTACCAAGGCCAAGTCAGGGCGGGACAGAGTCAAGATCATACCAGTGCGAGTCCACCATTGCATGACACACTTACAATGAAATGTGGAACATGCAAACCATAGACATTCCTCAAGTTGATCTGAAAGATTCAAATTCTCATAAAAACACCCACAGAAAACAAATGCAGATTCCTTTTCATTCACATGTTTTTAATTGCCATATACTGTATGTGTGAATGAATAAGTGTATCATGAAAATTGTCTTGAAAAAATTATCAAAAGGCACTCAAAGGTGAATGCTATATGTTGGAAGTTTACTTTGTTATCTATGAGCAAACAAATTCAAACACTAAGGATCTGAAATCAACTTCATTCAGCACTTCGTTATTGCATAGGTAATTTAGTGATATCCCCACAGTGATGATCTCACCCAGTCTTGAAAAAAATACAAAGTCCTCTTTGTCCAGGACCAAGACAAGACAGAGTAAAAATGTGGTCGAGTCTGAGATGAGACCTTCAAAAAGTGGTCTTGAGACCAGTCTAGAGACCAAGCCATAGTACTACAATACTGGAATGTTCGTTTTCCAGATCCATTTCATCATCCTGTCTCTGATTGTCAAGCAATAAATGGCGGATGCCGAGCAAAACTGTGACAAAAGCCTGAAAATCCATGATGCTAGGTAGCTGGCTATCAACAACCGTTGCAAAGTGCAATAGTAAACAACACTGAAGAGGGCACTGCTTTTAAACGTCATGACTTATGACAAGTGTGTCATCAGTTAAAGAGACACCTTCAAGAGGGTAACCCTTGGTGATGTAATCTCTGCCACACTGAAATGATGCACTAGGTAAAGCCAAGTCAAGCTGAGTCAAGCCAAACCAGCAAAAGTGTATTGAAAAGGGCTATTGCATTGGCCCAACTCCTAGCTAAGGAACGACTGAACTACATAACTTTGTATAAAGTTCTTAAATTAAGCTCCATCTTGACCTACAATGACAGTTAAAACTGCTTAAACATTGATCAGTATGAACAGTCTAACAATGTAATACAGTAATTAATAATATACCAGACAGAGTTGACATTTAACTGCAGAACAACTACTTTTACTTTGAAATTTTGGGTACTGATAGTACTTATGTACTTTTACGTCGGATTATAATACAGGGCATTTTCTTGTAATAGAGTATTTTTGCATTGTTAAATTGTTAATTTTAGCTAACTAAATGATCTGAATCCTTCTTACACTACTGAAAAAACATAGAAAGAGAATTTGAATTTTACAGCTCTCTAAAACACAAACATAGCCAATAGTGGACCGATGTGTGTGTTAAGACCAAGGCCACTTCTAAGGGAATGTAGACTTTGTCCAGTTGCCCCTCTTTAACTGCTCCACCCCCTTCTACCCACCCACTTGCACACACACACACACACACACACACACACTTGTTTGGCCCACATTGATCCTGTGTTAAGCTGGGACTGAGGCCATTTTGTGACTGGTAGGATGTGAGCTTAAGTAAGTGTGTCTTTTCTGTATCAGTCTTTGAGACGGGGATAAGATTACCTCCTTTTGGCAGCCAAACATACACACACACACTCCCAAGTGCCAGCCCCGTGCCATCTGCACTGGTATTGTTGCCTGTCTATTGTCTAACAGGTCCAACTCCCAGCCACTCCCATAACAGTGTCCTACAGCTGTACACCATCTCCCCCACACTGAGCTTCATCACCACAGGAGGAAAATAATATGTCAGAAAAGCAGACAGTATGACAGTACAGAATCTCAGCTGAGAGACAGCGGCTGTGAGCAGGTGAAGAGTCATGCTGCTGTGTGTCATGTAGCGTCTAGGATGATGCATCGTTAAAACATACAGCAGCACATAGTCAGGGCTGGATCCCACACTGCTGCAGAGCACTGTCTGTTCCTGATACAAGTCCTCCAGACATAAATAAAGAAACAGCACATGCAGGTCTCCCCATGTATGTGCACGCTGCTGTGCGAGCAAAATGTCAGCATGAACAGTTATTATCAATGATAACTATCAGTAATAATAATAACTTTTTTTAAAATTGCACAAAGCTAATTTTCGACTCCATGAAGAACTATTTGTACCACTGTCTGATGAGGCACCCATTATATTTATAAGAGCTGATTCATGGCTTTAGAGCTAAAATAATTAGTTGATTAAGCAATCAGTCAACTGCCAGAACATAAATTGCCAACATATTTGATTTTGGAATAATCACCAAAGTAATTTATCAAGCAAAAATATCAATCACTCTCTGATTCCAGCTTTTCTAATGTGAGGATTTGCTTTTCTCTGTTTTATTTCACTGCTAACTGAATATCTTTGGATTTAAGACTGTTGGTCAGATACAAGTGCAATCTAAAGACTTCCTACTACTTTCCAGTTGTGGAAGAACTACTCAGATCTTTTACAAAGCAAAGGTAGCAATACTACGGTGTAAAAATACTCTATCACAAGTAAAAATCCTGTATTCAAAATCTTACTTAAGTACAAAAGTATCCGCATCCAAATGTACATTTTTGTACCTAAAGTTAAAGTGCTTACTATGCAGAATAATCTATATTATTTTATGGAATTATGATTGTTGATCCATTAATGTTGCTTCACTTTAATGTTGCAGCTGGTAAACATAGGGGTAATTTTCATTATTTACCTATAGTAATATATCATAACTTCTTGGTTTGTTTATATTTCATAGGCCTATTAATAATCTAAGTCTGCAAAGTAAGTATTGTTAAGTACTGGAGTAAAAAGTACAATATTTCCCTTTGAAATGTAGTGGAATAATAGTATAAAGTGTCATAAAATGGCTTTAAGTACCTAAAAATTTTACTTCAGCACAGTACTTGAGTAAAGGTACTTTCCACCACCATTTTCGGATATTTTCCAGATGAATAAACAAATCTATTCATTGAAAGAATAATCCACAAATGAATCAATAATGAAAATAATGGTTAGTTAGAGCCCTAAATAGTTCTACTAGCGTACGTTATAGGTTCACAGTTACTTTGTCTTTTTAGCTAACAAACGGTAGCTCTTTATTTCACCAGGAGACCTATCAAATATACTGGTCATCAGTGTTAATAACTCATAATAATAGTTGACATATTGATAAATACACTTTTTGGCTTTCTTACCCAGAGTTAGATGAAAAGATCGACACCTCTCTCTTGATGCCAGTTCAGTGAATATGACGCATTAGCTAGCAGCTAGTTAGCTTAGCTTATCTTAGCACAAAGACTAGAAACTACTAGCCTTCCTCCGTCCCGCTGCTAAAAAGTCTAACTACAAACGCCGCTACAGACCACTTATTAACATATTATATTATATTTTTTTTAATACATACCAAAAAAACGTTGTGTAAACAAAAATTCGCCGTTTTATGAACGTTATGTTACCTGCCAGACAATTTCCTGTCCTGAACAGTTGCTAGGAAACCACCATGGATTCCAGGAAGTTACCGGTCCCAAGCAAACAAAAACCGTTTTAACACTTTGCCTATTTCTTGTACATATTTAAACAAGATAAAATATGTTAATAAGTGAGTTTAAGGGGAGCTGCTAGGCAGATTTTGTTACTTTAGGACGGAGCAGGCTAGCTGTTTCCTCATGTTTCCAGTCTGGAGGCTCAACTATGCTATCCGGAGTGGTATCTGCTCATTAAACTCCCGGTAAGAATGGCAATACGCAGATTATATATCTATTAATTTATTTCTATTTCATTTCCATTCATTAACAGCATTACGTAAATTAACAGATTTAAGTCCAGGCCCTGCCTTCCTGATGCATTAAGATAGCTAAAAATGACAAAGTGCCATACTGGAGTGGGATTTTCCGCAATCTGATAACTCAGATGTTGTTCTTAACTGATCTACAAGGCTTCGTTAATTTTTTTATTGCAGTGTATAAATCCTCTGTATAAAGTTGCTGAACTAGAAGGTGGTACTGAATTTATGATAGTGAGACAATAAATACCACAGTGTCACTAAATAAATCACAGCGTCCCACAGTAACACTACAGTGAATTTTCCTGTCATTGGGCCGGAGGTGACAGGTGTCATTGACCTGGGGGATAACTTCCACAAGGCTAAAAATTCCACATGCTCTCCACCAAACCAAATTACAAACAGGGTCTTACTTTTATACCAATCAAGTGATGATCAATAAATAACCTGGGAATAAGCCGCACAAGCTGACCACATCATCACACATGCACTAAGGGTCAAATATATACATACCTTGGCATGGGAAGTCGGTATTCTGGTGAGCAGCAGGAATTGAAACATTCCTAGAATAACTTGAAGCATAATCCCCATTGTGTAGGAGTCCAAGGGGCACGCAAAAAATATTTTGGACCAATCCAAAAAAAGATGGCTTGTCCTCTGTCCTCTGTGTCCGATTAGAGACGCAGAAATATGTCTTTCATTCTCCAGTCTCCCTTCCCTGAAAGGACACCCAGGGTGGCATCCTCATTGCTGGAGGAATATTTTCAGCCTGGTCTGAAGTATAGCAGGAGTCAGTTCCCAACCTACACTCTGACAGTGACAGTTCGTAGGCTACTATTACTTTAATTAGTCAGACACTGGAGTAGGCTGATGTCTAAAATAACCATCCCACCACTAATTTTAACAGGCACTCTCAAGTAATTATTCAATATCTGATTGTGGCACCACTAACTTAAAATCCAGATTTATTCCAATGAGACTTGTTTAAAGTTTCACAGATGCCTGCCTATATTTATTTTAGGTCAGGTCCTGAGCTCATTAAACCGGTGTGGGGGTCCGGTGTGACGTGACTGGAGGATCATCCAGATTCCCGCTGAAACGTGGTGCGATCATAAAATCCTCAATGTGGCTGTAAACAAATACCCATCACGTTTATCCACGTTTATCCGGTAAAGATCCGACGATTCAGCCCGACGTGCAGAGCTGGACAGTGCCGCATATTCCGCTCCCTGGCTCGGTCACAGTCTCTCCACAGTGTCGCTCCCTCTGAAAATGTGACGTTTCCCCCTCTAGGCGCATCTTCCCATTTTTTATCCTCTTGTGAATATGACTAGAATAACACCATCCACTGACACGGCAGCACAGCTAGAACAGAACCGGTGGAGAAGCAGGGTAGTCCGTGGACAGACACTGAGAGAGGAGAGGCAGGAGTCTTCATTAGTTTCCTCATTTCCTCTGCCCTTGAGACGCACGCAGCGTAACCATTGCGCTGCCAACTTTTTCCAAACGGGACAGGCGCACTGGATACAGGTGCAGCGTCTCTACTGGTCCCAGAGTGGGCGGTCAGGGGGCCTCCAGGGGCCCCCTGCAAGTGGGGAGCAGGGCTGTAGCTGAGGACGCTGAGGTCATGTCCTCTGGAGTAAATCTGGAAATTCTGGGGGTGTTACTTGAGCTATCTCTGAGGACTTACGTTCTATTATTCTGTAAACCTGAGATGCCTAGTTGATTAATCAATAAGTGCATTCACAGAAAATTTTGACTTGATCTGATTTGTAATCTTTAAAAAAAACAGGTTCCTGCTGCTCAAATGTAAATATTCACCATCCATCCATCCATTTCCATTATCCGCTTATCTGGAGCTGGGTCGCGGGGAGGCAGCAGGCCAAGCAAAGCACCCCAGACGTCCCTCTCCCAAGCAACACTTTCCAGCTCCTCCTGAGGGACCCCAAGGCGTTCCAAATCCAGATGAGAAATGTAATCCCTCCATTCACTGTTTTTGTTATTCATCTATGACAGTAATCCAATAAATTTGGACATAATAATCAACCCGAAGATGTCACCTTGAAAACCGTGGTAGGGATTTTCCCCTATATGGACATTTTATACACCAAGACGATTAATCTGGAAAATGTTTAGCAGGTTAATCAATAATGAAAAGAACTGCCCTGACACACTGTGGCAACACTTGGCTGTCGGTCAATGTCCGGCTGTCAGTGAGTGTCTGTCCCCCTAGTTTTTGCCGTGTGTCCCACACTGTTGGCACTGGTCAGCCCTTGTAGGCTTTTTTTTTTTAGCTGATTCAACATGTTGAATTGGCGTCAGAGACGGCGGAGCCTGTTGAAGAATGACATCACAGTGATTGGCAGTTTAGCTCAGTCGCAAGAAGAGAAACGGAAGTGAGGAAAGTAAACATATGGCTTCAGACAAGAAGAAGAAGAAAAAAACTTCTTGTATTGGGTAAATTAATCTTTTAACCATTGATCTCCTCAACAGAAATGGTTTGTAACTGTCAAATATTAATCCTTTCAACATTGTGTTGTGTTCTTAATGTGCTAACAGGCTAACAAGGGTCTTGAATCCATCCTGTCATTCTTCTAGTTTCCCTTTTTGAATGACAATTACAGACTATTAATTATTTAATCTTCCGCTCCATATCACTGTCTATTATTCTCCAAATAATACATCAGAGGGGATGTCAGATACACAGCATTATTTCAGAGCATGATCTGACACACTTTTCCTCTGCAGCTCATTAAACTGAAGATAAGCTGCATTCATAGCTGGTTTTCTTTTGTGTGTGTGTGTGTGTGTGTGTGTGTGTGGAGGCATGCCAACACCAGAATCTCAGTCATTATAGTGTGTTTGGGTTATGACAGGGCACTCACACGCCACATGAGGGTGAGGGTGTCTGTAAGCTATGCAGGGAAACCTTATCTCCAGCTGAAGTCTCCACACAGGGGCCACTGGTGACAAGAACACAAGAGAATGTAAAGAGCGATATCGCTTCTCTTCAGTTCACACAGTAGTTTTGGGATTTCATAAGTTCAGTAGTGCAAATATTCTTTAAGAAACAACCAGAAACAAAGCCTCTTTTCCATGATGTCACAAGTAAACAGATGTCGCATACCCAGGATGTGCAGATGAACTGTTTTATAACCAAAATGAAATAGAGCTTTCATGTGAGTATAAATATGCAAATAAACATGCCGTGTACTGTATCTGTACAGTCAGTTCTCAGTTAATCACATTACATCTGCAGCTCTGAATGTGAGGTTAGAGGGTTAGGAGAGCAGTTAAAATTCACTTTCATTGAGATAATGGAAAATGAACTTGTAAATTCTCAGCCAGGGCAGATCAATAATTATCTAATTATCCAACAGTGCTGACTCTTCTGTGTGGTTGCTCATTAAAAGGCATCTGGACGTCTCAGCCAATGAGTAGAATTAAATTTAACTTTTGAAAGATTTCTCTGATGTGGTTCAATAACTTTTACTAGACCGCCTGTGGCTCAGGAGGTAGTGCAGGTCATCCTGTGATCGGTAGATCGGCAACTCGATCCCTGGCTCCTCCACCCTACATGTTGTTGAGCAAAATGCTGAATTGCAAATTGCACCCAATGGCTAAGTGTGAATGTTCAACTGAGCAGCAGGTGACACATTGTATGGTAGCGTCGGCCACCAGTGTGTGAATGGATGAATGTGATATGTAGTGTTAAAGTGCTTTGAGTGTTCGCAAGTCTAGAGGGTGCTATACAAGTGCAAGTCCATCTACCATTGTCCAAAGTAATCTTAAATTCATTGGTTGGAAGTAAGAAAAATCATGCAGTGTCTGTAGTCTGTTCTGTATTACAAATCCAGGACCAACACATACATGAATGAGAGACAAACAAAAAGGAAAAGTAATGATTGATGAGAAAACGTTGATCTTTTAATCATTTCCCTCTGACATCCCCTCAGGGAATAGGTAAGGCAGTCAAAAACAGAATGACATCAAAAATCTCTAAAATCTAAAAAATGAGAGGCAAAGTGGTAAATGTTGAAATAACCAGTGAACTTCTTTCCATTCATTCAATGTGAACATTTTCATAGTCTCATAGTCTAAATAAATTACTCAGTGTCACTTTTTTCAAGCCATAATATTGATCTTCTTCTTCTCTGACTCTATTTCTAACAAATGGAGGTCCATTTATTATGCATGATGTTGCATTTTTACAGTAACACAGAAGGTCAACAGAGGGAACAATGAGGAGTTTGACAGTGATGTCCCAAGATCCATACCTGTGATTACTGAAGAGGCATAGTCGCATTTTTCAATCACTTTGTTTCAACCACTTATTGCCGAAACTTTCGACTTTGCACAGTCATACTTCAATTTCAATTCAATTTTATTTACTTCACCCTCCTCAATCATCCCCCAACAGTCTCATCAAACCTAAGAGAACATTAGTGTTCAGCCCAAGATATGATTTTAATCAATCAGTTAGTCAGTCCTGTCTTGACCTGACTCAACTCATCTGGCATTGATTTGCTTTTATTTGTGAGCCCTGTATGCTGTGTACCACTAACAGCAATGAGTCAGGGGACAATAAATAACAGGTTCCTGTGAGTTCATCTGGATCAGGGCTGGGTATTGGTACCCTGAAACAAGCCGTTGCCAAGTAGTATCAAAACTTCTCTGATCAAACAATACCTGAATTTGATCCTTTATGTACATAGATCTAAAAAAAAGTGACTACTCGTATGGATTTCCTTGCAGCCAAACACCTGGAGCGTTCTTCATTTTAAGTACAGTTCAGTATGAAGTTGAGTGTGGTGTGTTTGACAGAGTTGGCAGTTCAGTGTGCTGAGGTGCCACCACAACATTCAAAAGTAGGGCTATACTACATGTCTGTCGCCTGATATCGGACAGAATTGTCAACTTGTAACAGTCTGTTTCCATCTTTAGTGTGACATTGCCACCTCTCTAATTAATTTCTGTGAGGGAGGAGAATTCAATTTTCCCTAACCAATCACTAGAGAGCAATGTGGCTGCCTGAATCTAACGTCACTTTAAGTCCACACACTGTTTTGCCGGGCTTTTAAGATTGGAGCTAAGCAAAGTAACACAAACTACGACACTGGGCAATGTTGAGAAGTTATGACGACTAAAAGCATCCTCAATAGCAGCATCTATCTTGTCTATAGCACTCACCATTGTTATTATTACTCCTCTTTGGTTCTGGCACATCGCTTGATAACACTTGACAATGGCGTTCGTACCACCCGTGGTGCTGACTGGCTAATTGATTCCCTCTGTGATACTCACTAGTAGGTTTTCATTTTAACAGAGAAGCTGCTCTTTCATGTCGCAATGCCAGATGACCAGTCTGGACCCAGGCACACACACCTATGGCATCTGGTGACAATTTTTTAAATAATACCCAGCCCTAATTAGAAGCAGCTTATACAGTTTTCTTTGTGGCTCAGAGAGGTTTGAGCTGAAGCTGGATCCTTTTGACCATCACATCACTTCAAATAATCCACACTAAGTACAAATGGTTCAACA
Source organism: Epinephelus moara (assembly GCF_006386435.1). Lineage (NCBI taxonomy): Eukaryota > Metazoa > Chordata > Actinopteri > Perciformes > Serranidae > Epinephelus > Epinephelus moara. The sequence continues at coordinate 26,534,683 of NC_065509.1, forward strand.
GATCAGTCCAGTCTGATGTGCAGTTTAGCACGGTAATGAAGACACACATGTATGACCAGATGAAACCCAACATCACACCCGCGTTCTGTGTCTTCAAGTCCTCAGGATCACAGCTGAGAACAAACACGGGTGCATCAATCTGTTTCGTTTAAATAAAAAAAACTTTAAAATCCTAAAACAGGTACCACAATCAGTCTTGCGTCCACCTTCGACCTGCTGGCAGCTCAAACTCCATCATTACTGAGCACAGTTGGAGACTCTCCTACTTGTCCTCTCCATCGTTGCGGATTTTGAACTTCTCTACAAACTCAGCATGTTTCTGCCGCAGGATTTCTGTCTGCTTCTTAAAACCGTTGACCCTGAAAAACAGCAGAGAAGAAAAATTCACACTCAGCTCTTTATTCAAGCATCACAGAACCCAAACAAAATAACTGCTACCACTCAAATGTGTCATCAAAAAGAAGTTTGTGCACTCACCTGGCTCTCTCTTTGGATTCATTGTAAATTTCTGTGATGATTCGATCTTTCTCATCCATGAAGTTATTGTGAACTTGTTCAAGTTTCCTAAAAGAGTCAAGAAACACTCGAGTTAAGCCGTTTGCAGAAAAACTTTGCTTAACCTAGAAAACGTGTCACTCAGCGGGCTCTCTGTATGCTCAGTTGCCTTTATGAGTTTGTACAGCTGTTATACAGCTCTACAGACCACAGAGAGGTGAATCTCCACAAATAGAAGTGACACACAATCAGTTTGTGAAAACAAATCCTGCAACAAGGTTGTGTCGACACCACATGGCACGGTTGTGTCCACAAACAGTCCCATTCATCTGGATGTGAGTGGGCAGCAAAGAAAACTCAGCGCAGTGAGGGAAGTTATTTCTACTTTTGTAATATTCAACTTTTCAAAGTGTCTTCATCGTGTGCCTGTTTTGTACCTAAAGAAGACTAAGTGGGCTCCGATGCTGAGCACCATCGTGACGACGCAGTAGCAAACCAGGCGGAAGTTCCTCTTCCGTCTCTTCTGCCACTCCTCTGCCGGCATCTCCTGTGCTCGATGAAACTGCTCCCAATAACGAAAGTTGTTCTGGGCCTCCGTACTGGTGGTAAAGAAGTTGAAGAAGAAATATGATTGGTGACTTAAAAAACGGGAGGTTGGACATCTGGTACAAATGTTTGATACAGTCTTAACTAACGCGTTAATGGGGCGAGTCTAAGGGACTATTAAGTAGTACATTTTCAATCAGTTTGTGAAGGACAAGACAGTAAACTCAGTGATTGTCTGTCTTTTCTTGGACTGTACCAAATAGTTTAAAAAGATTTAAAGCTTTATTCATAACATTGACATTTGCATTCTAAATCAATATTTGAATGCTGAGCTTTTTTTGTATGTCTATTCATTCTGTTTAAACCTGATATTTCTGCACAGTTGCAGAGAGAGCGAGACTTACTCGCAAGGACTCCATAATGTGAGCCCATAGCAGAAAGAAGACAGCCCTAGTCTTTTCTCAAAAAATAGGACAACACAATTTGCTTGAAGACTGGCCTCTGGCAGAAACAATGTCAAAAGAACAGTTTCTAGACTTGTGCAAAACTTGAACAAACCTTGAAATATCAAACTATGCAGCACCTCCATCAAATAAATGAACATTTCTGATAAATAAATGCAGGGTTAGTGTTCCTTCTATGGCAAAGTACAGAGCACCTGAGCTTTTAGTTGTTTAGTCTTTACAAGAACAGCATGACTAATGAGAGTGCTATAGCAAAACACTAACCCACAAGTCCATTGTTAAAGCTACATGTCTTCTTGCCGCAGAAGAACATAAGCCAATGTCTGCCTATCCCACATTAGTAGGGTTAAAGAGTGAGGAGGAAGGTCAAGTTATGTAACACTTAAACAAGTACAAACTTGACAGATTGTCTGTATCTTCACCTGGCTCTGTAGGTGGTGTGACTGGAGGTAGATCTGAAGGCCTGGCCCCCGCTGTATGGAGGTCGGATTTTGAAGTCATATTCCTTCCTGCTCAGCTCTTTGCTCAGCACTCGGTAGGCCTCGTTCAGCTCCACAAATTGGCTGTGCAGCGCTGGGTTGGATGGGTCACTGTCTGGGTGTAACTGTAGGATGAGTGAGTCAGTTTCAGTAATGAGGTCTACTGACCAAACCAGCCTATGAATCAAGACATATTCTGGTGCAGGCATGTGCTAATCTGAGCATGTATACTAATGTGTGGACATGTGTGCTAATATAAACATGCATTATCACACAAAAATGTTCTTACTTTATCTGTTTAACAAATGCACGAACATGTGCGGTTTGCACTTGTGACTGTGCTTTTTCCTCTAAAAGGGGGGAGTTTTCTCATCCCTCAGTTATGCCAAAACCATAAGGTAAATACACATGCACATCCTTATTTATACTAGGAGCCACAACATGAAAACAAACAGTCAGGACGCTCACTGTGGGAACAGTTGAAAAGTGGAAACCATGCTGTGAAAGGCTGCCCTCCTGTGGCCGGACATTTTGTCTAAATGCACAACTTGTTAAAAAAATTAGGACTCTACCTTCTTAGATTTGTTGAAAAATGCATTTTTAATTTCGTCCAAGGATGCATCAGATTTGACTCCAAGGAGGTCGTAGTAGTTCACAGCTTTTCTGTGGTGAGAAAGCAAAGAAGTCAAAACTAAACACACATTAAGACCTGTATAAAGTATAAAGCATAATACCGAAACACAATCACCAAGTTGTTTTTAATCATTCTAAAACACACACACACACACACACACATATATATGCAGAGTCTACCTGTGTGCATAGCTCTGTGAGAGCAGACGCAGACCGCTCTTGCAGCACCAAAGACAACTCTGACATAAACGTAGCTGAGCCTCCAGTTGCATGATGGAAAGTTTTTGAGGTTCCACACAGACGACCTGTGCGATTAAAGCAGATGGTGACATTAACAGTGAGACAAAGAGTCTTACTGGGGAAGCAGGAAGATATTTAAAACCAAAATATAAACTATTAAGTAAACAGACCCCAGCCTGACAGCATTTTAAATATATTTATGTTGCACTTTGCATAAATACATCTTATTAATGTTCTGTAGGAGGAACATAATCTGGTGTTTTATACCGCTGAAGTTTACATTCATACAAAGGAGTTGGAAGCAGTGTGCTTTAAACATGGCAGATGATTTTTTTTTTTTTAATTTTCTGTACTTGTTTAATTACATTGTACTGATAGGAGATTGGCAACAACTTATAAGGAATATCAGTTGATTGTTCTTTTGTTACATTATGGAAGGCTCATATCACATCATGAATGTCTGTTGTAACAATTTTGACAGCTAAAAACAAAATCATAACTTGAACAACTATGGAACACGATGTCCCCAACCATGGACAACTGGATTTCAGTTGTCAGTGATTTATTTTCCTAATTTCATAGACTATCTGACTTTAAATTTTAGGATAACCATTTGAGCAATGTGTGACATACTTGAAAGAAATGACCCTGACATGTAACGTACTGCATTAGTCATTGAAAGATCATAGTCCTGAGTAAGTGTTGTATCCCATGTCAATGCAAGCATTAAGCTTGAAAACATATTGATTAAATAGAGTGTAAAATAAAGATATTATAATACTCTGCTGGTAGAAATAGTTATTAACTTGCTGTTAGACAGTTTTCCTGTCTTTACCTTTCAGTGTGTTTCCATTGAAAATAATGCTGACAGCAACTTTTCTCTTGTCTGTTTACACGTGATGTGACTAAGAACAACAACATGAGACAAGGTGAGGGATTTATCTTTAATTTAGGACTTTACCACTGAACAAACAACAGTTGCAGCGGTCTTATTATCAGCTGAAACAATAAACACAACGTGTCATTTACTTTGTCACCGTGCAGCTTTGTGCTTGGGGGTGTGTTGATCCAATAATGTTACAATAGAAGTTAGTTTTATACTTTGAATTACAAATATCTACTTTGATTACTTTCATCAGCTGCAGACAGCAGCTGTGTGCACGTTTATCATTGTGAAATGAACTGTCAAATAACTAACATACAGTAACAATTAGTTTCCAGTGGGTACACTTTGTTCTGCTACCTGAACAGCAGAGCTAACGCTAGCCGGGAGTTAGCTTCAAGTGCCTGGCAGCTATTCTGTGCTACTGTTAGCATGCTAATGATGAGCTAACTTAGCTAGCTGTGTTGTGTAATAAAAGAAGCACAAAAGTTAAACAGTGTTACAAAACTGGAGCGAGTGGAAAGGCAGACTTTAAACAAAGAAAAGTGACATACCAGCGGGAATCCGTTTCATAACAGTACCAGTACTGTGGGCCCGTTGCATAAACTCAACTGCATCATGCTAGCTACAATAAAACCGGAAGACTGGAGATTGGCCCTTCAAAATAAAGGCCCCGTTTTCTCTTTCTTTTCTTTTTTTGTTTGTTTTTTGTTGTTTTTTCCCCCTACCACTTCAAAGGGTTTTTGGGCGACCATGTGTCATATAAAGAGTAAGGACATATTGTACTGTTTTTTTTGTTTTTGTTTGTTTTTTTAAATATAATATTCATTAGACCAGACAACAAAACAAATAATGAATGTTATTCTTCTACTTAATATTACTACTACTATTTATTTATTGCTATGGCCTATAGAGTGTGCCAGGGCTGACGTCAAAACCCGGAAGTTTAGCATCGCGCTGGTTCCCGGAAGAGAAAGTGAATGTGATTTTTGCATTGCGTTTTGGATTATGTCAGAAAATAAGCTCTGTGGCTAACACAAGTTTATGATACTTACAGGTTTTGTTCAGCGAGATAATCTTCACATATGAACACCTTTCATACCGCATTTGAAGCTTAAATGCGATCGCCAGAAGTAAAAAGCTAACGTTAGGCTTTAACGGACTACATGACTACTCCACGGTCGCATGACTCTTGACGTCACCGCCACTAAGCTTTCAACTGATTTCGGCCGCTTTATTTTAAAAACATTGTATAATGGGGAAATCGGACTGTTTAAGCTAAATAAGAAGCTGTAATGGCGGACTGCCAGCACTCTCACCTATTCGGGGGTGATGACGTTTACTGTCCCCGACAGGGTTTGTAGTCGTATTGAGCAACTTGTTAGCAACCGCCTTTTTACGACACGTAAAAGCTTCAAAATTCACAAGTAGGGTATTTACTGACGTGTTTTATGTCGTAGAACAAAACCTGAAAACCGCTTTTGTTAACCACAGACCTTATTTGAGGCATTTCACCAAAATCCCATTCAAAAAACGTATTGACTTTTAGACGAGAGAACCGGAAGTGCTAAAAGATTAACATAAATTCTATTCTAGTATTTATCTATGCGCATAAACAATAGCTGCACTTGTACTTTATTTGTATTACAGTCACCGTTGGGAAGGTTGCTTTTGAGAGGTAATGCATTACAGATTACTAGTTACCCTGTTACAATGTAATACGTTGTACAACTATTGTAATTACTTCATCAAAGTGTGTAACCTATGACATTTGATTACTTTTCGATTACTTCTCTGATAGATGTTTTAAACTGGGCAGTGAAACTAAAAATGTCAGATTTAGGCTATGCCAAAAGAACAGTGAAAAAGATGCAAAGCAAAAGAAGGAATGTCGTATTCTACATATAACATTTTACTACAAAGAATATATTTAGATATAACCCCTTTGTACACACCAACATTCTGATTATTAACTGTAATTCAATTAACTTTTTTTTCAGTAACTGTATCTGATGACTTTTACATTTATTTTGCAATTTAATTACTGTAACTAGTTACTACCCAACACTGATTACTGTTTGTAACTTGTAACAAAGTGCCCAGTATTTTAAGTTTGATTATGACCGGAAGTTACTGTTGATTCCCGGGATCTTGACACAACACAACCCCGCCCCCTGCACGTGTTTGTTTTGCCAGGATTTTAACCCTTCTGTTGCCGTGTTCACCTGCAGAGGTGAAATAAAGGATTTATCTATATTATCTATACATTTTTAATGCTACACAACGTATAATATCACATGTTTTATATTAAAAAAACAACTACCAGCAGTCAGTAAAATATTTCTGATGATGTCACACATACATGTAGTTCCAACGCTTGGCCACTGGGTGGTGATAATGAACAAATTTCGCCGTCTGTTCAAAAACGAGGAAGAACCTACTCTACAGAAGCTTCCACCTCGGAAGGTAAGACTAATCAACTACAATGTTTTACTCAGATTTAACACATGTTCAGGCCTCTGCAGTAACCTTTACACGGTACTAAATACTGGCGGCGTTATGGTTTAACATGTGAGACTGACTGGCACTCAGTCTGTGGTCTCTCTGTGTGTTCTCAGCTGCAGGATGAAATAAAAGTAAGTTAGTTCATCTCTGAAGTTGTCAGGTTTCAGTCGGAACAGTTCACAACATCGAGTAAATCCAACGAAGAATAACATTAATGTAGCCACATATGTGATCCATAACAAACTGTACAATGCTGTGCAGACGGAAAAATATGATTTTTGTCTCATTTTTGGCTCCTTTCACATCTCCAGCTCGCAGTTATCAGCTGTTTATCAATGCCTGGGCTAGTGTCCTGACACCTACACAGACACAGTTACTTTTAAAGGTGTTTCCAATCACTCAGTTATTTCAGGAGCTATCCTGGGAGTTACATGCATATACAAATCACACTGATAAAGGTGTGAGTTGATGCATCATTACAGATGATATGGTGACCTGCACAGATGATGACTTTATGATGATGATTTCATACCTAATATTTATTTATGATCTATGGATAGGCCTACATTGCTGCTTTTTTTTTACTGTGGCTTGTAAAGTGTCCTTGAGTGCTTTGAAAGGCGTTATTAACATTATTATTTATTATTATAACAAGCAGGAGAGTGGAGGAGATGTCAGTAAAGTACAGCTAGTTCTGACAAGAGTCTAACAGATGACGTGGAAACACTTGTGTGGGTGGACTGTGAGTTTGTGGGGGAGTACTTTGTTATACACAAGAAGGCTCAAAATGTGACTGCACTTTAACTTCTTCATATTTGCTTTCCTTAATCACTTGAGAAGAAAATATATTTATTCAACAAATGTTACACTGTTAAACATTTCAGGAGTTATTTGATTTCACTGATAAAACTTACACTTGTAATTAAATTCAACGCTTAAATAACTGCAGGCTTGTTAGAAATGAACCAAATGATCTGTGCTGCCCCTGACTGTGTGTTCATGGCGTGTCTGTTTGTGTATAAGGAGTGGACATACTTCCTGACCAGGACACAGTTATTTACTGCATTTAGATGGTTTGCCAGATTCAGCTCTTTACAACATGTTTACAGCCTCTTTTTTCTTTCATTTTGTTTCCTCAGTAGAAATATTAACAGTTAAAAACCCTCACAGAGCTGCAGCCGTGTGAGTGAAGAGACGTCAATGAGAATCCACAGTGAGAGATGATGGACTCTGAGGTGTCTCTGCTGCTGCACTGTGCAGCCTGGAGGGGGCTGCTGGAGTCTCAAGTACAAGTGGAGCTCTCTGAAAGGTAGGATCATTAATCAGGCCTCTGGAATGTGTAAATATCACATAAGACCTTTCTACTTAACAAAACAATGGCACAAAACTTACATAGATATTGGGCTTTATTTTTAAAAACCCCTCAAGTGAAAATCAAGTTATTACCTTGTTAGCATGTCCATGTGGTGTTATATACGCTACACGTAGGGCTGGGCAATATATCCATATCATATCAATACCGTGATATGTCTTAGATTTTGGCATCTGAGTGTTGTCTTTTCCCGTTTTAAAGGCTGCATTACAGTAAAGTGATGTTATTTTCTAAACTTACTTTATGCAACGACAGTGACATGTATGCCTACCTCCACCACGTGGCCCATACAGACGCAACAGTTATTCAATATTACAATTACAGTCGAAACCCTAAATACGGAGTACAATACATTTTGCTATAACAACTGAATGAGAGCAGCCAGCAGGTGATTGCTGGTATTTTTCTTTCCTCTGTGGCATTGGTATCTCATCAAAGATTAGTGCCACAATAAACTTTGATCGCTCTAATGTATTCCAAAGTCTGCTCCCACCAGCAAACTTTTCCCCTACATTTAAGGGATATGCTCCTCCCTCGCAGCTCAGCAGAGTATGACATGAGAAGGAGGTGTGGCTATGTGTCAGCATTTTGCAGGTTGACTAACTTTCACTTCAGCTTGTCAGAGCTGGCGATCAGGGTTAAGGTTCATTTAACATTAACAACACACAATCAGCTGTTTGATCACGTTGGCAAGCTGAAGGCTCATTCACAAGCAGATGTTTGTGTGTTTGATAAGCAGAGGTAAAGGTGAGCAGGTAGATGCACGCATACAAAATGGGGCAAAGGTGTAGAGTTAGATCTCAGCCATGTTAAGGCATGACGGGAACAGAGATGAGTTTTTAGGGGTGAATGCCCACAGAGGAACTTTAAAGAATGACATGACATGGTAGGAAGGGATTTTTATGAGATTTGATGATAAGAAAATATAGAATAACACCAGCCTTATCCTTTAATGCAGTAGTTTGACACTGTGCAAACTGTAACCGTAGTAATCTGAAGAGTTTGTTTGCTTCCTGTCCCTCCTCAGATTCAACAGGCAGACAGATCCGGCTCTAGAGCGTCTGATAGATGAGGTGTGGACAGAGCGGGTGTCCAAGGAGCCGTGGCTTTTCAATGGGTCCAAATTCAGACTGCACTCTTTCTGCTTGGCCTCGTCACCCTCTGTTCCTCCTAAACACCCTTCATGCTCTCAGCCAACCCTCATCTCCTTCTCAGACTGTGCAGAGGAGCAGGAGGGAGAGTTACAACACAGCAGACAAACAGTGAAGGAGGATCTGTGTATCACTGATGGTCTGCATGACGCTGCTCAGAGCAGTTTGGACAGAAACGGACCTGTGAAGACAGAAAGTGTAGACCGTGTCAGTGAGAGCATCACAGCTGAACCCTCTTCCAAAAACACAGATGATCAAAACACCACTCCGCTCCTCACTCTGAGACTAGGCCTCACATGCTATAAGGACTACCTGGGAACAAACTGGTCATGTCAAGTGGCAGAGCTTCGTCAGCGAGGGGAGGAGGAGTTCAGTGATCCTCTGGTGCTGCTGGCTCAGCCTCTGGGTGTAGGTGGCATCCTGTGTACGGACGACAGTCAGGTGGTGTTCATCAGGAGGAGCCAGAGGGTGGCGGAGGCAGGGGGGCTCCTGGACATCCCCGGAGGTCACCCAGAGCCAAAGGTGAGGTCAATAAAGAAAATGAAGTGTCATTCAAATATGCGTCATGTTTTATTGAACTGTCGCTGCACCTCCTCAGGTGGTGTGTGAGCGTCTGGGCCACGCAGTGTGTGAGGAGCAGATCAGTGTGGACATGATGCAGCAGAGGCTCGTCGTCTCGGAGCTGTTTTCGTCTGTGTGCGCCGAGATCAGAGACGAGGTGAGAGAAGTGTCCACTGTAGACTTGTTATTTCATGTTGAGGTGACGTTGAATTACACAGTTACGTCATAGGTATGATTTAAGATTACTTACACTTGTGCCCAAAGGATCTATTTAGTATGAGGAGTCACTGCCTTGCATGTGCAGTGGCTGGTTGTATGCAGCTGTTTCCAGTCACTACTCAGGGCCTGCAGGATACGAGTCTTGGACAGGTCGACCAGGTTCATCCTGCTGATGATCCTGTGGTCATGTCCCTTGTCCTCCACAAACTCAGTGGGTCATAACGAGAGTAAAGATGGATTGAGATCTGGAGCTCCTGTCATTCACTCCTAATGCTGCTGCGGCTCTGCTTGTTGCCCAGCTTCAACCAATCCTGAATGTCACTGTGACATCACACCGTCTTCCCTCTGTTCGTCTGCAGGTGAATATTCCCCTGAGCTCCCTCGGAGAGCCGGTCCTGATGGGTGTCGCTCTGAATCACACCAGCGCCGGGAGACCAAGTGCTGAGTTCTACGTCAGGTACTCATTCAGTTTTGGTTTGATATGAAGGGAGTTTGTCTTGAATCACTTTTTATAAAGATATAGTGTAGAGTAGAGCTGCAACAATTAGTCAGTTAATCAACTGGCACAAAATGAATTGGCACCTATTTTGATGATTTTTTTTGCAATTAACAGTTTAATTTAACAATTAAAATGAAGTGGAGCAGAAGTAAAGAGTAGCATAAATGGAAATACTCAAGTAATACTCAATTATACAGTACTATAGTACCCCCACTGGGAATGGGGAAAAAAAGGTTGTATAAGACTTAAATAAAATCTAAAACAACACTATACATACTGTATACATGGTGAGATACACACTTCAATCATACATAAGCCAAAATGTAAACATAAGTACACACACGCAATCATACAAATATATTTATACATCAGTCACAGTTGTCTACAGCCAGCCTACATTGTCGTTTGCTCTAAGGAAGAATCAATTTTGAAAAATCTCAGTTTAGTGTTTTCATATCTGTCAGAAATGGTTGCCATGTCCTGTAAAATGTACGTGTAGAGCCACCCAGCATGCACCCTTTTTCTCCAAGTGTAGAAAACACATAAGATCACCAGCCCACTGGACATGTGTGGGAGACACCTTCTGCTTCCACTTAGTAAGTATAAGGCATCGAGCAATTAAGGAGGCAAAGGCAACAGCATTTATGTAGCGTCTAGGAAGAGGTATGTTCTCTGCAACTACTCTGAAATTGCAATTAGTGGGGAAGGGGTACATTTGACTCCAAAAACTACAGAAAATGAGAATGAATGAGGGATCATGTTACTGTTCTACACCTGTTGCATAAGGAATGTGACCCTGGATAAATCTTGGCTAACTTTTCTTTGGATAGATGAAGGCGGTGCAAGACCTTGAACTGTAGGAGGCCGTGTCTGGCACAAATTGAGGAGTGAATTCTTTGAAGACTGCCAATTGAGATCTGTGATTTTAGGAGCCACATCATCCTCCCACTGGAATCTAATAGTGGAGAGAGAGGCAGAGTGTAGAGTTTATAATGTAGTATATATCACCTTTTAGTAATTTTTTAAGCAAAAAAAGCCAAACCTTAACTGGTTTCATGCTTCTTAAATGTGAGAATTTGGTGCTTTTCTGTGTCACACATAAACGTTTCCCAAACTTCTCCTGGAGTATTTCTTGTCCTGCATCAAATGATCAACTTGTTATGCACTCCTAAAGCTGCTTGATAATTAGCTGATAATTTAAATCATCTCTTTTGGAGCAGGGAGAGATCTAAGACATGCAGGACAAGAGTTACTACAGGAGAGGTTTGAGGAACACTGCTACACATGATAATAAACCAAATACCTTTTGATTTCTGGACTGTTGGTCGGAGGAAATGTACCATTTGAAGATGTAACCCTGAGCTCTCAGAAACTACACAGGGCATTTTTCACTATGTTGTGAAATCTAATTGAAAAATGATTTGGGAAAATAGTGGACAGCCCTAATGAAGAGTCTGTTTTCGGTGTGTCCTTAGTTGCTCGTTGACATCTGATGAGGTCAGAAAGTTGTACTGGAAAGGAGGAGCAGAGGCCCATGAGTCCACAGATATCGTGTTCCTCAGCAGAACAGTGAGTAATCTAAAGTTACAGAAGGGCTGCACCAATATGGAGAAAATAATAAATAATAATAATTATCAGTAATGTGGATATACTGACTAAATGGGTAAAGGGAATTAATACAAAAGCTACAACAGTCTGTTAAGTTTAGAAATTTACATCACCTTACTGTAATGCAGCCTTTAAAACCAGGAAAAAACAACACTTACAGTATCAATTTATTGCCCAGCCCTAAGCTACATATTGTCTGAACAGCAACTCATGAATGAGCTTCCTTGTTTTGACAGTTGCATTAGAAAGAAAGCACAGTGATCATAACACGATGTTGATACACAAGTCTGCATTTTGTTGTCCCTGACATTTGTAGGAGGTGTTGCAGCTGGACAGGAACAGCCCTCTGTGGTCGGAGCTGTGTCCTTCAGCTAAAGGAGCCGTGCTGCTGTATCAGACAGTGAAGCCTGACGGAGAGCGAGGACACGACACTCAGCTGGTCGCATCAGGAGATGTGTCCAGATGATCAAAAATACACAAAGAAACCTTTTCATTTACTGTAATCACTCCCTGACCAATACTGGTGTTAACACTGTGCAAAACACTGTATTTTTCATTATTTGTACACTGTGCAGTAAAAACATGTTTAAAATTTAAAAATATTTTTTAGAATAAAAACCCTCAAAGTGACCTGGTTAAAATTATTAAATACTACAACTCTGATTTTCTTTGATTCGTCAAAGCAGCAAGTGCAACACATCCTGTGGTCTGTAATTCTCTGTCTCTAGTAGGGCTGGACGATTATGGCAAAAATAGTAATCACGATTATTTTTGATTGATATTGAAATCGCGATTAATAAACACGATTATAAGTTGGTGGTGTTGCCTTGGGGGGCGGACACCACAGCGTGACAAACATTGCAAACAATTTCTTTTTCCTCGACGTCCGTCAACTTGAAGCCAAAATGTTTCCAGATGACTGAAGTTGTCCTACCTTTCTCCTCAACCAAAGGCTGCCTTTCTGCCATGTTCTTAATCGCTCGCTCCACATAGTATTGATCCACACACGTCACACGCTTGCTGCTGCTGCACGTAACACAGGCGCATTCACGGTGCTTTTCCAGCACAGGAACTTACATACACGCCGTGCGGCGCATTAATCGCTTTTCTTCGATTATGTTTTTACGATCATGAGAAGCCAAAATTGAAATCATGATTAAAATTCGATTAATCGTCCAGCCCTAGTCTCTAGTCTATTATATCACTTGCTGATGTAATTATCTTTTTTTTTTAAGACATCATTAGAATGATTGTCCTTGTAAACAAACACAGTGCAGCGGCATCTCTTTCTTCTTCCTCCATGTTTCTTCAGCAGTAACCTTCGTATCCGCTGTAACCGACGTCTCTGTAGTAGTAGCCCTGGTCCTGATAAGGCACACTCCACTGAAATGTAAATGACACAAAAGGACAATGAGGTTTGGCTTACTCTGGCTACGTGGCTGTAGCTGTGTTAGTTATGATCTGTGAGCGGTTTAAAAAGCAGACAAGTGCTGAATGTGGATGTGACAGCTCTGTCGAAACAAGCTCAGGTTCATCCCAAACACAGTTGGTGTATAATGAAGAGGAAATGGTAATTAAGATTATTAGTGTGTTAGATTGAGACAGCAGTGAGAATTGGTCCGACAATACATCTATAATTTATTTTTCTTCTGACCTAATTATAGCCTCAGATGAGTGAGCAGTTTCTCTGCCAACATCACAAACTGATCTCATGTCCTCCCCACTGGTATATTGATTAAACCAGTGGTTCTCAAATGGTGCGCTGTAGCACACTGGTGTGCTGTGATGCCAATTCAGGTGTGCCGTGGGATTTTGTGATAATAAGCACACATTATTATTGCAGTATTCAACTGGGCCTGATAAAGAGGCAAACTAGCTAAAAAAAAAAGTAATTTTAATTAATTAACATTTACGGGGAACCTATTTGTCGCCATTCAAGCGTGGGAATTGTGTGTGACACATCAAAAGCCCTGACTGGCATACTTGTTCACTGTCACTCTCACTGGAGCACCTGAATAGAACAGTCATCATTAGCATTATTAGTAACACCTGTGCCTTCTCTGTGAGAGAGGCCTGTATGAGACTGAATGTGCTGTAATTGTTAGTGCAATCACTCTGCTGATGGAAGGTTGAGACAGACTCAAGTCATCACTGCTGCACTGTTGCATTTTTTCTAGTTACCAAATATCTTAGTGTTGTGATCGCTGTCATTTCCTGTGTCACAGTGTTAGTGTGATTGCATCTCTAATAAGATCGACCACAAACATCATCCCTGCACCATCGAATCTGAAGCATTTTATTTACTCACTGTCATCCAGCGTTTGGAGAATACTTGTCTTACCATCATTATTTCTCTGCTTAAGAACCTCTTCAGCCTCTTGAGAGTCCTCCTTCCCACTCCTAACAGTTTTTCACCTTGAGAGCTCTCTTCAGGGCTGAGATGCTTTGTGAATAACTTATATCAACTTTACCAGGATCTAGTCTTAAAGGGATAGTCTGGTCTTTTTGAAATAGGGTTGCAGGGTGTCTACAGGTGTCAAATACCTAAATTCCATGCTTTTTAAGACCTTTTCATAGTCTTTTTTAAAAATCAAATTTAAGACTGATTTTTGGACAAATCATCCTTTTCTTTTTCAAGCATTGAAGGTAAGTATAAAAATAAGAAAATATATTTGGTCCGGTGCAGAGATAGCTTTAAGGTATATGGTTATTAGACGAGAGTTGCTAACAGGTAAATGCAAGTATAAAGTGCAAGTTTTTATACCATCAGTGATGTGTACTTTCAGAGAGGAGCTTGACTCATTTTGACCAAAAAAAAAAAAAATATATATATATAAAATAATATAAAAATATAATATAAAAATCCTTGAAATTAGATATTTATTAGAATTTTTTTGTGGCAATTAAGACCTAACAAATTCAAATTTAAGTCTATTTAATGACATTTAAGACATTTATAAAATTGAATTTAAGACATTTTAAGACCTTTTAGGGACCTGCAGACACCCTGGGTTGTATAGCGTACTCATCCATAGTCAGTCTTTTACATACAGTAGATGTCAGTCAGCACAGCCCAGTTCGGAGAAGCAGGCTGAAGTACGACATGAGAGCTAGTCAATTTATTGCTGTGGAGGGGTCAGCAACAAAACATATTTTAGCCTCCTAAAAATACCTACCAGAGTTATATTTTTAGGAACTTTATAGAGAGTTGTCATTAAGAGCAACTCTTCATACTAGGAGGCTTTATGAATACAGCCCCAGGCGATTTTGTTGAACACAAACCTTTTAACCTTAAAGTGCATTTAAGATAAGGACAAAGCTAAAGCCCTAATAATGTCACAATGAGGTTTGTTGTGTGAGACTTAACAGCCGCATAACACTCACATATCTTGGCTGCTGCCTCCATGGCTGCACGTTGAATCTTGTGTCGCTCCATCCTACAAAGACCAAAAAGAAATCAACTAACATCTTAAAACATCAAGTCTTCCGACATGCTGCCCATCAGTTCTCTTTCTGACCGTTATGTCCACTCCACTGGATCCTATGTGAGGGTGGAGGGCCGTAAGGGTAGGGTCTTTTCTTGTGTAGTCTGGGTTTCTTCTTCTCCTGTTTGGGGACCGGGGGCAGCAGTCTGCGAGCCTCATCTTTAAACTCCTGTAGGAGCATCTGTGCCTGTTCCTGAGGCAGCTCGACATACTGCAGCTCCTCCAGCACGTCGCTCTGCTGCTCTGGAAGAGTGTAGCTCACTGGAGACAAGAAGGGAAGTTTAAGTTGTAGAGGCATGACAGAATTTATGTGCAAGTGCCTCAGAGCACTAAGGTTTCCTCTTATCAATCATTACATGTTATACTTCCTGTAAAATGTGCACATGTCTGACCTTGGAGTTTGAGCAGGGCAGTCTCAGGGATCTGCTCCCCGTCACTGGTTTGGTGCTGGGACAATCGTCTTTTCCACACGTCCGCTGAGGGGAAGACCACCACCACCTGGCGCCTGAAGCCTGTGAACAGCTGCAGCTTGTAACGCCGTGCAGAGAAGAGGATGTTGCACTGGAAACAGAGAAATGACAAAGAGGACATGGCAGAGAGGAGGTGGAATAAAACATCCAAGTGCTGTAACACCCCAGCATGTTTCAGCCTAAAGCCTAAAGCCTTTTGAGATGACACGCTATGATTCAAGCCTCTAGCTAATGTTAGCTACATAAACATAAACTTGAAGTAAGCTGTGAGCCTTAGGCTTTGCTAAACAGAAGGCTTAAATATTAGCTAAAAATTGATGTGTTACCTGGTCGAGGATATAGTTGCCAGGACTCTGAGCAGCAATCTTAATCAAATCAGTGAGACACTGAGAGGCCTGCTGCAGCCGGCTGTCCCTCTGTCCACCACTCTGCGCACACACACACACAGGTTGAACATTTTGGATCAGTTGGTCAGAAAACTGAACATCATCTTTGAATGTGAAAATAAAACATGAGAGTGGAGACTGGAGGTTTGACTGACAATCATACATGCGAGCAGCTCCTCTGTGCCCAGCAGCCTGTACTGTTTCTCAGGATGCTTCTTCATCTGAGTCCTGGCCCAGTGACTCTTCCCAGAACCAGGAAGACCAACCATCAACAACACCTGGAGGGAAAAACATACAGATTAAAATGTAACAGCTACTTTTATATTCAGTCTGAAAATAACCAAATTAGCATATTACCATTACCAGGCAAATTCAGCTTTTCCATCACACACATTCCAATACTCTGGAAGGAAACCCAGCTGCTGACTCTCACCTCACACTGTGCTCTGGAGGTAGGAGGCGATGTTGTGCGCACCCTCTGCCCCGCAGGAAGAGCTGCCAGCGGTGTAAACCCTGGAGGGCCGGGGTACCAGGGAGAATTGTGAGCTGTGGGGTCCAGGAGGATTCTGACTGAGCAGCTCTTACAGAGGACGTGAGGGAACAAAGCACAACCGGAGGAGCTCAGTGAAAAAGCTTCACCCATGAAACGACCATTCTTATAGAAAGAGAGCTGAACAGCACCGTCTGTGGAGAAAGACTGTAGATGTGCAAACACAAGCACACAGTTGGGATTATAAAAAGAAATGAAAAAGTTAAGATTCAACAGTTTCAATGACTGTGATAAGAGGAAGAATTGAAGATAACATATCACTCACAGCATAACAGCCAATGATATCCCCCTCTGAGAACGGTTCTCCAAACTCTTCCTCCTTCCCACCTGAGACTTTTTTACCGCGTCCATCATATGCAAAAGAAAATTCATCTTCACCTGGTATGAGACAGACAGAGAGCCAGAGGGAGAAAGACGACAATGATCGTAACAGGACTGAACACATCTCCAGAGAAGGTGCTTCTGTTCTGATCACTTCTCCTAAAATGAATCTAATCCTCACCCAGCAGCAGAGAGGCATCGGCC
This sequence comes from Epinephelus moara, assembly GCF_006386435.1. Lineage (NCBI taxonomy): Eukaryota > Metazoa > Chordata > Actinopteri > Perciformes > Serranidae > Epinephelus > Epinephelus moara. Next base: position 26,551,754 of record NC_065509.1, read on the forward strand.
AAAGACCAGCCGACTCTCAGACCATGATGATCATCTTGTCCCTCCAGCTGTGTAGTCAACAACGTCCTCTCCAGCCTCACTTCAAAGCCCACCCTGCCCTGCAGCACCCCGTGGGTGAGCCTGCAGCCTGACCACAGCAAGGGGAACCGAGCCCAGAACCGTGGCTGGCCACATGCACCATCAGGACCCACCTCAAAGTGGAGGTGACTGTCATCTGTGCAACAACAAGGAACAACAGGGATACAAAAATGCTTCTGCACTGCTCTCATGACTTGTGACAGAATTAACCAATCATAGTTTAAAACACTGTAACTACATGAGGTTTGTTTCTACAGAGAGGTGATGCGTGTTGTCCAAAGACTTACATGGATTGAGTCTGACTTTATCTTCATCTTCCTCTTCTGCCTCCACTCTGTCCACTGGAGGTTCTGGTGATTTGGCTCTGGTTCAGAAGAGATAGAGACGCATGCTGCTTAATAAAACCCTCTCCATTAAAGAGCTTCCTCTTGTAGCCTCAGTCACCTGTTTTTCTTTTGTTCTAGACTATGTAAATTCTGTGATTATGTGATTTATGATCTTGACAAAAGGTCTGAGAACTGATATAAACATTTGCCATAGCAATATTTAGGGTCTCTTGATTTTTCATAATTTCATTCTTCACAGTCAGACATATTGGTTTTTATCTCTCTTTTAGCAAGCACTTTACTTCTATTGAAGTTTCCTGAGGCTTCATCTATTTTCCTGCGGCTTAGAGATGTTACATCTTTTGTGAAGTTAGAAATGATAAGACTATGCTTAAAGGATTCTTATTTTTCTCTCTTTAACTTTTTACACTTTCAATTTTCATACACGTTACAATAACAACTAGTACAAATGATATTTTCTATACAGAGACAATGTTTTGTTGTACTTGTCTGGTGGGTAGGGTCCCCCTGTGAGGCCATCTCAACATAAAAATGAGAGACTTACAATTTTATACTTATGCTTTTATTTAGTATTAATTTATTTAGTATTTCCAACAAAAACGTTTATAAAATAGTACAGTACAAGTACCGCAACATTAGGGCTGCAATTGGGGATTATTTTCATTGTTGAATAATCTGTATATTATTTTCTCGATAAATCAATAAATTTTTTGGTCTCTCAAATGTCAGAAAATGGTGAAAAACTTCAATCCGTGCTTATGCCAAAGTCTCAGATGACGTCCTAAAATGACTTGTTTTGTCCACATCCAAAGATAATCAATTTACTTGCATAGAGGAGTCGAGAAACCAGAAAATATGCACATTTAAGAAGCTGGCATCAAAGAATTTTGACTACCGATTTATCAATTATCAATTTAGTTGGTGATTAATTTAATGGTTGAAAATTAATCAATTAATCATTGCAGCTCTACTCCAAATTGTACTTTCTACTTCTGCCCCACATAAAACTGATGAAAACACTTGACTAACAGTCTACCACCTGTTATAAATGTTTATTCCTAACATATAGGCCTACTTTAGGTTTATTAGTACTCTTAAAGTGTACTTTAAAGGGGAACACCACTTAAAGTTAGAATTCCAATATGTTATCCTAATGGTCTAGGAAAGTTCAATCATATTTATGAACATGAGCGAACCTCTGTCTCAAAGCCAGAAACCAGAGAATTAAGTCTCAAATTTGTGACGTCACTGGGCACTGGACCTGAGGGCCAGGGCCAGCTCCTTCTCACATCATATGGTTTTTTTTAAAAGAAAGTCATAAAAATGAGACAAACAACTGTTTCAACTTTCAGTGAAACGTTTTCAACTCTCTACTGTTCTTCAGTTCAAGTTGGGGCCCATGCTGTTGAGTTTACACGTCTTTGCTGTGGCCATTTTTTCTCACTGGCAGGAAATGTGCGCTGTAAGGTAACTGTTTGTGGTTTGCTTGTTAACCATCTGTTTATGATAACACATTAGTTCCCCCTGTGTAGTTCCTACTAAGCGAAATAATGTCTACAAAGTTTGTAGACATTCGCTTAGTAGGACCTCTGCAGGAGGAACTAAGTGGCAGCATTATCATACAGTCTGTAGTGCAAACTGTATGATAATGCTGCCACTGTAAGGTGAACAGAAATAAATTAAAAGTGATCTTGATTGACTGACCAATACTGCATGGCAGGCCACATAAACATAGTATATTTTGAAATTATTATTATTATTTTTGGCATTTAAAATGAAAATGCACAGGCCACAATTGGCCCTCGAGCCAGACTTTGACATGCCTGTCATAGGGTATAAAGTCTGGAGCTGCTCCATAGACAATTAATGGGAGACTGACTTTGTTTGTTTTCATTTTATACCCAAATGAGCTTTACTATATTATACTTATCATACTGTTACACTTAAGAAAATCTCTATGGATGCTATCAGTAATTTATAACATCTTTTTCAATTAACTGTCCCTGGAGCAGCTCCAGATTTTATTGTTTACTACACTTTTTGACTGTCTTAGACCACAGGAATAACATGTATGAGTTTTGAAAATGGGCGTTATTCCTCCTTTAAGTGTGAATGAATCTGAAGCTAAATGTCTCTTTGCAACACCACTAACTAAACTACTACCTCTTGTATCGTATCTCCTCTTTGAACTCGTAGAAAGCTCTTCCTCTGCCCATCTCCTCTGATGACACAGCCCTCCTGTCCTCTCCAGGATCCTCTGCACCTCCCTGCTGCACTATACCCTCTCCCTCCTCCTCTTGGTACACTGGTACAGTCTCTGAAACACACTCAGAAACCTGTTGTAGTGTTGAAACAAACTCAGAGCTGTGTTGTAGTGTTGTCAGACCGGGGTCAGTCTGTGTGGAGGTGTCTGTGTACTCTCGGGTACAGTCCGGTTTACATTGCTCAGTAACACCGTCTCGTGTTGGAGGTGAAGAGGGTGGAGCACAGACCTCCACTGTCTCCGTCGCTATTGAAGGTGTCAGTGAGCTGTCACTTTGTAGTTTCACCTCTTCATCATCACCGTCTTTCCCGTTTTGCTCAGCCTCTAACGCGGACCACAGCCTGCCCAGCAGCTCAGCCTTCAGACCCTTACTGTCCAACCCCAGTTCTTTCAGTCTGGACCGCAGCTCCGCTACTTTGAGCTTTTTAATGTCCGTTAGCTTCATTGTTACCGTGTGAGGACAGATTTAAGTGTCTTATTACTCGAGTTGTGACAAAAAGCAAACTTAAAGTAAACTGTTGAAAAAGAGCAGCGGTTGGGATCAAAACATCGGTTCAATATGGAGCCCTGGTTTCTGATTGGCTGTTTTCTTCTTCGTCCTTCAAATATTCGGCAGATGCGACACTCAAATTTACTCTCTGCTGCCACCACATGCTTAGAAACGGCACTACACTTGGTGGTCTAACATGGGTGATCCACATTGTTTATGCTTTATCCATCTTTTCTCTGCTATCCACAACAACCAATTACACTGTTCAACAGTGGTGGAAATATTTAGATCCCTTACTTAAGTAAAATTACTAATACCACTCCACTACAAGTAAAACACCACTTCAAAACCCTACTTAAGTAAGTAAGTACTGCTGCAGATGCTTTATGTTGTTCTCATGTTGACTCCTTTACATACTGTCGGGTAATTTAATCTATAGCAATGCATCATATTCTTTTATATCATCGTATGTTTGTAGCATCACTGTCCTGTGAGAACCATGTATCTCTGAAACGTCAACTTTTCATCGAGTTGCCCTGTTTTCTGCTTCATGATGATGCATTTTCCAGCTAATTCAAGAAGAGTTTTAAATACTTTATTTAGCTTAAGAAGGAAGTAGGAGAATGTTCTCAACACATAAGGGGACACTTCATCCTTCAGTGAATCACAAAGACTCAAAATCAACACATCTGGAGATAGATGGCTCTCACTGGACAGGAAAACTTACACTCTGAAGAGTAACTAAAGATGTCAGACAAATGTGGTGCAGTAGACAATAGTTACCTCTGAGATGTAGTTGAGCAGAAGTATAAAGTTGCATAAAATGGAAATACTCAAGTAAAGTATAAGTACCCTGACTCTGTACTTAAGTACAAAACTTGAGTAATGTACTCATTTACATCCCACCAATGCTGTTCATCTTGCAGTGTTAAAGCCACTGTAATATGCTGTGAATAGATCAAGACTGATCATGTAATAAAGCAATTGTTTTTGTCAGTCAGTGACAGCAGTGGGAGGAATAATTTAAGTCCTTTACTAAATAACCATACATTTACAAAAGTACCCTTCCTGCAGAAGAATTGCACCATGTCTATCTGTGTAGTAAGAAAATTAAACTTCTGTGTTTCTATGAGGAGGTGGAGGTCTTATTAATGACATGTTAAGAAATTCTGTGAGCATTAACAAAGTAAACCTGCTCTTATTATGTATGAACTTTCATATCCCCCTGGTTGACCAAATCTGCTCCATTTATTTGATCCCTTTTGTATGTTCTAGTCATGTTCCTTTTTTAAAAAAAAGATGAGAGAAATAAAGTATGACACAGCCCACCTTTAGTGGGATGAAATTCTCAACTTCAAAACAAACAAACGCATCAGTCAGTACTGGTGTACATATGGATGTACCTTGTTAGGATTTATCAGTTGACACAACAGTCTTTCAGAATGGGAAACTTTTTATTTGACAAACAAGACAAATGCAAAAAACATGAATGCCAATGAGCACAAACAGATATAAGAGGTAAAAAGGAAGAACATTGTCAGTTATAGTACAAAAACATTTTATATGTTACAATTCATTTTAAGTGACATCACTGACTCATCGCTCTTTACTTCAGATTTCCTGCTCCGCTGCCTGTGTGTCATTACAACCACTTGGGTTTGTGATAACAGGAGAGAAGTTTAAACACAACTTTGAATCATTTGTTTTAGAAACTCAGCAAAGTTAACTTCTTTCCTCTTCACTGACCCCTCTGGGCTCTGCATGAAATCTCTCTCAATATAAAAAATATCACAGATCCTGTGTCTCTTCATTACACTCTAAAGACTCTGTAAGTATCACTTGAGGAGATCTGACTGCTTCATTAACGCCCCGAGAGCGGCTGCGTCCAGACAGACAGCATCATGATAAAAATCGTCACAAGAAGAGAGACGGCCAGCAGTGATTTTTTTCTCCGTTACACAACAGAACATTTGGGTCATGCTCACACAGTGAGCCTGTTATTCAGTGGCTCGGTCACACTCTCACCACATGCTTCACAATAAAAGCGCCTCAGTGCTACATCTGAATATCTGAATATTATACTCAGAACAGTCCACAAAGTGTATTCTCCCTGACGAGGACACGACTGTGCAAAATGTCAGACTCCAGCAGAAATGTAAACAACCATGCATATTAAATATATATTCAAACAGACTGTAAGAAAAACACCATCAGTGATGAGCATAAATTATAATGCATTAATTCATAAAGTCACAGTCAAATGAGGAGGATCATTATTAGCTTCTAAATGACACAGTGGTCATTAGATCACTGAACACATCTGTTTTCAACTATTCTGATGAGTGTGTCTTTTTATTCTGTAAGATCCCTTTTTGTCCCAAGACAGTGGAGGTTAGTCCCAGTTTGTAGCTCTCGTGTATCACCATTACACTGGAGCTAAAAATCAACTAATTCCAGCACAGCTTTAAAAAACGCAGAAGCTTGCTTAACAACACTTTGTGCTGTTGGAGGCGTTTCCAGAATAATTTAACCATATAGATGAAAACATATTCAGTCTGCTGCTTGATAAAAAGATGATGTTAAAAGTTAAAAAGACGACTGTTTGATTTGTTCTGTACATCTATAAAAAGTGTCATATGTGTAACTGTATGTTGAACCTGTGTGCAGCTGCCTGAGGATGCAAAATAAATTCCAGTGTAAGTTGTATCGTATCTTTAAGTATTTGGAGCAGCTTGTTAACAAGTAAGATACAAACACACTGTTGTCTGAAGTGAGCAGTTTTATCAATTTGGTTACGCATCATTGTGCTTTAAACGATAAGATCTTTTTTATCGTGCAGTGGACTGAATATGTTTTCACCCACATGGTTAGAAAAGACTTTGGGGATTTTAAATCAACTGGTATTTATCATCTAGAAAAACAGATGCCTAGTTCTGTGGCTCAAATGTAATTAATACATAAGAGGCAACAAACTGGAGCTAAGTTCTGGTATCAGGGCCGACTGAACCGCCAGCGTCCTGTAATGTAAGTGATGCTATCCCTGCTCAAACATCATATCATTATATAATACAGCCTGACTGATACTGGAAAGTATAAATAAACTTGTCAGTGCTCTCTGGAGGACAAACTCTATAATAGAAACACTGTTTCTTAATGAACTGAAACAAATCTGTCATTTCTATATGTATCAGCTGACATGTACACCCATATGATTCATCAGTCAGTCTCTATTCTACAAGATGATGAATTATGAATTATATTTCAATACAAACGTACACTTTCATGCCCATATTCTACATGCAGTAGCGAGAACTAAAGTGGACATTACTATTAGAGATAAGGAGAAAAAAAGATGAAGTGTATTATCTTTTGTCACTACCTCATACACTCTCAGTTAGACAAAGATGGTGGGTGTTGCTGGAGGATGTGGAGGTGTGGGCGAGCCGCTGTCAGACGGACTGTAACCCAGCAGCAGCTCCTTCTCTCGGGGACGACACGGCCCGCTGATGTGCTGGCTGTGAGAGTGGTAGAGCCGCAGGAAAGCCAGGATGGACTGGGCCAGCCACAGAGCCGTCACACCCCACAGAGACGCCTGAGGACACGGGGTGTGATTCATTAAGCTCACGGCCACACTTATATAATGAAAGCATCAAGGCTGTGGATGCTGGTGTGTTAGCTGTGTTTCTGTGTGGTTTGGAAAAACTACAGAGCTGAGCATTGCTTTGTAAAAGGGAGTAAAATAGGCACATTATCTTTGTTCGCAATATTCAAGGTTCAAGAAAATCCACTATTATAGAGACAAGTTTTTTAGTAAAATAATTGCATGATGTTACCACTGAGTAATCGTACTGAACAACTGCCATAACTGAGCAGCACCAGGTTATATGTTAAAACAAGAGCCGTTCATAACAGGAGATTTTTGTTCGACAAACAAGACAAATGCAAAATCAGTCACATAAATAAGCATAAATTCTGTTGATAGTTGCTGTGCTGAATCATATTCACTATTTGCTGTATTTTACAGTCATTGAAAGCTTTCACAGTTTCACAAAAGCTTCCAGTAAAAACTTAAAAAGGTCACTGCTGTCTTCAGCCTTTACTGGAAATGTGTTTAGTATAAATAGCATCTGCTGTTTCACACACAGTGAAGGCAGAACATCTGTTGAATGCTAACAAAATAACAATACTGCAGTGCAGCAGTCGACTCCTGTGCAGCTCAGAATATTCCAGAAACATGTCTCAGCAGTTTGGATCTAAATATAAAAGAAATCCTCTGTGGAAAAATACAAAGAGGCTATGCTGAAAACTGGGCTTGACTTTAGCTATCTATTGTACACTCTGTGTGTGTGTGTGTGTGTGTGTGTGTGTGTGTGTCCTACCTGTGCCAGACTGAGCTCTGTGTAGAAGGAAGAAGTGTTCACATCCAGGTACAGCGGCACAGACTGGGACTCTGCACAGCTAAACACAAACATGAAGGGATGAGAAATGATCCTCAACAACATTCACAGTCCACAACTATCAGCCCCCCACTGCTGACGTAGTTACATAAAAGACCACCACTCTGCTGTAATATTTTATCAACACTGCATTAAAAGTTGTGAATATGTATGAAGATACAAACCATGAGATGTCACATATTTAATGTTCCACCACCAGACAGCGTACCTGTATGGCCGTTTGTTGTGATCAGTCACAGTGTCACACCAGGAGGAGAATCCCAGAGACAGGATAACACTGGCCCCTCCAGACAGGAAGAGAACGCACACACTCAGCAGCACCGTCAGGAAGGACGAGAACAGGGTGCTGAACAGAAACACACACACACAGCCATCAGACATTTGGTACTATTGATATAGATTAAAGTGAATTAACATGGATATATAGGCAGACACATCCACTAGAGCTGAAATGATTAGTCAGGTAATCAATTAATAACTCGCCATGAAATCAACTGAATTTAATAATAATATATGCAAATTTTCTCTGGTTTCTGTTTCTCAGATGTGAGGATGTGTTGCTTTTCTTCACATATCTGACAGCTCGGTTGTTGGTTTTAGACTATTGGTCAGATAAAACAAGGAAGCTAAAGACAGTGAGGTTTGAGAAATACTGACATGCACTTTATCACAATTTATTCTCATTTCATAGAAAAAACAATTAATCACACCCACTAAAGCTGTGATGAAGAAATGGCTAATGCGTATTGTCAGCTTCTTTGTTTGCATGTCTACATACCGTTTTAAACTACTTTACATACTTAAGACTACTTTAGGCATGTCCACAAACATAATAATGGAAATGTTGCATATATAAATAGATAGATAAAAATATGTACATGCTTACAAGTATTGTTATGACAGTAAAGAGAGAGAAGTTATTTCCTGTCTGCAAATATATATTTAAAATAGCACTTTATACCTAAACAATTACACTACTACTACTGCAATGATATTACTGCTGTATTACCAGTGGTGGAAGAAGTACTCAGATTGACCTCTTACAGAGGTAACAGTTGCAATAATACAGTGTAAAAAATACTCTGTTACAAGCAAAAGTCTTGCATTCAAAATCCTACTCAAGTAACCGTACATGAGTATTAGCATTTAAATACTTAGAGTACCAAAAGTAAAAGTACTCATTATTGCAGAATCGTCCATTCCATCGTAATATATATTACTGGATTATAATTAGTGATGCAGCGGGTGGGGGTGGTGCTGTCTTATTTATACTGCTGGGTAGATTAACCTATATTAATATAACATTAATGCATCAACCGATTAATATCTAGTGTTAATAATTTAAATGTGCAAAGTAACTAAGCTGTAAAATAAATATTATTGGAGTAGTACAATATCTGCTTCCAACATGTGGTGAAGAAATATATGATTGTACTTGAGTAACTGTACTTAGTTACATTCCACCACTGTGCACTCCTATAAGTATTACTGCTGCAGTAGTGTAACCAGGTCAGCCCTGCGGTTATCTGTCAGACTCACTCATCATGTCGTCCGTGCAGATAGAAGAGGCACCTCCAGCCCTGCGCTGCACCGTACAGCACCGTGAAGATACCCACAAATGTGGCGCACTGGCAGGCAGCCGGTGGGCCCCACTGCTGCACCACCAGGTGGGAGACGTCTCCGGGCTGCCCCGTCAGCTCCTCCCGGTCCTCTGTCCTCCAGTAGCCGGTGGAGAAGAGTGCGCAGCGGCCTTTGAACGCGGAGCCGTTGAGAGCCATGGGGACGACCACCAGCAGACCCGCCACGATGGACAGGGCGTGAGCCGTGCAGTGAGCCAGCAGCAGCCGCCGGTCCAGCTCCATGTTACCGCTCAGACAAAGACTAGACGGTGAAGGTGTTCACGTTGTTAAAGTATATCTCGATTAATGTCAGCACATCCCTGGTTATTTCCCATGTAACGGTGCACCGTGGTGGAGGGTATTTAAAGAAACCAGGGCGGGGACCGACTCGTCCCGGAGCAGCACAGCCGTTACACAACGCCCCTCACAGAGAGGAGGAGGTCACACAGAGGTCTCACTCCGCCACGACTTCCTGAAACCAGAGGAAAAACACCCATCGTTATAATCACTGACAAAATAGTAACAACTAATAGTTATAGCATACCTTATAAAAAGAACTAATATCTAGAAACATTAGCCTATTTAACATTTATTGCTGAAGATAAATTTAGTACCACCAGGGATTTTGGAGAGTTTTGAATTGACAACTCCCCTTTTTGTAGACTGAGGTCGCCTAAATATTGAGTGGAGTGATACATCTTTAACACTAACGATCTTTGATGCTTGAAATGCCTCCAGCTGTGACGTAGTTGAGGCGGTTTGACGTATGTTTTGACCAACTGGCCCCTTTTTACGAGCTCTAGCAAAAAAGATTTAATCACTCTGCAGACAGACTTATTGATCATATACCAATGATCTTATTGATGAAGGGCCTGATCAATGAATCAATGACACTAATCAGCTGACATCTCATGCTCTGTTCAGTGAGGGCTGGGGACTTGTTATTTTTCTCCTGATTATGAACTAAGTTATGAACTAATCATTTAGATTTATCTTTCCTTTAGCTCATATCAATGTTATGTTTTATAATCCATATTACAAATAGATGATCAGCTGTTATAAGAGCAGTGTTTCCCCACAGAGTCATGCTGCTTTCATTACAAACACCGGGGCCATCGTATGAGTCAAATGTCCTGCAGTTAAAGCTGTTATAGAAAAGCAGATTAAGAGGACCAGGGCTGATAACTAAGGCACTAGGGTGAATTTGGGACCACACTGCAGTTTAGATATGTGTTTTCAGTTGAATTCAGAGGGGTCTAAAGTGGATGGCACAGTTTGGTAGAGAGGAATGTGGGTGGAGTTGGGGTTAAATTCTTCTCTGTGTGACAGACAAAGGCATCCAGACTACTATCCCCCACCCTGCTGATAAACTATCATCCATCAGTGAAGCTGTGACACATGTTTTACTTAAATCAGGTTGAAATGTGCACTTACAAAAAACAGGTATCACAAGAAATGTGTCAACACCCATATGTGTACAATAAAGGTGGTGGACTAAAGGGTTTGCGAAACTAATAAATCCCAATTTACCACAACATTTGTATTGGGCAGGGATGATTCAAATAAGTGCAACATTATAAACAGGTTACAAATAAACAGCAACCAGAATTAACTGGTAAGAGGCCTGTTATCGGCTCTAATACAGAGCCTTGTTAACTTAATCACATTTAGTGTGAAAGTTATTGAACTCATGACCATATCAGTAATGAAATGTGCAAAACAAGGATAAATCAACGTGCCATCGATTCAAAGGTCACCTTCAGGTTAATGAGCATTTAATTAAAATCATGACCATATCAATCATGAAATGTGCAAAAAGAGAACAAATCCATGAACCATCAATTCAAAGGTCACCTTCAGGTTGATGAGCATTCAATGAAACACTTGCCGAAAGGCTCAATTTTCCAAATTGAATTACCACAGAATTGAATGAACATGATGCCTGTGACAAAAGTGGACCATTATGAGTCTCATCAGGTTGTTATATAGGTCAGGTCAGGCTGCCGTTCTAGAAACAAGGTCAATACACACACAGGTCAGCTGTATGAGAATCAGGAAATTGACTAAATTGATTTTATTACTTAATAATGGTTAATATTACATTAGTTGCATAACAATATCATTTATGTTTATAATTCATTTTTCATATTAGCAAGAATATGTAATATTAAACACAAGTGGTGTGCAACTGTAGCTTTGTTCAGCATATTTACTATTCTTAACTCGCATACAGTGACAGACAGTATGTGGTGTTACATAGCATTTTCATTATTCTTAACTTTGGGCTCTATAATTCTGTATTTTATGCTCTAACTTTCTAACTCAATCTTTTATCTTTATTGTTTCACAGTGCCGTATCACCAAGTCAAACTCTTGTCTACGCAGTATATTTGACGGATAAAGAGATTTTGATGATATAACACAATAATGAGATGTGCTGTTTGTATGACGTCAAGAGGAGCACCAGCTTAAACTAGAGACTGGCACGCACATGCATATGGTGTGTTCTTGCCCTGAGCTTAGACAGTGGTGTCTTGAAATTGAGAATATCCTTGGAAATGTATTGTTACCGGATATTTCTTTTACACCTGAGATAACAATGGGGGTCATCTTTGTCATAAATGCATAACTGCATAATTCTGAATGAGATTTTTTTTTTTTTTTTTTCAAAACAAAAAAGGGGAGCATCAGCTGAATTATTCCCCATCACACCTTTTTTTAACATTACAAGCTTCTTGCTCCTATTATCACAATTTCTTAGACAGGATTGATAAAACCCTTAATGTAGTGGTAGCCTACAAGTTGCAGTCATGTTGCAGTACTGTTACTACTGAAGCCAGGATGTAATACAGGGATCAGAAGTCAAAGCAAGCCCTATTTCTGCTAGAGAATGTTTATTTTAATGTTTAATTAATTCAGCTGTCCAATTATGTCTTTGTAGTATTTATATTTTAAAAGACCTATATGTCTAAGAGTATGAAAATGGTGTGTTTATTCGGTTATATAGGCCTATTTTTTCATTTTTTGTTGGCCCCCTGACTGTTGAGCCAATCAGAGGCAGAGTATGGCAGAATAGGGCGGGTCATGCCTTCCGATGAATTCGCTATCCATCCGGATAGAGCTACTTTGGAACAACGTGACCAACGCTCCAACCAACGTCCCTACTACTGATCTTGTTAGGATGGGTCTTCACTAGGGAATGTCGGAATATATCTTCATAGCAAAATGCCGAAACCCGGGATCGAACCAGGGACCTTTAGATCTTCAGTCTAACGCTCTCCCAACTGAGCTATTTCGGCGGTGAGTACAATTTATGGAACATGTCCAATTTACACGCAAACAAAAGGACATATACTGTCTTTTACATACTACAAACTAAGAAATACACATAAAGAAAACGTATACACACCTCAGCCGACTGTTAGGTTAACTTTGTGTCTCTACGGCTCTGGATTCATAGAACGTTCCACGCGGTGACGTCATTTAGACGCCCACATTAAGCGCAGAGGCTGCTGGGAGGAAAGGTCAAGAATCGACGACTGTGGACGCCACGAATTTACGTTACCGTTGTAAGAAAGATTATCGCTTCGTTAAACTACTTAATGATACTGGAAAAACTATTTAACTGTTTGAAATGAGCCATGTGAGCTCCGCTGCCTGTAAGACAGGAAACATTAAAATACGCTATTGTCCGTTTTTTTAAAGACTCCTTCGGGCTAGCTGCCGTTAGCAAGCTAGCAGCTGCACTGTTATTGTTTTCGCCTCATTAGGCGGCCATAAAAACACTGTTCCCCGAGGTACCCCAGCCGAGGCAGGGGTCCGGACTGCCTGAGTGATGTGTTTCTGTCCGTCCCGGGAAGATGGATGAGAAGTCCAGCAGCAGCAGCCATCACCGGCTCCTGATCGTCCTGCTCATGGTGTTGCTCTTTGGCGTCATTATGGTCCAGTACGTGTGCCCGAGCAGGTCCGAGTGCCAGATGCTACACCAGCTGGGGTCCTGGTTTAAGGACGGCGGTGCAACTGGTTCCCGGAGCGGTGGCAACGAAATCCAAGACGGGCTGCAGAAAGATCCGTACATCGCAGAAGACGGCGCTCTTGTCCGCTTTGTCCCTCGCTTTAATTTCACCAAAGCAGATTTAAATCGTGTTGTAGACTTCAACATCAAAGGAGATGATGTTATAGTGTTTCTGCACATTCAGAAAACTGGTGGCACGACGTTTGGGCGCCACCTGGTGCGGAATATTCAGCTGGAGAGGCCCTGCGAGTGTCACGCAGGTCAGAAGAAATGTACCTGTTACAGGCCAGGTAAAAAGGAAACCTGGCTGTTCTCCCGGTTCTCCACCGGCTGGAGCTGCGGGCTTCATGCCGACTGGACTGAGCTGACCAGCTGCGTCCCGTCACGGATGGATTCACGGGAGGCTCCTGATAATCTGCCCAGGTAGGTGTAAGAGGATGCTGGGGATGGGGATCTTAGGGTGTTACAAAACCTTACGACTGGACATAACTATGTACATACTGACAGGTAAAGAAAGTCAAGCTATCTCCTGTCTGTAAAATATACTTAAAACAGTACTTTATACTTTTACAGTTGCACTACTACTGCTGCAGCAACTGCTTTGATACTACTACTATATTACCAGTGGTGGAAGAAGTACTCAGTTTGACCTTTTACTCAAGTAACAGTTGCAATAACGTAGTGTAAAAGCAAAGGTCTTGTGTTCAAAGTCTTACTCAAGTGTGTATATGAGCATTAGTATTTAAAAATACTTACAGTGCCAGTTAAGTTAACACTGCAAGCAGATTCAAAATGTGGTTCTAATATTATATTTGCTTTTTCACAATCTATGTACTTTTGACAAAGCCTTAATAAAAACATTATTTAGTGGTTACTTGTCTTAAACCTAATGCAAAGCACTTCTAGTGCACACAAAAGCCAATTATTGCATGAGCGTCTTGCCAAACTAATGCAACCAGTCTATTCTCCAAGCATTATTATGAGTGCATTAAACACTCACTGAATAGTTTAAAAAATAATAGACAGATTTACAGTAGATAATGAATAAGAAACATTATTTGCAGCACTAATTCAAATAGATAAATTAAACGCAGTGCCATCTTGAATCTATTTTTGTTGGACCTAATGTTTCTTTTTCCTCTCCAGTAGGAACTATTATTATATAACCATCCTAAGAGACCCCGTATCACGCTACCTGAGCGAGTGGCGTCACGTGCAACGTGGTGCTACATGGAGGGCCTCCTTACATGTGTGTGATGGACGTTCACCAACGCTGTCTGAGCTGCCAAGCTGTTACTCAGGAGACGACTGGTCAGGTTGCACCCTGCAGGAGTTCATGGACTGCCCCTACAACCTGGCGAACAACCGGCAGACCCGTATGCTTGCTGATCTCAGTCTGGTGGGTTGCTACAATGTCTCCACCATGAGTGAGGAAGAGCGCTGGGCAGTCCTTCTGGAGAGCGCCAAGCGCAACCTACGCGGCATGGCCTTCTTTGGGCTGACCGAGTACCAGCGCAAGACCCAGTATCTATTTGAGCGTACCTTCAACCTGGAGTTCATCGCACCCTTCACACAGCTCAACGGCACACGCGCCTCCAGTGTTGAGGTCCCTCCTGAGACACAATACAGAATCCTGCAGCTGAACCGATGGGACGTAGAGCTGTACGAGTATGCCCGCGACCTTTTCCTGCAGCGTTTCCAGGTGGCGAGGCAGCAGGAGCGCAGGCAGGCCAGGGCAAGGCGGCAGCAGGAGAGGAGGCGGCTCCGTGGAAGGCTCACAACAAAGCAAGGGAGGCAGCTGAAGCCCACAGAAGCACCCCGTCAGCCTGTGAGCCACTCTGTAGTAACTGAGGAGCAGCTGAAGGGTAAAGCTGGTGGAGACAGTGTGGAGTCAGAGATGCTGCTCCCAGACTGGTGGGATATGGATGAGAATAGCACCATGGAGGATTACATGGACAATGTGGAGCAGTGGTAGTGACGGGAACGAGCAGTAGGGTGTCTTAATACTAAGTGTGCCAAGTTCTGCCTTGTCTGTTGTTACTCAATCAAAGTTATTTTTAGTATATGCCTTCCACTAAATTTTCTTTTTCTCACCATGAACAAATGACACCATTTATTTATTTATTGATACTGATTGTATTTCTTTGTCACAACTGACATTCATAATAAATAGATTTCCTTGATAGAAAAAAAGGCTAGTCTAGGTACCTGCAATCCTTTACCTTCAGTGATCACACAAGCCTTCAAGACAGTTATCTTGGCTTTTAAACACATCTGAACTCCTGTGAAGTAACTTGGAATGAGGGGGTGTTTGTTTTTCCTTGTTAAAAAGAACAATGTAATAATTTGTTTCTATAAATAATATGCTACTGTTTGTGATTTACAATCTGTATGTTTGCCAAATTGTTGTCTTGTCTGAAATGTGTACATTTTAAAATGTACCTGTTTTTAAGTGTCTTTTAAGTAACAGAAAAGGACAGTTTTCATAGATACCTCATTGTGTAGCATTAACTGCTAATATTGTAAAATTACTGAATGTGTCCCATGTCTCGATTTTTATATAAAAATGATTTTACATTCACTGAACTACTGTTTTATTCTTGCCATATTTTGATATCTCCTTTATGTCTTTGTCTGACCATGTGCACAAAAGACTGCAAGCTTTTGTGTTGCACTTGCAAACCTCTGTTACACCAGCAGGGGGCGCTGAAATTACTTTAATGAAATCAGAGCTTCCTGGGTGGAGATACTGAGGTGGCGGTTGACATCACGGCTTATTCTTAAATTTAGTAGGATAGGATTTTAAACCTTTTTTCAGTGTGATCCTCACAGGATTTAATAGAGGGATCAGCTGTGACAGCTGTTCGTAAATTTTGAAGAATTATTCAGCAGTTTACTGAAAATGGTCAAGACTATATGGAGGTCATAGGATTGTTAAAAAAGGGGGGGGTTTGTTTTTTTTATCAGTACAGAGATAGCTGGGGGTAAGAACAGTGTTATGCTGTTGATTGTTTATGAACAACACCTAAATATAGAAACTCAGTGTTGGGGAGTAATTGACTACATGTAGTTAAATTACTATTTTAACTACAATTTGCAGTAGTTGGATCGCAGCTTAGCTACATTGAAATCTCAGTAGCTTTTTTTCTGTAGTTAACTACATTTTAGTTTATTTAGTTAATTACAAACTACATGTTTACTGTATTCTCATGAAGATTTATGCCATACAATATGGCACAATGCTACAGCTCACTGGCCACGGTTGTTATTAAATGACAGTCACCTGCTATTTGACTAAAATCACCTGTGGTTTGCATCCAAGATGTCTGTGTTTGAACATTACGAATTAGAAGTTTAGCATTTTCCTGAACACATCCTCAGACTGCTTAAGTGAGGATTGACCTGCCCTAGTCCCTAAATCAGACACAGGTACACTTTATTCAGTGTCACTGCAGTACAGCATGAGATTTCAGCTTCAAATTGTGACCATTTTCTGTGATGTATTTTGGATGTAGCTGAACTACTTTTTTGACAAGCTAAAAATTCTGTGATTCGTTAAGATGTAAGTCAATTACTTTTCATTGTGAAGTAGCAAGTAGTAAATTTGCGTGGATATTTAAATTTGGTTTAGACTATGAAATATCTGGATCCTGTCTTCAGTTTTTTGGCTCTGTCAGATTTAAAAGCTCATGCCAAAAAACTGAAAGCCAAAAAAATTACAGACAGACATATAAAACCATTATTACACTCAAGTATGTTATAATATAATGCTGCTCTGCTATCATAACTCAAAGGGGCACGCCACCTTAATAAAGAATTGCATTATGTTATTCTAATGAGGTACTCTCTCTCGAAGCAAGAGAAGTAAGTCTCAAATTTGTATTGTCATTGAGTATAAAATCTGAGCTGCTCTATAGACCAGGCGTGTCAAACATACGGCCCGGGAGCCAGAAGCAGCCCGCCAATGTGGGCCTACTAGATGACTTTGCTCATCTCATATTTCGCACCTGTGAAGACTAAGCAGTGTCAGGTTTAAACAGTGAGCAGATACTTGATGTAAAATGCTGCCTCAGAGACTTTTCACCCTGACCAAAATATAGCTCTCTGATATAACAATGACTACTTCCTGTGGTCATATTTAAAGATATTGAACAATTGTACATAATATTCATATATCAGCCAGCAGCTTCACTACAAAAGAATCTGTATCAGACTTCTATCTTAAAACAATATGGGTGGAACCCTGTTGATAAGGCACTGACAAAACTTCAGATTGTAAATGGTTTATAAGGCAGGAGATGACTTTACCTGCTTCCTCAATGGCCTCCACTTTAGGGGAAAATTATGAAAAAAAAAAATGCACATGTAGTAAAAGTGAGTAGCAGATTGGCTCATAAAAAACAACCACACTTCCCTTCATTAACGATAATACAGTGGTATTAAAATAGTCACAGAATAAAATACGTTTAAATAGGTGCATAAATAGAAATGTAAAATTTAATTAAAATTGCCCATTCCACAGTCCAATCCAGTTGTGGCTAAAGTGATGTTTGTGTGTGTGTGTGTGTGTGTGTGTGTGTGTCGGTGGGTGTCGGTGGGTGTTCTGGGTTTTATTGTGAAAACCACCGAATTTTGGGTATCACCTAAATGTACAAGCAAAACACATAATGTAACGTTTGTAATGTTATACGCAATAAATTAACACACAGAGTTAAATGTTAATTGTAAAATCTTAAATGAGTATGATACCCCTGGTCCAGGTTTTATTGTGAAAACCATTAGGCACGTGCTGTTGCTAGCATTGTTGCTAGCATCAGGTCCAAGAAAACGGCTCTGCTAGCTTACTTACATATTTTGGCATATCACCTAAATGTACAAGGTAAACAATATAATGTAACTTTACTAATGTTATACGCAATAAATTAACACTTTAAGAATTAAATGTAATTAATATTTTACTGCTTTTAATTGTTTTAAAATGGCCGTTTATAATTTTCGACCGTTATGTTTAAATTTTGACCGTTGATGTTGCTATATTAGCCCAACTGCTAATTATATGCGAATACAGTTAGCCTTTAAATGATGCCAATAAAATAACGCTGTCGGGCTATATGGGTGTGTTTTTTGGCTAATTAATTTGCCCAGGTTTACAGGGCCACATACCTTTGTAACTGTCATGAGTCATGTCGTTACCTGGGAAGTCTTTCACCCGCCGTTTATGAGTGTAATCTTAAACACACACATACCTGTCGAATTAGCCATTCCCACCTGCGCAGTGTTTATGGCAGCCTACCTTGACAACCTGCTTTCGTCGTGACTTTGATTCTCCCCCATGCTAATTACGTTATCTTATAAACGAAAGCACACACTCCCAACTCCTCCCTCTCCATTTCTGCCCTCCCTCTGATTTTTTTTTTCAAATGTGTTATTCTGCTGTGTGTTCAGTCACTGTTGCAGCCGAGCAAATTTAGTTGCAGCAAACATTTCAGCTGCCAGCAGCCACCGCTTCTTTCTTTCCCTCACTCCGCGGCCGTAACACGTTTTTTTCTACTTGCTTCGGTTTTATTATTCCCAGCTAGCGACAACGCGCTTTTATTTCTTCCTCTGCTTTCACTTACAGCCTGTACTGACTGTATATCAGCGTCTGTGTGGAAAATAACCATCAGATAAACATTTTAACCGACGTTAATTCAGGAGGAGAGGACGTCTGAATCCGTCTGGACTACACACAGGTAAGAAGCTGAGCACGTCTGGCGCAGTAATAATATAATGCTGTTTAGTTTTATGTTTAATCCATGCTGCAGTCATTAAAAACGCCTCTGTCACTCTGCCTGTTGCGTGGAAGCTCAGAGCCCTTTGTCATTGTTAATTACGGGCGTAATTGCGGTGTTACACATAGGCACTACAGTAATAACATCTCCATTTGACATGCTTGTTGTAGGTCTGCTGAGGGCTATCCTCTGTGTAGATTATAACAATGCCTGTCATGTTTGAGTGCAGGATCTGCACATGAGGGTTTGGTTGAATGCAGCATGCAGGGATTTTATTGGGTGTATTAACAGTCACAGTGTTTCAAGTGCAAGTTGTCATGCCAGAGTGAAAGGCAAAAAAATCAATGTGAAATTACTTTCTGAGTCTCTGTTCACTGTATTATTATATTTAATTCAATTACAGTTGGCAGGAATGAAGAGCACCTGCAGTTCCTGGTTATCTATCTAGCTGTGTGTCTGCAGGATTCTGCATCCAGCCTCCATGCATGCACGCAGCACAGGGAGGTTGACTCCCTGTCCTTGTTTACCCTTAGGGGTCAGACATTCAAGCCACCGTAGCATACTGTGTTGTCACTACTTGCCTACAGTACATATAATACTGTACGCACTTGCAATAGGCGTATCGCCATCATCTTGGCTCATTATACAATACAGCCAGTCAAGACAAGTTCACGCTCCCTCCAGGCTGTGGACTCTGCACCAGTCTAGCTAGTTTTTCTTTACTTAATATAAACACTGATAAACTGACAGATACACATGGGCATGCAGCCACATTTCCCACATAACCTATTTTCATTTCCCCTGTCACAGAGACACATTAACTGCCTGGGAAGCTCCATCTTTTATGGTGCAAATAAAACCATTCGCCAACCAATAACAAATCAAAGATGTTATGCTGATGATAGCTATAACATCTACAGTTTTTCCACACAGTTAACTTTCATGATCTCACTATAGGGATGTGAAACTCCCAGCCCCAAAACCAGCAGGGTAACATGAAAGCTCCAGGGCTTACACTTTATTCTCTATCCTGTTTTCTAGATTAAAACTTTTTAAAAGTGCAACAGGCAAGTTAAGTTGCAAGTAGTTCGTGTTTTGTGCAGGCTGTGTTGTCCTGTATGATTGGATAGGCTTGTCATATGTTTGCCTGAATGGGAACTGTGGTGCTTTAACAAGCTGAAAGGATTACTGATACTTAACCTAATTACTTTGCACCCTCCCTCCAGGCTGCTAGCTTTCACTCTCATTGTGATTTATGGATCTTCCACCTGCTTTTTAATCAATCACCTTGTCACTGACGAGATCCTGTTTTGCTCTTGTCCTTGTCGTTGCTCTCAAAAGAGTTGATTGTCAAGTGAACTGTAACAATCATACTGGGGGATCAGAGTTTGTTCGTTGCACAACTACCTGTGCCTCTAAAAAAAGAATTTACCAAACCTTTGGGAATGGGGAAACTCCCGATTATTAAAAAAACAAAACAAAAAAACCTCCCACAGGAAATTCACAGATTCTCGTGTGAAACTAAACTGACACACAAATATGGGCCAATTTTTTTTCCCCAGCATGTGTATACTAAAATTACTTACTGCACTAAACTATGTGATGTTTTTATTTCTCTGTCAACTTGCTGTATCAGCCTTAAAATGCTTTTGTTCCCATTTTACATGTTTAGCCAATGCCCTTTTTTTCCTTTAAAAAATTCAGCATATTCAAGGTCTTGGTCTAATTCTTTTATCTCTGTCAACCTGCTGTTTGCTTCAACTGCAATCAGCCCTTTAGTTCTAACTTTCACTCCGTTTAGTGTCTCAGCCATTTCAAATTTAGCTAAAGATACATTATATTCTTATTTTTCACATTTATCAAATGCTTTTAATCGAGCAATTCACAGTGAATCAGCAATCCTAAATTTCTACATGACTGTTGAACTCCTCTCAAGTTCATTTGAATCTTAAACTCTTCTCAGCACTTTCACTTCATCTGATAGCTCAACCAGTGCTCACACTTAAAGGGAAACTTCAGTATGTTTGAACTTGATTGTTATTTCCCAATATCTTTTTGTTTAAGTGACTCATGGCGACAATTTTTGAAATTTGTCTAAAATTAAGAGAGAACGCTGCAGCCAGCAGCAGCGAAACAGGCTGCAGTGTAATCCCTACGGCAACTGTGTGCCGTCAATTTACGTCCATTAGAAGCGCTTGTTTTTGCTACTGACAGGCTCAGATTGTTATTATAAATGTCTAAGAACATTATGGAAAGGATCTCTACAATAAAAAGCAGTAATCTCTAGGGCTGAAAACTGAAGTAACACTGAAGTGTTACTGTGTGTAACCAAGTCTCACTCTTGTTCTGAAATCTCATAGAGTTAGTTAAATACTCAGCCATGACACTGATTTTTTTTTTAGCTAACACTAAGCTACGCTTTCTGTACTCCAACACAACAAACTCTTCCCAGCACTCTTGTCTCTTATCTCAACTCTCAGTAACATTTTCACTGTTGTTTTCCCCGCAATAAGTCACGTCTCGCGAGATTTTAGAACAAGACTTCTCCTTGAGTGAGACTTTGTCACAATAACAGAGACCAGCAAAAGGTAAGGAACAAAGTTTCATTTCTCTGTAGGGTTTTTCCTGTAATGTTGTCAGACACTAAAATAACAATCTGAGCCTGTAAGTGGCAAAAACAAGCACTTCATGGATGTAGACTGACGGAGCAGATTTGACCGTAGTGATTACATTGCAGCTCTTTTTGCTGCTGCGGCTGCAGCACTCTCTCTTAATACTGGACCGCTTTCAAAAATTGTTCACCATTAGTCACGTAGACACAAAAACATGGGAAAATAGGGTCCAGGTTGAAAGACACAGATGTTTTGCTTTAAATGTACACTTGAACTACATTAAGTGTTCAACTTTTATCAAAAATTTCAACCTCATTCTTCTCTAGTTTTGAGTCGTGTCAACTTCTTTACAAGCAGTTATTGTATTTTGACAGTTTTATGATTATTTTGTTCTCTCAGTCAGCCTACTGTATTAATTCAATTTAATTTTATTTATGAAGCCCAATATCACAAATTACAATTTGACTCAGAGGACTTTACATCCCTTTGTCCATGGACCCTCACAGTGGAGAAGGAAAAATCCCCCCAAAAATACCCTTAAATTTAACTTCCCAGGCAGTTAAATTTACCCAATACTCTTAATTTAGAGGAAACAGTGGAGCAATGTTAAAATTTCTCCTGGCAAGCAATTAAAGTGACAGACACTTAAAATATCCTCCTGCCTGTACCATGATTGTGCAAAAGAAAAGAGCAAAGCAAATAAATTAAGAGGAGAAATAAAAGGTGTTAATAAGTGTTAATATGTCGCCCTATCTCTCACTGAATGTATGCCTAACACTTTACAGTGTTATTGATATAAGGCTATCTATTAGCGTGAGCAGATAAGGTGCAGCACTGTCTGTCTGAGGTGGCACCCAGCCTACACACCAGCCATAATGCAGACGTCAGAGCTCCAGTGAAGGTTACACTGCCGGTAGCCCTTTGGTGCACTGTGTTTGATGATGGACGCAGTGCGCCGGAGTCAACGGCAGCCACCCCCATCTGCCCTCCTTATACTTTCCCCCATCGCTTCCCACCTACATGCTGACCCCCACCTACTGACTGCTGGAGCCCCTTGTCTCACTGCAGACACCTGGAGGACCGGCAGCAGCATAATGACTGTTATAACTGGGGCACTCTATATTTATTCTCCGTGCCGCATCCCTGCAAATGACTGTTTATGCTGCATTGTAAAGGTCGAACAAGTTCAGTAGGCCAAGAGTGATTCGGTACAAAATGTACACTCTTTATCACAGTTGTCTTACAACAAAATTAATAGTTTTAATTTAATTATGTTTTAAATGTTTAGTTCATGTGTTTATCAGAGCTGAAACTACCAGTCTATTTATAGATTAGTTGATTGACAGAAAATTAATCTGCAGCTATTTTGAGAACAGTTTCAGCTTCTCAAATGTGAGGTTTGCTGCATTTCTTTGTCGTATATGATATAAAATATATTTAAAGATGTTTCCATCGGCACTGAAAAAATGTTGTTATTTTTTTTTACTATTTCTTGACACGGTTAATCAAGAAAATAAAATGCATTTAAGTAGATAAAAAAAACAATCATTAGTTGCACTCGAGAATAAATGGCACATTTTAGTCTATTTACATATAGATAAAGGCTATTGTCATGCTGTCTTGTTTTTATTTAAGAGCTTTAACCCATTCATCAGTGTTGTAGGGACAACACTGAGACAGTTATGGTGTGTGGGCTGAAACTGCACGATAATTCAGCCTCCAGCATGCAGCATCAATCCTCTCTTTAACTGAGCTCTTTATCAATGTTTAGCTATAAGATTACTTCTCACCTGTATCTTTTCGCTTCAGCTGCCTCTTAACTATTTGCTCCTCGGCCGTTTGTTGTTTTCGTGTACTTTTTGGCCTCCTCATGATTTATCTCTGCCGTGGTAGGAACAGTACTGTGTTGTGCAATATTGCATCTTGGCAGTCAGTGTGTTTCTTTCCAAACTGAAGGATCTGTATTTCTAAGAGTGTTATCTCTTAAAAAAGACTGCTGATTAACTTCTACATCTTTGTAAAGACAGCCAGCCCAGTCGCCAGAATTAATGTTGGTACTGTATTTTTCTGGAAACCATGGATATGTTATCTTATATGTTTCACATATATCATATCAACGTAGTTCAGATTACATGTTTATGAGCTGAGTTTCTCATCGGGGGCAGATGGTGTGAGACCTATGCAAGACGGCTGCCAAGAAGTAGACCACTGTTTGAGACCAACAAACAACACAAGTGGGTATTTTTAACAAGACGTCGGGACATTTCCAGCCGTGTCTGTGGCAGAAAAAAGACAGTGTTTTTAATGATACATCGGGACATTTCCAGCCAGGATCAGTCTGGGAACAAAATTTGGCCTTGGCAATTTCCCTCTGGCCCGGCAAGTGCAAGCCTGTTTCCAGCTGTGTTTGTGGCGACAAAAACGGGTATTCTTAACAATGCATTGGAAAGTGAGACAGGTGCCAAACAGGCTGACAAGTAGTAGGCTATCGTTCAAGACCAACAAACAATAAAGTGGGTATTTTTACAAGATGTAGGGACATGTCCAGCAGTGTTTGTGGTGACAGAACAGGGTTTTTTTTTAACAAGACCTCAGGAAATTTCCAACTGTATTTTTTGGCGATAAAATCAGGTACTTTTAACAATACACCAGGACATTAGACAGCTTCCGAGCAGGCTGCCAAGTAGTAGACCACTGTTTGAGACCAACAAATAACAAAAGCAGGTATTATTAATGACATGTTAGGACCTTTTCAGCCATGTTTCTGGCGACAGAAGCAGGCATTTTTAATGACATGCTGGGACATTCCCGGTGTTTTTTTTTTTTAGACGACACGGGAAATTTCCATTTGTGTTTGTGGGGACAAAAGCAGGCATTTTTAATGCCATGTTGGGACATTTCCAGCCATGTTTGTGGTGACAAAATCTGGTATTTTTTTAATGATACTTCAGGATGTTTCAAGCTGTGTTTGTGGCAACAAAAGCGGGGATATTTGGTGGTTGTACCAGCCAGCTGTTGTTGGTAAATTATTCATTGACTGATGTGCAGATAAGTACAGTGGAGTCAATCAATCTGTTAGTGGGGTGACTTCTTTTTACCCATGCTAGAGGTGTGTCGTTGCAAAAGGTGGATGTATTGGTCTGTCAGTTCGCTTAAGTCTAGACTTAAGTATCTCAACAGCTGTTGAATGAATTGCCATTCATTTTTTAACAAACATTAATGGTGAGTCAGAGTGACTTTGACAAACTTTCACTTATCCTGTGACACATCCAGTTGATGGATTGACACACAGTTTTTTTCACATTAATGGTTATTAGATATTGAATCCTAACGACTTTGGTGAACGCCTGACTTTTCCTGCAGTGCTAACATGAGGTGGACATTTTGGATTTTTAGTCAAATACCTTATATTGGTTAGACTGTCATTAAATTTGATACACACACCCATATATCCCCAACATTGAATTGTATATCTTTGGTGATACACTGAGATTTCCTCAAGAGTCATCATCATTTGTCTAATACTTTGATTAATGACCAAATACCTGCACAAACCAATGACAGCCCTATCAGCCCCAGCTTTACTTTGTGTTTAGTCGGGATGGCCATTTTAAGTGATAAATTCCTATTCAAGTACTCGCAATAAATTATTACAGAGTACTTGCCAAAAATTAAAAAATAAACATAAGAATAGGGTCTGAAATGAACACCCAAGTGAATGGATGAGGTTAGGGTTAGCGTACCTTTCTGTGCTGCACAGACTGAAGAGATATAGCTATGAATTTAACCTAACATAGCTTGCACGAAACATTCATTTTGTTTATTTCGCTGAAATGCTTGCAAACACCCCTCTTATGCTTGGTCACCATTTTGCCTGTAACATTAGATGATGTCTGACTGAAAACACTGAATGTTATTTGCAGCTTTGTAGATCTGTCATTTTTGCTTTATGGATCTGTGCAGATAACAGTTACATCACTGCATCCCATCCAAAGAAATATAAACTTAACTTAATATACAGGGTCAATTTATGTATATGTATATGTGTAACGAATGTTATTACTCTAAAACTGACGTGCAAATTGAGTACCTGAGTACCCATGCCTATGCCTTGTGTTTAGTGCTAATTATTAAATGCTAGCATGCTAACACTTTAACTAAGATGCTGATCATGGTGAACAACATACCAGCTAATTATCAGCATGTTAGCATGCGGACATTAGTAGTTAGCCTAAAGCCCTAATGCAGCCTCGCAGAGCTGCTAGCACAGCTGCAGATGGCGTTTTGTTTGTGTGATAGTCGAGGTTACACCCACTCCTGAGAAACTAACTCATAAAACATCCTCACTATTTTTCTTGAATGTCAGATCTATTATCTTATTAATAGCTCTCACGGGTCGTTCTGGCTGTTCACAAACATGTTGTTAACAAACACAACCCCCAAGTGAGCATGTCACACTTTACCAACACACACATTATGCATGATTTGGCATGATTTCTCTATTTTTATCTGCCTCTATTGTCTTCCAGTAGCCATAAAGGCCTTGGTAGAGGCCAAAGGTAAAGCTAACAAGGAAAGGCTTGGTTAAACAGTTGGTGAAATTGTCCTCCTGGAAAGAGACCCACAAGCAGCATATATCAGCAAGTGAAAGGTCATTACTGTGTATATGCAAAGGTACAGGGTGCTGTATAAACTAGTCTGGCACTGGAGGACAGCCAGTGTTGCTGCGTAGCTTTCCAAGAATGGTCGTAATGGCAACTGTGCGCCATTTGGTGTCTGGCGTGGCGATAGCGAGGCGAGGAAATGAGGAGTGTTGCTGAGGAGCATTTTGACGATGCGGGTTGCATATTGCTGAGCTGCGTCGTCAGGGTGTGCGTAAGCAAGGGCGCTTGACACTGATGTGGACCTGAATGCAGGACAGGCAAAGCTGCAGGAGGAGTGCTTGTTTTGTCCCCCTGAGAAAAGTTTCTATCGATCTGTAGGTAGGCTGGGAGGAGGAGGAGGCACAGACAAGCATAATGGTTAAGCAAGCAAAGCAGTTGCTGTACCTGCTCATCTCTCATTCCCGTCTGTCTCTTTTTTTGGGCTGGGATGTGTCTTTGTTCTTGTGTTTGAAGGTGGGTGTATCAATTCAGCTCCCACCTCCCCCTTATATCCCTCCTTCTCCCTCTCCACTGCGGTGTTCTCCTTCTGGGCTGTCTATCTGCATGCACACACACACACACACACACACACACACTCTTCGTTCCCTCACACTCTCCCCCCCGTCGGTTCCTCCGTCTGTGTCTGCCGCCATCAGACGCAGGGACTGATAATATCTGCTCCAGCCCCCCTCTCCTCCTTCTATTTTTTGTACTCCTCCTCTCCTGCATCTCGCCCATTGTTTATTCACTTTGTGCATTAATTTACTCCTGTGTCTCGTACAGGACAGCCTTCCTTTCTCCTCAGTTTTAACCAACTCTAAAATCCAGGTTGGACTTTGCCTCCTCCTGTGGAGCTAAATTGTAGTTTCTCCTCTGAGTGTATCTTTATTGAGCCACCTCACTGATTGTTATCTGTATTCAGTTAGTGTCCAGACACGTCGCTCTGCTCCCTGCACAGCAGGCTGCATGCATCCTCCCTCCTTGCATCACACTGCAGTGTAGTCCACTGTCTGAATTAGACATGACCTCCTGAGAAGCTGTGTGGAGTCAGAGTTGTTGTACAGTTTGAATATTAGCATGTGGCTCAGCCATGACTGTGAAAAAATCCTGGGAGGAACAAGGACGGGCTCTGTGAAGGGAGGAGTTGCTGTGGAAACCGCCCTGTCATTGGTAGCCTGTGTGCTCTGCGTGCCTGCAAAAGTCTGTCTGATTGGCTGGAGCCTTGCATTGAGCACAGCAGCTGCAGTTGTGAAGCACTACCCTCCCTCTCTCCCTCTCTTTCTGCCCTGTCTCTCCTTTTTCCTACTTCTTCCCTTCACATTAATAACTGTCTGGGAATCATCAGTGTCGACCACACACGTGCCAGTCGGTGCGACTTCAAGGACACGGCTTTTCACAGTATATTGCAGCATGATTCATGTCAAGTTAGTCAATTACTTTCTGCTCCATGCAGCTCAGGGGAGCTGAAGTGACGTCTCTGTCCTGCCTGCAATCTCCCTCCATCCCCTCTCCCTCTTTCTCTCTCTCTCTCTTGTATCACTTAATCAAGACATAGCTTGCCCTTTCCTGTTCATTGCTGCTTCCCTCCCTCCCTGCTCTGCTCCCCTATTTGTTTGTCCTCGCTTTATTCTCTTTGGCTCTCTCCCTTCCACCCTCCTGCCTCGTGGTCCTCATCGCCCTCCGTTTAAACAAGCTCCGCACGAGGTTGTAGCTCCACATTAACAGCATTTTTCTCCTTCAACAGGCTGCTGTATTTTTGTCAACGCTTTGAATTAACGTTCTGTTTTTTTTTCGTCCACAGCGAGACAGCAAGCAAGGACATGCAGAAGAGAGGTCAGTGAGGAGGATGACAACAGAAGAATAGATGACGGCGAAGGAGGGATGAGAAAGAGACTGAAATAAGAGGAGGAAGTGGAACTCCAAAGTGCCTACTGCGAGGGGTCGTCTGCTGCTGTTTAGCTGCTGGATGAGAGCAGGACGGGGCTCAATGTGTGTTTGGCCTTGAATGGAGGCTATATTTTATCCTGACAGCCACAGAGTCATCCATCCCACGTTGCTGAGCTGCAGTCCCCACATACTGAGCTGAGCCTCCACCTCATCTCATCACTGCGAGAACGCCATTCCTATAAGGTTTTGAAATCTTCTCTCTCAGGCCGTTCAAACACAACTACAGCGACTGCCCCAGCCTCGGCCATGTTGACGTGAATGTAACCGTGACTTATGGTGGGCGTCAGACGATTCAGGTGAAGGCACAGACTCTCAGTGACACATGCCAGAGTGATGTCCTCAGAGTAGCTTCTGTTTTTTCTTTTTTTTTTTCTCTCTGCGAGACAGAGCTGGCCTCTGCTCACAGTCTACTCCCTCTATCTCAAACTTCAGCTGCCACTTTTCCCAGGAAGAACTAATAAACAACCCCAAAAATACACCAACCGAAAGGACCTGCTGCCTATTAGGAAAAACTGAAAATATTTTTGCTTCTGTTTCTGTTTCGCTGGGGATTTTTTTTTTCTTGCATCACTATTAGTCACCCTTGCTCTCACCGGACAGTTTTCCGTCCATCTGCCCTCGCCACCGCTCAGTGCTTGTGAGCGACTCTGATGGCTGTCAGCATGACCATGGGACGGGACACCAAATGGCTGACCCTGGAAGTGTGTCGTGAGTTTCAGAGAGGCACCTGCTCGCGGTCTGATGCCGAGTGCAAGTTTGCTCACCCCTCCCGGAGCTGCCATGTGGAGAATGGCCGAGTCATCGCCTGCTTTGACTCGCTCAAGGTAACAGCGCAACTGACATTACACGTCTTGTTTGTTTAGACACACGCATTGTGATCCGTGTCAGGTTAGCTGATGCTTTTGGTCATGTTGACACACAACACACACAGATACACACAGACCAGGGTTTCCTGTTGTGGTTTATAGCAGAGTGTTTCAGGAGAAGTGGCCCATCTCTGCTATAAATATATTTAATGAGTGTGACTATCGTTAAGGGTGTCATCTACAAACTCAATTGTCTGAGAGAGGAGATGCGTCAGGATGCGGGTGGCTCACCACCTCAGCTAAACAATTTCCTGGAAACGTTGCAAACTATGTCAGTTGGTCAACTGATCCACCCTTTTAACCCACACTTAGATTTTTAATTTTTTTTGTCAGAATTTCCCGTATTTTATCAATAATTCTGTGGTTTTTGATATTGTGAAATATGATGAACAAGTTTGTTGTCTTTATTAACAATTTAGAAAGTCACTCAGCAAATGATATTTTAATGAACTTGACTGTCATGCAGTCTTAAGTGATTTTAACTCAGGATATGGATATGGATATGGATTAAGTCTTATTTTGTGATAGCAGTATATTATGATACAGAACATTTAAGACTAATGCTGAAATATCTACATGTGACTTGTTTTGGTACTTATTTTCCTCTAAAGGTGCAGTAACGGATTATAATCCAATACACTTTGTTAAAATATGGGAATATCTACTCATAGTCCACTAGCTGTCCATTTATACACAGCCCTGGCTCCGTAAAGCTCCTTTCCCACTGGACAAAAACCCGCAAACACCCACGGAAAAGAAAATTATTGCCATTCATTCCAGGTACAAATGACTCTGCAGTAGTCACAGGTATTTATCGGCTCCAGCTCTGATCGGCCCAGATCGGCAGTGATGGAAATACGCCACCTAGATAAATGCATTAATTTTGGCCCATTTGACGGCACTACGCAGTGCAACCCTACACGCTGCCACAAAATATCGTCCATCTCTGTCCAGGCAGCCTCAAGCATTGTTCAGAATTAGTTGGCACGGAGTTTAAGAGAGACTGAATAAGCAAGAAAAATGAAAAAGATGTAACCACCGTAACATTTTCACTGGCATCCATTTCATCTGGTAACTAACCTGTCCGTGATGTTGAATGTGACACACCAGAAAAGAAAAAAATAGAAGGCATACTTGTCTATCTACTGGCAATGGGAAAGCAGCCTATCGCCTACTTTTACGGGTTTTCTTGCGTTTAAAACCTGAATACACGCAATAATTTTGGTGTTGAAAGAATATAAATGTGGAAAAAAAGAAAGTGGCTGGAACTGAGCTACACAAAGCTAATCCAGCCGGTCAGCAACAGAGGGCGTTGATGCACACAACAGGGTAAAGGCCATGGATATGGCTGTATAAAGAGAATGCCAGTGGGAGCGAGAGGGACCGTAAATGCTGTAAATGACTGGAGGGGTGTATTTGTTTAGGTGTTGAGTTCAAATATCAACAGTCTTTCTCCAGAATGGCCGACTCCACCTTTAAAGGTTATTTTTGCCTTTAGTAGACAGCGTATTTTTGAGAGACAGACAGAGAAGGGGGAGAGAAAAGGGGAGGAGAGGGGGAGTGCAGCCTTTAAGCAGTTTTACTCATTGATTTGCGACATTGTCTGCAATGATGTAATACATTCAGATATATTAAAGGAATAGTTACCACAGTATAAATGGTATTGAAAGGTCTCTGGTGGTGGACAAATTTTGTCTCATGGTATATGTAAGGGATAACACCCGACAAGTTACATGTTCCATGACTGTCATGAATGTAGAATAGCTAATGTTATTTCAGAAGTTCTCACTTTCCTCCAAATGTGGACCTTCAGACTCAAAAATATCAAACTAAACTAAATTTAAGTGATTCTTACTGTGTAGCTTTTTAGCTCTTTCTTAATTGGTTACACAAATAACCCCAGCTCCAAGCTCTTTCTCTTAACCTCATTGTTGCTTCTAATAAAAACCCTGCGTCACAGATGTCCAGTTATCATGTCAGGTCATTAAAAGTTAATTTACACCTTCAAGCCAATCAGAATTCAGGATTTTATTGTCATATTGCCCAACCCTAATTTTAAATAGGCAAGTTCTCTAAAAATAAACACATATACATACGTATAACACTGTCAGAGTCTGTCTTCTGGTTATCAAGATATTTATTGTTTCCATTTTGCCCGGGCGTGATGGAAATTTCCCGTAAAGCCACATTGCCGACAGTCTGTCCGTCCATCAGTGATGCGGGCTCGTCGATGGTGCTGCTTCAACATCACTTCAGCTGCTCTCCTGACTCTCGTCTCCTCCACAGAACCACAACACTAGCTCCACTCATACACAGCGGGAAAAAAAACTAATAGTCTGAGAAGTGACGATGCTTCACTGTATTTCAAAAGAGCTCCGTCTATCGATGGCCGATTGCGCTAAAATCGAGAATAGGCTGCTGCTGTTGTCGACGGCGTGTGTGTTTTTGCTCGACCAGCTTTCATGCAGAGAAAAAAGTGAGACCCAGACAAGGAGCTTTCTGTCTGAGTGCAGCTGCTGTCTCCTCATTTATTGAGTTAGAATTTATTATTCAGCCATTTTTCTGTGTTATGTCCTCTAGAGCAGGAGGGAGATGGAGAGGGAGAGAGAGGGAGAGAATCAGAGAGGGGGGCCTAGCAACAGCACAGGAGTGCGTACCCATTGGATAGTTTGATCTTCCTGAGTGGCACGGCTGTTTTTAGCACAGAGCAACAGCCTGGCTCTGTACTGGTTGCATTGATGGGAGAAAGGGACAAGCAGCTTTGTACCAAAGGCAGTGAACAAGCATTAAAGGCCATGTTCGGTTGTTTGAAGCCCTGGGGTCATGTCGTTAGAGAAAGAACTGAAGTTGATGACAGTTGAAGGTCAAAGCGGCTTTCTTTATCAGGAGCTGCAGTGGGGCTTTAATACCAGTGCAGTATGTCAACAACCACCTCTTTACAGCAGCGTTTCTGTCCCCATTGTTGTTCAGGATTATTCTCAGCTGACAGCCGTTGTTTTTGGTCGACTGACTGGAAAAACAAAGAAGCACCACGTTCGAGCCGCTCTAGAGCATCACTCCTTCCTCCCGCTCTCCGCCCACCCCTCCCTTCTTTGTTAATTTTATGGATTTATCTGCTAATGGCCTCCCTCCTCACCGTCCCTCCCATATCTGGCATCTCCGGCCTGGTCCGAGCAGCGATCGCTGTTGCTCCTCCATTAGCTCCGTCTAAACCTGCTCCAGGGGAGGGAGGGGAGGAGAGGGGGGGGGGGTTTATCACCGCCTAGTTCTTTTTACCTTGTTAACTGGAGTGCTGTTGTCATTTCAAATGATTAGTGTGGACATCACATCTGCCCCACGTACAGCAGATTCAACAGCAGTGTCACTTTTGGATGACATCATGGTAGAGCTGCAACTAACACTTATTTTCATTGTTGATTAATCTGTAAAATACTTTGTCGATTAATAGATTAAGACAGAAAATAGAGAAAAATGCGCAACACAAGTACTTAGAGACAAAGACAATGACTTTAAAAAGCTGCTTTTGTCAAACAACAGACCCAAAGATGCTCAGATTATTATCACATGAAGGCTCAAAAACACCAAACTGACATCAAAGAAGTAGTGGCGATGAAGGCCGACTGTTGCATCATCTGTGTCTTGGCCAAAAAGTTGCACCCGAACACGCTGACAAGACTACAGCTAACGGCCAGCTAGCGCATATGTTGTGCACCTGCATGAGTGGAAATAACTCTCCACACCAGCAGACAGTGGTAGTCTGTATTTATCATTCAAAAAGGGAAACCAGAAGACCGACAGCATGAATTCATAACACTAGTTAGCCACTTAGCACATTAGCAACACAACCAGATGTTGAAAGAACAAATTATATTTACTGTGCGCTACTGAACAATAACAGAAATAGTTGCAAACAGTTTCTGCTGAAGAACTCAGTAGCTAAAAAAAATAATCTTGCCAGGGGTGCTGAGTAACTCACCTGTTTAGCCATTTGTTTGCTTTCCTCATTGACGGGCTCTGCCAGGCCCAAAAAAGGCAGACAAGGGCCTAGTGGCACCAACGGTGTGGGACATACCGTAAATACTAAGGTGATAGATGCTCACCTACGGCATAACAGTGGCTGACAGCCAACCGTCGGCTTGCTGTTGGGCCCTAAGACAAAGAAAAACAGGAAATCTTTGCATTAAACCACAATATATATATATATATATATATATATTATATATATATATATTTTTTTTTTTTACACAAACAAGACCTAATGGCCACCCACACCAAGAATAAAAAAATCATTCTATCTCAAGTGGATGGCAGAGTTCACACTGACACTGGCAGATTATATCATTGGGATCACTTTCAGGGTGATTTAATTAATGACAGAAACACTGACAGCCAATTAAAATCCATCTTAATTTACCAAGCATTGCGTTTAACAGGGAAGAGACTCGTCATTGGGGTTCAGTCGTTCATCAGTGTGAATCCTCACATTGTCATTGTTATAGTAATCGTTCTGGGTGTGAACAGCCCGTAAGAGTTGCTAGAATCTCTGTGAGGCTCTTCAAAAGGTCAGGGGATCACCAAAGTGATTATGAGTCATTGGCTGAGTACGGTAGATGACTGTACCAAATTTAATGGCAGCTCATCAAATTTTTATGGAGACATTTCACTAAAACCCTAAAATGTCAGCCTTGTGGTGAAGCTAGATAAAACCTCACCAAAATGAGGAGGATTCATCTTCTGAAGACAACGAATGTTGGAACGAAAATACATCTAAAGCCATCCAGTAGTAGTGACGAGATTAGGACATTCAGGACTGCTGCTTTTTAGAAGTCATCACCTACTCCTAAAAGTAGAGCGGAGCTGGAGAGACTGTTTCACTGCAGTAGCAACACAACTGCTTTCTTGCCACTGCATTGTTACTGCACCATGCTAAAACCAGATGAATAATTTTTTTGGATTGTTTTATTGTTTGGATATTTCAGATTGAAAGTGTTTGACAGATTGATGTTGCCATCTCTAAAATCAAACATTAATATCATAGCATTGCTTTCTGTTTTCTTTAGAGCGCACAAGCTACCAAATACAATGGACACCTTCTTTTTTTATACTGTTACTTCAGTTGAACCGCCATTATTTCATCTACTGAGGACAGTAACTGCAGAGAACTTTCACTGATACTCTTTGGTAACTGGGGCTAGCTACCAATAGCTGATGGAAAAAGCGCAAACGCTCCCCTCTTCCTGTTTTGGCTGTGCAATGGTTAACTCACCTCCTTTGTACTGTTAATCAAGCCTTCATTTTCCCGGGAGATCTTATCCAGTGGCGGAAGGAATTGCATAGTGAAAACGAGGCTTATGGGAGCCAATCTAAACAATGATGGGGTCATTATGGTACAGCCATTACACTGTGCAATTAACATTTACTTCATGATGATAAGTTAAAGCAAAAAAAGCTTGTGTAATGTCACTATCACGAATAGAGTCATGTTTTTAACCAATCAAAATACCAGTGGTGTCATTTTTGTATATGTCCAATTAACATTTACTTCATAATAAGTTAAAGTAAAAATCTCTGTTTCTGCTTTAAGTTGTGAACTCTGCAGATCTGTTTGTTTATTGTTTGATTGATTAATATCTCCTCTATCTTTCTCTCTTCTCTCTGAATGCATCAACAACACACTACTGTACTAACAGGGACTTTCTCTGTGTTGCGTAGTGTGTTGCTATGGCAACCAAAGGGAGATTCCTGACCCACTACTCTCCTCAATGCCACGTTTTATTTGCCTCCTTCTCCACCACAGATTTCATAGCTTTTGAAAAGCTTTTGTGTCCGTGTCCATGTTTTCGGAGCACACAATGCATAAAGTGCACCATTGGACTCATTAATAGGTACTTCTGATTCCCTGTGAGTTTGAGCAGGCCTTGCTGGGCTCATGGGACTCGCTCCTCATTACAGACTCATCCCTAAACACACAGCCCGCTGACGCAAAGCTTGCTCACATCTCCAGTGTAGGCGAGAGTGTTTGTGTAAGCCTTGTGTGCCGTCCTGACCGTTTTTCAGGCTGCTGCATGTTTTGCTTGTACGCTTTTCGTCTGGTGTGTGAGGTCCTGTGAATCTCTGCTGGATGCTGGTATAGGAGACACTGCAGTTTGTCCTATATAGCTCTCCTGCTGCTTTTTTGTTGCGCCCTCATCTCAGCGCGACATCATCCATCACCGTCAGAGTCTCTGCACCATGACGTCAGTTTGTCTTC
Organism: Epinephelus moara; assembly: GCF_006386435.1. Classification (NCBI taxonomy): domain Eukaryota; kingdom Metazoa; phylum Chordata; class Actinopteri; order Perciformes; family Serranidae; genus Epinephelus; species Epinephelus moara. The sequence continues at coordinate 26,587,112 of NC_065509.1, forward strand.
GGAGTTTTTTAGCCGTGCGGCACTCTCGCGATCACCTAATGAGAGCTGGTTTTGTGTGGGTGTGGTTTGATGACAGAGCATGAGGCTGACGCTCAGCGGAGGTAGTTTAGCGGGTTAACAGCTCATCTGCAGGGCTAGACAGCTGCTGTCGGCCCAGGGGTTTAATGGAGACTGCAGTTTTTTCCTCAGAGTGTGTGTGTTGACCTGCAGTGTTCCTGCAGCACCATCTTCACCTTCCCCACTGACTCCGGCAGGGAGGAAGGACACGACTTTAATGACGTTCTGGGGCAAAATGAATTGCTTTTAGATAAGTGCCTCAAAATCTGATTTAGGGTTTGACAAGAAGCCAAAAGTGACAAGTAGAAAAATGAGCATAAAGAATTGCTTCTGATCAAAAATGGTGTCTGCTGAATCGAGATGAGCCTCCACTGATGAAAATACAGAATTATAGCAACTTAAGTTGGTCGATCTTGTTTTTTATCCGTAGTTTCAAAACACATTGCATTGATCACAAGATTGATCTCTGATACTGACAATTTTTAGGGAGTTATGCCCTCATCAGAGGCACTACACCTGCAGCCACATGGTTTAACTTTTATCCAATATCCAGTTTAATTCATAATTCATAATTCTACTGAGCAATGTGACCTCTGGTAATATTGTTTTTATAACCATTTCTTGCTGTGTCATTCACTTTTATTATAAAGGGAATCTGTTTTGCGCACTCTGGTTCCAGTCACACAAACTGTCTGCCGTCGTTGTTGAAGCCTGCATGTGATGAATGAAGCTTTGCATACAAGACAAATAGAAATGCTTTGACTATGCACATAAGCCCGACAGCAGACGATGGCTGCTCCGCCAACATACCGTATTTGTTGATGAATAGTCATGAATAGTTCTCTGTGTTCATCAGATCAGCATGTTTAATTTTTTAAATTATTCATTGTTTTTAATGGGACACATTGTTACAGTAGAAAAGTACAACACTTGATAACAATCACCTTCACTTGAGTTTAAACCTCGTGTTTAACCCGACCCTGTCCTGACCTTCTGAAGGTGAGGAGTAAAGATCATGAAGTAACCAATGATTAGAGATTAGCTTCTCAACTATACTTGATAAAATGGATTTACATATATAAAGTCCAGTAGTGGAAGTACATTTACTCAAATACTGTTGTTAAGTACAGATTTGGTACTTAATATTTTTGCTAGCTGCAGTGATAAACTGCATTTATGGATCAAAAACTTGGGACAGAATCATTCCAATACAAATGCTGTATAAATAATTTGCTCATAGTAATCAAGTAGTCTGCTTACAGTGTTAATATTAAGTCTTTTTATACATGACAACACATGGAAAAACATTTTAAAACTACAGCAATTCTTTTTTTAACTTAATTCTCCTGATACTTTGGCTGGTAGGACAGTAAAACATAATCTAATTGAGGCTTATGACAAACTGCCTAAAAGGACCAACGAGATGCAACAGTGAAACTTCCTCAGGCTACCTCGTGTGATGTACTGAAACAATGAGAAACGGTCACGGCTACTGATGGAGACATTAAATGAATGAGGAAGGGAAAAGCACCTACGGTTGAAGCTGTCCTCGTCATGTGGATTGATAATGCCGGGTCACTTAATGCCTCCATGTGATGCCCCCCATAACTGTATATTCATGTAATCAATATATAAATGTCAGTTAGATGGTAATCTGCATGAGGATTAAAGAAAAAGAAAGCACATGTAGTTATAATAATCATCTGCTTATAGTGGTCAATTGGACTTGGACAGACGTGATCAGTATAAAAAGTTTCTCCTCAGAGTTGCAAATTGTAAGCACTTCCCTTATTCCATGGTTACATTAACGATCAATTAATTAAAGCTCACAGCAAAATACTGCATATTCTCTGATAGCATTTCATAGCCTATGAAACATAAAAAGTATGTACAGCCCTAGAAATATGCAACACATTGAATATAACTTAATAATGCCTCGCTGTACCTGCTTTATTTTCCATTGTCACCGCAGCACTCTTCTTCCAGACCCCAAGATGGCCGCCTTGTCATAAAATAGTTACACTGCGGCCATTTTTTTGCTAATGCTAGTCATTGAAATGTACTTTCAAAACACACCATTCTTCTGATATAATAGGAGACTACACATTGTTTATAGTAAAAATCAGACCTCTATTTGAATGATTAAATTTCATCATGTTCAATCAAATCGTTAACAAACGATCAATTGATCGTCGCTTAATCGTTATCATCCCTGATTCCACTGTATTAGATATTTTACTTTATTAGTATTTTATATATAAAACATAGGATGAGCTCATCTAATAATATAATATATAATTGTGTAAAAATGACAGGGACTATTTTTCTGCATCAAGTAACTTTACTTTTAATAAAGGGTCAGTTCACCCTGAAATTAAAAATATATATATTTTTCCTCTTACCTGTAGTGCTATTTATCAGTCTAGATTGTTCTGGTGTGAGTTGCTGAGTGTTGGAGATAAAGCCGTAGAGATGTCTGCCTTCTCTTGAATATAATGGAACTAGATGGCACTCAGCTTGTGGTGCTCAAAACGCCAAAAAGTACATTTAAAAAACTCAGTGTCTCTTTCCAGAAATCATGACCTGGTTACTCAAAGTAATCCACAGACCTTGTTGTGAGCAGATTTTGTAGAAACTATTTTCTTTCCACTGAACTACACCAACTGTCCCTGCTACCACTACCCCTAATAGGGAGACCTTTGAAAATGCTGCTGATTCCATTTTAGTTTGAACACTGCAGGGTTGCATTTTGGTCTGGACGGGTAGAAACGTACCCTTTTAAAAATGATGACACAGACATCCTCATTTGATTCAGTCAGTCACAGCTTGTCAAGTCAAAACATTATAGCCAGGCCTACATACCTTTTGTGATTTCATCCTTCTTGTGAGGGTACTCAAGTAATATTGCCTCAGCTTCCTCCGGTAATGGATAATGCGTCCTGCCAGCACCCCTCTAATAAGTCACTATATTTGCTTTAGTTTCACCTCTTCCTCAGTCCAGCAGAGAGCTCTCTGGTCTTACTTTTCCCCATCTCTGTAGTATTTTCTATAATTAAGCAACAAAACTACAGAGTAGACAATCTGCTTTATGTTTACACCTGTGCATGCTAGGGTTGGGTACCAAAACTCTGTACTTTTTGTACTTGGTACCGATTCACGTCGGTACTACCGAGTACCGATTCACTTAAAATTAATCGGTGCCAAATTTCGGTACCTGAGGTGGAGGCGGAGCAAGAGCGCATGACTCGCACCTCGGACTCAGCAACAATGGCGACAAAAAAAATGTGCAGACAAAAGTTAACGTGCAGCAGTGTTCCTAAATGTTCTCAATAAAATGTTGAAACTGAGAAGTTTAGACTATGGGCCCGAACGACGCATAGTGTGTCCAAATTCACACGCGTTCTTCTCTGTGGATTTTCTCCGCGACCATGTGTCATAGCGAGAAGCCACGCATATCAGCGGAAACAGCAGAACTGTAGCTTTCCGACAAGACCAAGCACTTGTCGGTAATCCGAAAAAAATTGATAAATTTACAATAAAATGATGTATAACAGAGCTTTCATACAGCTCTGCACACACATTACTGTTGGATGGATTACTCACGAATGCAGGGTCGCACAGAAATGCCACGCATATCTCATGAAAGTGCAGGACCACACACATCATTGTGCTGTCATCCCATCACGCTATAAATACAGATCAATTGTCTACCAAATAAAAACCTGACAAATTTCTTTACAATCCATTATACAGATCTTGTTATCAGTCACTTCATATAGTGAGGAATATNNNNCCAGATTCCAGAGAGTCTCCCCTCTTCATATATGGCAGAATATGTCAACTTCCAACTTGCTATAGTGAGATACATGCAAAAATGTAAGAATTTAGGCACACAGATTTGTTTTTTTCATTGATATAAAAATTAATATAAAATACAGGCACATAGAAGGACATGGAATGATGGCAAATCTGGTTAGCCCAGATTGTCCTGAAAAAAACAATGTGTATGTAGCCTTTATAATGACTGTGATATGAGCTTAAAAGTAAAGGCAGTAAAAATACCCCAAAAAGGCCTAGGGCCCATAGGGTTAAAAAGTACCGAAATAAGGTACCGTTTGGTACCGTTTGGTACCGGTACCGAATTCCAGATACCGGTACCGGTACTGTATCGGTTCAATTATGAACGGTACCCAACCCTAGTGCATGCCCAGTGTACGTAAATGGTCATGTGATATACGTTTTGAGGCGTGTTAGTATGGATGGAGATTATTCTGAAACAATGCTAAAATGCTCATGTGTAGGGGGATTGTATAAGGGTGGATGTGACCTGAGCTAGCTAATGTTCCAGCTCAGCTAAGAAGAACACCATTTATGTCTACAGCTCACACTGTCATTAGCACTAGAGAGAAAATAGTTCCTACATGAAACTGCTCACAACAAGGTCTGTGGATTAGCTCTAGTAACCAGGTCATGATTTCTGGAAAGAGACATTACTGTTGAGTTTCTCAAATGAACATTTTTGCCGCTCTGAGTACCACAAGCCGAGTGCCATCTAGTTCCATTATATTGGAGAGAAGGCAGACATCTCTAGGGCTGATATCTCCAACACTCTGCAACTCACACCAAATCAACCTAGACTGATTAAATGCACAACAGGTAAGAGGAAAAATATGTTTTATTGATTTGGGGTTGAACTGTCCCTTTAAGTACATTTTGCTGATAATTCTTGCGTACCTTTGCTTGTTACTTACAGTAAGTAAAGGATCTGAATACTTCCACCATCACTAACAGTATTTTGCACATTTTAAAATGAATGCAAGTAAAAAAAAAAGGTCTCTGTTCTCCATCTAATCCTATTTTAGCTCTCCCCTGAACAAAACAAATGCCTGTGCTGCAGTCACAGTCACATACTTATTATATTACTTATTGTATATATGTGCATAAATATATATACACATGTATTAGGGATGTTTTTTCTCTCTCTGTAAAGTATCTTATTTGTTGACTGATAACGACCAGGTGGGGATTCAGACGGATTGGTACAGGACGGTGAGAGTCGAGCATGTGTTTTCACTCTGCAGCTTTATCTCTTGTAATGTCAGCGAGGTTTATCTGACGTCTGCTGTGCCTCTGTGGAAAAATCCAAAGCTGGCTCAAACACTCCACCTGTCAGTTCACATTGCTGTAAAAAAATGACTCGTTAATGCTATGAAATGAAAAATAAAGTCTCATTAATGACTCAAAGCAATTAGCTTGTAGAAAGGAGAAACACCTTTGAATGACGGCCAGTTAAATTTCTATATTTCTGTTTTGCTCGTGGATTCCAGTGTAACATGCTTTAATGATGAACATTTTTAGAAAGTGGTTGCACATCTCTCATGAATTATCCAGTACGCTGTCTTCCGGGACTTCATTAGTGCTTTAGTTCACCAGACTTTACCGTACGTAGCTCTGCTCCGTAAACAAGCTTGATTCTTGATGTTTAGTTTTACAAATTGTACTTGATTATCTGGATGAGTGCAGTGCAGCTCAGCTGTTGCAATAAGGTGAGCTTTCTACGTCAAGGCACACTCCTGATTGATGTATCGTCACATTGTTTTCAGAGTTTCCCCGTCTGTCTGCTCTCACACTCACCTTCCCTCCCTCCTCTCTCCTCCTCAGGGGCGCTGCACCCGTGAGAACTGTAAATACCTGCATCCACCGCCGCACCTGAAAACCCAGCTGGAGATTAACGGGAGGAACAACCTGATCCAGCAGAAGGCCGCCGCGGCCATGTTGGCTCAACAGATGCAGTTCATGCTGCCCGGAGCACAGTTGCAGCCCATAGTGAGCAGCCTACACTAAAACTACGACTCTTTAATCAATACATTGTGTTTGAAAATGTTAAAACACTAACTGCACTCTGTATACTGTGAGTGATGTTTTAACCTGCAGCAGAGTGGCAGTTATTTTATGATAATAGAATAATATTTGACTCTCTGTTGGAGCTGGCATCAAGTTGCAGTTAAATTTCTTCTATCTTCTGTCCTCTGAGTAGAGCTTGTCGATATGGAGAAAGTCAAATATCAATATTGATATTATGACAATATTTTAGTGTTGACTATATTTAATTTCATATCACAGTGTCAGATTCAGATTCAGACAATTTTATCAATCCCACCAGGGGCAATTTGTTTCAACAGCTTGCCTTGCACTCATGCTATAGCATATGGTAAAATGTAGACACATAAATAGATGAGCAATAAATGAAAATAAAAAATATGCCAAGGAGTTCAGTGGAATAAAGAAATCTTTAATTAATTTAAAATCATTAATAGACTGATTATCAATAAAAGAGATTAAAAACAATTAAAAAAAATACAGAGAATTGTTGACCAGTCCTAAATTTAATAAAGATCAAAAGGGAAATAAAGAAGTAAATATATTTAAACTCTCCCTGCCCATTTACGGTCAGAACTATGTGCAGAAATTACTGCCAAATATAACAAATTGGGTGAAGAATCACACTTTGGAGAATGAGGTAGTGGTGTGCTCGAGGACTGTCTTTATCAAATGAGACCCAAGAAAAAACAGAGGTGCTCTTGAAGAAAAGGGTCAGTACATGGAGAGAAAAAATGAACTTCAGGCACTCATGCGTGGAGCAGGAACAAATGCATTGGAATTCAGTTAAAAAATCCTTTATTCAGGGCGACGTTGGCTTAGTGGATAGAGCAGGCACCCCATGTACTGTACAAAGCTGTTGCCGCAGCGGCCCGGGTTCAACTCCAGCCTGTGGCCCTTTACTGCATGTCATCCCCTCTCTCTCCCCCTTTCACGCTTGTCTGTCCTATTGATTAAAGGCTAAAATGCCCCAAAAAATATCTTTAAAAAAACAAACAAAAAAAACCTTTATTCAAAAAACATGGCTGCTTGCATTAAAACAGATTGGTTTCGATCCTAAGGTCTTAATCAGGGTGCAAGACATTTCGCCCGTAACTTATCAGGTGCTTTTAAATGATGTTAAATATTTCAGATGAATTTTTATTAAATGACGCATTAGTGTCATGTTAGTTTTGATATATTATAATTTTTGTTTGTCTTAAGTCAATGCATCCTCATACAAGGGTTTGTTTGATATCTTATATAAATGCACATGCAACAGTTTGTATGATATCTAATGAATTAGCAACCCACAAAATGACGTTACATACTTAACGTAAAGTTACGTAGGTTAGGTTCAGGAAAAGAAACATGTTGACAGTTTACTCTAAAATAACTTTAAGTTCAATTGGTTTCACACAGGGCGCAGGCACCAGTCTTCTTGGGGACATTCCTGTGTTGTTTAATCCATCCACCGCCCCAGCCTGTGTCCTGAGGCAGACTTTCACTCTTTATATTACTGCCTTCTTCACTCCTGTCAGCACATTGGTCATGTGATCGCAACCTTTCCAATGATGTGGCATATATACTTACTACTGACTCATGATTACTTTTCATAGGTATACATACGAACAGTGCAAGAGAACAGCCTGCTTTGGTTAAAACTTTTACTTACAATAGATTATGAAGCAGAGAAGTTTTGCAGGCTGTGAAATTTGCTGAATCATAAGTGACAAAGTCCAAAATCTTACATATATTATTCATACAGAGGTTTTTTAATGTTGAAAGCAGTAGTGGCATAGCAGTGAAACCCACAGTACTGGTTATGTTACCTCCAAATCCATTTCCTGATGCCAGAGAAAGCTCTGCCATAACTTGTTTTGCCTCTCTCGTCTCTGCCCTTCTCTCCCTGCCTCAGACAACATTCCCAGTGACGCCCTCCCTGGCAACGAGTCCCAGTATGGCGTTCAGTCCATATCTAAGCCACATGGGCCCAGGCATGGGCTTGATGCCTGAGCTGCTGCCCAGTACTCCCCTGCTGGTCCCTGGGAGTCCCACCGGCCTAGCAGCCATGGGCAACGGCACCTCCGCACAAAAACATGTGCGCACAGACAAGCTGGAGGTATGCAGCCTGCGCGCAGTTGTTGTGTTTCTATGTTTGGCCCAAGTATGATGAAAGGTAAATGTTGACCAGTGCCCCCGCTGGCCCTCCCAGGTCTGTCGAGAATTCCAGCGCGGTAACTGCACGCGGGGCGAGAGCGACTGCCGCTACGCTCACCCTCTGGAGGCCGGCATGGTGGACTGCAGCGAAAACTCCGTCATTGTGTGCATGGACTACATTAAGGGCCGCTGCAGCCGAGACAAGTGCAAGTACTTCCATCCCCCGGCTCACCTGCAGGCCAGGATCAAGGCTGCACAGCACCAAGCCAGTCACAACACAGCGTCCGCAGGCCTGGTGAGTCCAAACACTGAGAACTCTTTGTTCTTTTCACCAAAAATAAACACAGGATGCTTCTCTATGATACACACACAGGTGTAAGCCAATACTCCCCTCCTTAAAGTTATAAATCAACATTCACCATATCACCTCAACGCGGCAGGAAAAACAGTAGAAGATTTTCTTGTTCTTTACTTGGATGTTGTTTACTGGTGCAATGAAGGATCAGGGTATCACAGTATCCCTCAGCCAGCTTGAAATTTGATAATGTAGTCTAGGGATTATGTTTTTTCATGAATGTCTGCTACTGTGCATGTGTCTGAGTCTGTACTCTCAGCTACAGGGGCTAAAGTTAGCATTGAGAGCAGCTGTAACATAATCAGGTCAATCTGCAGTGCTGATGCAGAAAAACAAGAAAGGCAGTATCAGAAAAAGATGCAAAAATAGTATAATTAGAAACACAAGTATCCAAGTTTATACATGCTGGCATTCATTTAGTTTTTTTTTTTTTTTGCTGTTTCTATTCATATATTTAATCTTAAATTAATCAGGAAAATTAAAAACATTCATTTTTGAAATGACAGCTTGGCACCACGTCCTAAAATGTTATATATAAGTGTGTTTTCATGTTATAATTGAATCTCCCTTCTGTGAGTCAAAAGTTCTCGTGGTTATCATCCACTGCAGTTTGATGTTTCAGCACTGGCCCCATTAGTGAATGAAATCATAGCAATCCCATTTTGCTCTTGGCCTGACCTCTGGGCTGTCCTACATCACTTCAGCTAATCTGAGATACTGCAGTGTCCTCTTGTGGCGGTAAACAGAAATATCCACGGCGACTGGATGTTGACTCTAAGGCTGAATCCAAATGTCCAGATTTCAATGCACTGGTAGACTTGCAGACTTTGCGGGCGTGTTCCCATCAAGTCTGGGAGTACCACAATTCATCTAGGCCACAAGGGGCCTCAAGCAGACAATCTGCAGACTTCGAGGGTTAGAGTTCATGGTGCAATATTATGACAATGTTATGCATAGTACATCCTTTGTAAGGGCAGCTACAGTACGTACCAATAGCAAAAATAAAAAGTATGCGATTCAGAATACAGGGTTATACTGAGTTAATGCCAGATAGTAGATAACTTCTCTTCTCCTGGCCAGGCTCTGGGTCCCGGTGCCATGCAGCAGCTACCAAAGAGGCCAATCTTAGAGAAGAGCAACGGAGCAGCTGCCGCCGTCTTTAACCCCAGCATGTTCCACTACCAGCAAGCCCTGGCTAACATGCAGCTCCAGCAGCCAGCCTTCATCCCCACTGGTGAGTCTCCACACACACTGAATACACACAGGTATCACACATGTACACTGGAATCATGGCACTTGGTTCTGGGCAGACAGTGCACGGGTTATGACTTGAGGTGATGAGGTAATATTGCAGGATACAGAGAGTTACAGGTGTAGTTGCAACGGAATGCATGCTGTGTTACTGCTTGCTATTATTCCTTCGATCATGCTGCCTGTTGTGTTGCTTGCATTTGCTTCACTCTGGCTCGACGTGTGATGAGTTGTTGGAGCCATAACCAAAGTTACATTACAGTACGCAGTCCAAACAAACAAGTAATACACACGTCAGAGTCGAGCCATGTGGGACTGTTTGTCAGTGCTGTAATGTTTGTAAGAACATTTACTCAAGGACTATACTTGATACTATACTATACCGCATTTTCTGATGCCCACTACCGCAGACACAGAAAGTAAAGAGGTGTATCGAGAGAGAGACCTGCCCCTCTCTGTCTCACTCTTGCAAACATAGACCAAACTCCAAACTGTAAAAGAAATATGAAGATTCAGTTACAGAGTTGCTTTTTGCTGCAAAGTGAGCACTTTTGACATTCACACTACTCTCGGGTACCAACAGCTGCGGACGTGACGTAGCAGCACACAGGAGGAGGAGAAACTCTAATATAACATAACCTTCTCTCTTCTTCTTGGACGTGGTGAATTTACAGCTTTCTTAATACAGCACTGTCTCTGGCTTTTGTTTGATATCTAGTGATGGCAAAAAAATGTTGTTGCACATTTCTGGTCCGTCATTAGTGCCCTTAGCTTGTTTACTATAATACAAGAATGGATGTAGCAGGCATCTCATGTGCAGGGGCAGTGCCCTTGTGGGTTCAGCTCTGTGTGTTGTCCTTTCTCTCTCATCCCATTTCCCTCTTAATCTGATCCATTAAATAAAGGCATAAAAGTAAAAAAAAAAAATCTTTAAAGAAATACATATTTTTCTAAAGCCTAACATCAATAATCACAATTTGCCTTTAGAGGACTTAACAGCACACAACATCCCTCTGTCCTTGGACCCTCAAAGGTGATAAGGAAAAACTCCCCTAAAAATCCTTTATGGGGTAAAAAAAAAAATGGATATCTGGTGGTTGTTACTGAAAGGGGAACTCTGGTATTTTTTGAAACTGGACCTTATTTTCCCATGTTTTTGTGTCTAAGTGACTCATAGGAAAAACAATGTTTGAAATTGGTCCAGCATTGAGCAAAATGGCTGCAGCAAAACAAACTACAATGGAACCACTTGAAGCATGTGCACCTCTTTAATGTACGTTCTCTTGAAGTGCTTGTTTTTACCACTGACAGGCTCAGGTCCTTATCCCGAGTGTCTAACAACATTATGGAAAGGACTCTACAGAGAACTGAAATATTTTTCTATACCTTTCATTTTTTATGGTCCGCTTTGTGTCTAAGTCTCATAACGAGAGGTCTCATCATGAAATTTCACAAGAGGTGACTTCCAGCAGTAAGAAAATGGTGGAGCCTCCAGTGTGAGTTGAAGAGAGGAGTGCTGGTATTAGTTTGTTGTGGCAAAGTACTCTTCTAAGAGATTTTCAAGTCATGGCTGAATGTTAAGCTGATTTCGACAAAGTGAAAATGACTTCTCCTGAAGCGAGACTTGGTCACAAAACAGACCAGAACAAAGAAAACGTATGGATTAACGTTTCATTTCTCTGTCAGACACTCGTAACAACTATCTCAGCCTGTCGGTGGCAGAAACAAGCACTTTTAGAGGACGTACACTGAAGGTGCACACTTTCCCTGAGTGGTTACTTATTAGCCTGTTTCACCACTGCTGGCTGCAGCGCTCTCGCTCAATACTGGAACAATTTAAAAAATTGTTGTTCCCATGAGTCACTCAGACACAAGATCATAGAAAAATAGGGTCCAGGTTAAAAAATACCGGAGTTTCCCTTTAACCATCAGCAGAGACTCGTCTACACAAACAAACATTACATCATAGTGTAAGACAAATACATGAAATTGATTAGTCATTTGATATAGAATTCATTTCCAACAATTATTAAATTCTCTTAATTATTAAACTTATTTATCGAACAAAAATACCAAATATTTGCTGGCTCTAGCCTCAAAAATGTGAAGATTTGCTGCCTTTTGTGTTTTATATACTAATAAGTGTGATTGAAGAAAAGAGATATAAACAGACATGAGAATGCATTTTATTGACGTGTTTGGCACATAGTGATACCAGGGACGTCAGCAGGTATCAGCACTGAAGAGACATTTTTCATGTCATGTTAGCTGTGAAGAAACAGTGAGTCGTGAAATGCTCGAAGGCTGTCAGACATGAATAATTGATATACCACATTCCTAAATTATACAACATAGAGGCCAAAACACCCACATACTGTACTACCTGGTCTGTGCGCACTGAATAATACTTCTGCATTCATTTGTCATACACAGCTTCTATCTTGGATACATCTCTCCTACAACATACTGATACTGATCAAAGCCTCAGTGTCTGCTCATCAGCTGAAAGCAGTTTGCTTTTCACTGATCAGCTTGTTTGTGTGTCTTTGTGTGTTGGTTCACGTGTGTGCACTAACTGCGACACTGTCGACTGCACTAACCTGAACCTGTCGACTTGGCTCAACCTGCTGTTGATGATTACCCCTTTTTCTCGTTGTCTTTGTCTTTGACTCTTCGTCTGCTCTCATCCATCTCTTGTTTTGTGTCTTCACATAATGCGACAGGCTCTGTTGTGTACACGATGCTGCCCTCAGGAGACATTGGTAGGTCAGCTGTATCATAGCTGGAGATCAGTAACTTCACTGTGTGTGGCAGTGGACAGGAGTCTGTAATACATGACTGAATGATTAACTGCAACATGACCGTACTCTTTAGCATGTTGTCAACCAGTGAAAGATATAATATGTGACTTCTCCTCATTAAAATATCAAAAAACGATTGGACCAATGTTTTTTTTTTTTTTTGAGCTGTGTTCTTACATCATCCCAAATGTTTCCAACAATGTTCAAACCCAGAGAAATCTTTCATTTTAAACAAGGATAAGGTCCTTGTTATTTGGTCACCGTCACCTGTCAATGGCGTCATTTTCTCTTTGCACATGAATCAGTGTTGTAGTTGTCTGCTTGGGGCTGTCATAAATGGCCTTTCAATTGAAACACTTTTGTAGATCTTGGTCGTCTTAGGGCTGCAAAGGTATGAGATTTTCACAATAGGATAACCGCCATAACCGTCTCAGAAAATGCCATGGTTTCATGGTATCACGGTATTAAAGAATTTCTCTTCTCATCAGTCAGAATGACCCTTAAATGAATGAAAACGTAAGGCTTATTGATGGTTAAACAAACGTTTTATAACTGGGTATAAAGTCTCCCTTAGAAAATAACTGAAATAAAGGGGAGATTCAACGTCCAGTTGGGTTTTTTTTTCTTTAATATTGCAGATAAGAAAATGCACATAGTACTGTCAACTTATACATTATACCTTGAAATTGGTATATCGCTGCAAACCCTAGTTGTTTTTAACGATATGTTTTAACCAGATGAAGGATTTTAGTCATTTGATTAGTCGTCTGGATCTTAAGTTATCAGAGAAACAAGTTGAACAAACATTGTCAGCAGCTCGGATCCAGCCCTTGCTGTGCCAAACAGGTTCAGAAAAACACTGATTTTTAATGTGAAACTGCTTCATTCAGTGTTTTTACCAGTTTAAATTACCTGGTCCGGTTTCTTTTTTTTGGAGAGGAGACCTCTGCGAATAACTCAGCTCCCAGTAAGAAATTCTTGAACAATGAACACTGAAGGAATCCTAAACTGACGGCATTGCTCTGTCTGTTGTCATTGTTTTGATTAAGAGACCCCTACAGGCTGTACATTTAAACACAAAGCATGCAGCATGTTTTACAGTGCTGCCAACAACCTCCCAAAGCCATATTAGATTATGATTTCAAAGCACTTTTTTAAATTCATACCTGTACAGTATAAATAACTTAAATAAGTTCCCTGTCGTAGGTAATGCATTTCAGTTAATCTTTAGTTTCCCTGTTTTGTTTTTTTTTAGTATTTGTTTGAAATTCTAATGTTTTGAGAGAAAGTAGACAGAAAATGTCCCTGGCCAAACGTAAACAGGGGATGTTGCAATTACATGAACAGAGCCTTAAATTCCTTGATCACCAGGGCCCTGAAAAGAACAGATAATGTTTTAAAAACTCTTAAAAAGCAAAGAAAGCTCTGATATTAACAATCTGAGTTTTGACTGCTGTATATCCAGAATATGGACTAGACTGAAATGCAGGTGCAGCTGTGGTCATATAGCTTTTGTATCTTTAATGTCACAAGTATCTGTATTTTATGACAGTAGTGTTACTGTGATGTAGAGTAAAGGGGACTAAATGTTATTGTGATGGAGCTCTACTCTCCAACAAGCTTCAAGTTTCTGTAGTTGGATTTTGACGTCACCCTGTACTGGACAGTAATCGGTAGAAGTTCAGCAGTAACGTTCAGTAAAATAAAATTGCAGTTAATGAGCTCAAACTGCGATGATCCCTCAAGGTTGTTATTATAGAGGCACGTACTGCACATTATTGTGTCAGCTACTGAAGACCATATGATAGGTCTCAGCCTGTCGTCTTTGTCATTGCATCATGTCTGTGTGTCATCATGTCTGCCTGTCTGCAGTCACATTAACGTCCTGTTTGAGTCATGCTTTGTGTAAGCAAGTCATCCATCATTTTTTCTGTGCGAGCATGTCTGGTGTGTGTTCATGTCTGCATGCATGTGTGTATGCTGTATGAAAACCCTCAGTGCCTGAACCCAACCTGCACCAGCCCCCTTAAACCTCCCAGAAATTTAACTCTTATTTGAGCCAAGTATAGAGAAGTGTTTCCCAGTTTTATGGTGGCTGTGCAATGAAATTTTTCAGAAAACTGATACTGAAAATATCAGAATAAATTGTAGGTTAATCATAGAAAACAGAATGATCGTCACTGCAGCTACGTTTTTAACAATTTACTTAGGTTACATGTTTATTTCAGTTTATTCAGTACATTTAATACTGTATGTGTGGAGTTGAACAGAATCCAGACCGGTGAGCTAGGCATCTCACCTGTGACAATCCAGTGCTGAGGTGTTAACAAGGATTACAAAAAAATACTATATATTGCTGAAATATTAAAGATCCATCAGAATCACAACACACACACACACACACACACAAAAGGGAGATGCACTATCATTTGTGGCGATGCTGATCTTAATCTCAGTCACAAATCTGGTAGATAGCATCATAAAAGGTTTCCCTAAAGACATGTTGTTGTGTGTGTGTGTGTGTGTGTATTTGTGTTCTCCATTCATATCACATTACCACTGATGCTGTTTTAAAATCATGATGAAATTAAGTTTCCAGGATGTGTTGCTGTGCTGCAGTTGTAGTCCAGCTCTCTGATTTTTGTTCTATTTGATCCAGTTGGAAACTCTACAGAAGTTCTCTGGTTGTTTAGCATTGTACACTGAAAAACAAATTCAAACACAACACATTTGTTTTTGCTCCCATTATCCCCAGGGTTAAGTTAAAGATCTGAGGCTGTTTTAATGCACTCAGTAGATACATGTCTCGCACATTTTGGTCACCAATTAGCTAAAATCCTGAGTGAGCACTTCTCCTTTTCCAAGATAATCCTTCCACCTGACAGGTGTGACATATCAAGATTAAACAGCATCATTACTGCACAGGTGTGCCTTGGGATGGTCACAATAAAAGGCCACTCTAAAATGTGCTTATGTATCGCACAACACAATGCCACAGATGTCGCAATTTTTCAGGGGGTGTGCCACTGGCAAGCTGACCGCAGGAATGTCCACCAGAGCTGTTGCCTGCGAACTGAATGTTCATTCCACAACCATGAACTGTCTCCAATGTGGTTTCCATAAATTTGGCAGTAAATCCAGCTTGCCTAACAGCACTTCATTATGTTGAAGGACTCGCAAGAGGTTGATTAAAATAAAGCTAGAAATACTGCCCCGTTGTTGTATGCATCTGCAACTCTAATGAATAACACTGACTGTTCTTCAGCCCCGACAAACAATACCATCAGCAGTGTGAGTGAGATTTCTATCAAACACATTAGTACTCACCCACATATTCCTGACTGAGAACAGATTTAAATATGCAACATAAAAGAAAACACCTCTGTGGGTGCACAGGGGCTTTAAAAATATATGGGCTGTATCTGAAACCACCTACTACATACTACCAATAAATGCAGTATGTGCGTTAGTAGTATGCAATATGAAACTGTTAAATGGATTTGTTTTGCAGTACGCTCGGCCAGGCTTTGCCAATTTCCGGTTTTGGAAAGTAGAAGTTAACAATAGCACGGATAATAGCAACCCACCACTACTGTATAGTGGCAGTTTGCCAGTGGATATAGGCCTCTATGTTCTGCTCTGTCCCTAACAACAAAAAATAGAACTGACCATTAGATTTAAGTTCTGCATGTTGTGTTTTGTGTTTTTATTAACAGCTTGCTAAGGTTAACGTTTCAGTCTTTGGGATATCGAGTGTTAGCTTAGCAGGCTTAACTTAAATGTTACAGATATGTTTAGAATACAGTAGTTGGACAAATTTAGTTATACGTTTGTTACAGATGTAGCTTTGTCATAATTGTGAATGGTTCTCCTCACATGAGATTAAATGTTAGTTGTTAGTTGTTCCAGCGCTTTGCAATGTGGTATACATCAGGCGAGGTCGACTGAAGATTTTTTGCTGAACCACTTCGACATTCGGGTCTTTTGCTTTCTTTTGCATACTGCCTACTAGATTTTGGGCTGTAATCAACCGCAGAAAGTCTTGGTCAACCAAAACCCTACCTACTCTTCAACCAATTGATTAGTTGATGGGGAAACAATTCTGCACATTATCTCTAGATTAACTAAATCGACTGCAGTGCACTGAGGGTGAACTCAACAAAGCTTTTTTTGTCTGTCACAGAGCTCGACATCAACACGTGCTTAGGGCAAGTAAATTCTGTGTTCGGGCAATTACAGTGCCTTAAGTGAAAAATAAATGGGATTTTCACTGTAGTATTATGTGAGCATAAACTGAACACTGTATTATTGGAAGCACCCAGCTGCATGCATGCTCAAGTCCGCCTTGCCACTAAAGGTTGAACAGGACTGATGAGAAAAATCTGACATACTGGACACTACAGAAGGTAACTCTGAGGTTAACAATGTTATATACTATATAACACAGTGGCCCCCCCTCGTGGCCCAATTGTTGAAAAACGCGTGCTAAAGTGCCCTCTTGGGAGCCAAAACGTGCGCTAAAGTGCCCTCCTGGGAGCCAAAATGCTCTCCTGGGAGCCAAAAGGCACGCTAAAGTGCCCTCTTGGCAGCCAAAATGCCCTCCTGGGAGCCAAAATGTACGCTAAAGTGCCCTCTTGGGAGCCAAAACGCACGCTAAACTGCCCTCTGGGGAGCCAGAACGTGCACTAAAGTGCCCTCTTGGCAGCCAAAATGGCCTCCTGGGAGCCAAAACGCATGCTAAAGTGCCCTCTTGGCAGCCAAAGTGCCCTCCTGGGAGCCAAAATGCACGCTAAAGTGCCCTCTTGGGAGCCAAAACGCACGCTAAACTGCCCTCCTGGGAGCCAGAACGTGCACTAAAGTGCCCTCTTGGCAGCCAAAATGGCCTCCTGGGAGCCAAAACGCATGCTAAAGTGCCCTCTTGGCAGCCAAAGTGCCCTCCTGGGAGCCAAAATGCACGCTAAAGTGCCCTCTTGGCAGCCAAAGTGTCCTCCTGGGAGCCAAAATGCGCACTAAAGTGCCCTCTTGGCAGCCAAAGTGCCCTCCTGGGAGCCAAAACGCATGCTAAAGTGCCCTCTTTGGAGCCAAAAAACACACTAAACGTTTTTTTTCTTTTCGCCCCTGCCCTTCAAAAAGTCTGTGCACGCCACTGCTCATTAAAGTAAAACCAGTGATTGTTCTACCAATGAGAATTTGGTTGAACAAGAGCATATTGACCAACTGACCAGAAAGTGACAGCCCCAGTATGTACTGGTAATATAATAGGCCGTTTTGAATACAGCCAAGGTCTCTGAAGTCCAGTTCAGACCAAAGATTTGCGACGAGACGAGTTGAAACGTGCAGCTAGCATTTGTAGTAGTGATGAAATGGCGAAAAACAAACAAAACAAACATCAAATAGACTGTATTCATAATAAATACACCATAATAATATAAGTAAGCAGCACCAATTAGTTAGTCAATGAATATGTTTGTGGGTGAAGGGGCATAAGCACATACAGTGAGGAACAGCAGCAGTGACCGTCCTCATGACACCAGCACACCATGAGGACGGAAACAGAAGGCTCGGCAGGGACAGAGCAAGCAAACACGCCGTCTGTGGCCATTTTGACTCGGCCATCGGACTTCCCCACAAGCTGATTGGCTGTAGAAACATTTGACATGCTTTATGCTCTAAAACCAGCCCAGCTGATTTGACCAGCTGAGTTTCAGGTGACATCATCCCCCGGCTTGAGTCGAGCTTAGACCGGCCAGTTCACACCACTGCAGCTTTTCTCTGCAACGTTCTAGAACTGTTTTGTCTCGTCGTGAATCTCTGGTCTTAACTGGGCTTAAGCTGACATACCCTCTGCTGAATTCATTATGGGTTATTTTATCAAGCTTAACAAAACTCCTACAGTCACAGAAGACATAAACAACTGTCAGGACTACTGTAGTTGTACTTACATTGACTTGTAATCTTACCTGAGTTTTCCTTGAAGTCAAATGATTTTTGTTATCCCGTTTACCTACTTGAAAGAAAGCAGATCAAATGTGTGTGATATCATACAAATATCTTATTTTGTAGTTCATGTGTCAGTGCTGTGTTTGTCCAAAGCACCTTCATCACAGGACATTTATGAGTTGAATAGAAAGTGAGATGTTGAAATTGATCTTGCGAAGACAGTCAGTCACTAAATTACAGATATATTATGATTATCAACTCACAGGACTCTTTCATCAAAAGATATAAACCACTGTCACATTAAAGCTGTGACATTATTGAAGAAGTTTTTTGTCTGTTACGGATCATTTGCTCGCTCCATACACATGCCTTGTCCATTTGAATACAATATATCAGATACTCCAGTCTGATCAGATTGTATGACTGTGTATTGTTTGTTTAACGACCATTTGTTGGTGAAACAGTGCATTTTCTTTTGTTTTGTAACTGGTTGGCTAATTAAATATGTGATTTCCTTTATCTCTTATTTCGTTTGCATGTGTCTTGATTGTTTATTCATCCTGGCAATATCACTTGACTTGTGCCATGACTTTTGATCCGACACATTTTGCCATGGTAACCATATCATTCCTGTCCCTCCCTCCCTCCCTCCCTCCCCCTCCTCCTCCTCCTCCTCCTCCTTCCCGCCCACATCCTCGTCCTCTGTGTTTCGTCTGACTCGCCTGAATAAAAGTTCCCATGATGCACGGTGCCACCACCTCCACTGTTTCGTCGGCTTCGACCCCAGTCACCAATGTTCCTTTCGCTGAATCTGCCGCCTCGAATCAGGTTTGCTCTTTCGTTTCAGTTCTTTTATTTTTAGCTGAGTAGGTCCTGAGTCCTGTTCGTAGTCCACTCTCATCAGGTGCCTGTAGTGTCACATGTGTTATGTTCACATTTCATCTGTCCTCATTCTCCAGTCTGTTGTGGTGTGAGCAAATGAAAACAGTTCAGATACCTAACTGTTTTCATCTGAATGTTGTAGTTTGGTGTGTCATGCCTCACTGTCTTGTCTCAGTGTTTTATGTAATCTATGGACACACAGTATGTGGTCTGGCATCAGTAGCAAAACCGCTGTAATTTAAAAGCTTCTGCTTTTCTCTTTCCTTTAACATCCAGTGTTAATTTGCCTTCTGTCGTACAGATGGGACAGATTTCATGGCAAAAATGTCCAAACAGCAAGGGGGTTTAGTACCTGCCTGTGGCAGAGCAATACAGCAAATATACCTTTTTATATTATATTTTCCAATATACAGTGTGATATGCTTATGTTATATGTATTTACTTTAAGGAGTTTTCACCACCAATCTTTAGTGCTGCTTTTTAGGGGAATACTTCACACACAAAATCAATATTTGTATATCTGTTTTTCACCCTGTGGTACGTTGAATTTGTTAAGAGAACTTTGTTTTTCGCGCCTCCATGGTGAACGAAGAATCCAAAAACTGAGAAAATTCTTGACGAATTGAAGTAAAGTGTTTAACAACAGCAAAACTCTATCAAAACATGTGTTTACAGACTCTCAAACAACTTGTGCACTATAATCCAAGTCTCATTCATCCAGTCTTGTGCTCAGTACTCCCCAAATACATGCATTTTCACTTAAACCTAACTATTTTAAACCTGCCATCTCATGTATGGACAAGTAGTGCACCAGGGAAAGCATGTGTGTTTGACCTCTGCTCAATGAAATGCAGGAGCTGAGTTCAAACGCACATTTGTGTACTTGGATTTTGCTGCATGAGTTGTGTGTGGTTAAACGTGGCCCCCTTTTACTCCAATTCATCAAAAATATTCTCTATGTAACACGGGGTGAGTAACTGATGCACACAAGATCATGTTGTGGGTCAAGTATTCCAATTCTCCAGTCCAACTTCTCCTTCATGGCCTGAATGTGCTTATGTATCTGAAATGAAGAACAAAATGTAGAAGGAAAAATATTAATACACACAATTCAGCAGATTTTTAAACTATAATATGATGGCTGGTAGGCAGTTTCCTTTCCAACAATGATAGTAACAGTTATTCAGAAATACATGCTTTCATTGCACCTTGACCACTTGCTGTTAAAAACCAAATCCTGTCATGTTCTGGCTAAAGTCCTGGCTCTACATTATTAGTATAAACTTACTGAATCATGGCAGGCTGCTGTTTTTAACTGTGATTTCACTGCTCCTCCTCACACCCCTGCCTTTCTCTCTTCCAGTAGACCCGTCTGAGCTCCTGACCCCTGATCCAGTGGAGCTCCAGTGCGTTCCCATGGAAACCCATTTCTGTCCCGTCCCCAAACTGCTGGTGGCGGCTCCAGTGGCGCTAAACTCAGTAAGCCTTTCCCGAAACCCCAGTTAAAGTCCCTGACACCTGCGCACTACCAGGGCGGTCATCTTTTCTGAATGCAGCAAACATGTGCCTCGCCTACAGTGCACACTGACTGAGTGTGAAACCTCTTTTACGAGATATTACGAACGTTAACGAAGCTGCGATGACGCAATACAAGCCTGGACGTATTACTGTTGCTTTAAAGCAGCCATCCTGATGCATTCTGACTTGATCAGGCTGAGCAATAGAGCTCCCTCGTTCTTACAGCCATACATGCCCACACCTTAAAAGTGCAGCAGACATGTGCACACACACACACACACACACACACACACACACTCACACACACACACACACACACACACACACACACACACACACACACACACACACACACATTTAAGACTACACGCCCTTTATGGGTTGGAGCCATCACATGAGGCGACCCAACACTTTTGACTGTTCCAAAGTCAGAAATTCTGGAAATTGAGACCATTTGAGCGGCGAACGGACCTGCTGCTGGTCTACAACCAGTACGTGTTGTCGAAACGAAAGAGTGTTTCATATCATGTCATGTTTACGTTTCAAAGATGGCTACAAATGTAACATTTGTGTTGTACCATGTGTACCATTAAGTTTGTTCTCATGGTCTCATCTTGCCTGATGAAACGCCAACGAGTCGTTTTTAATTTGTTTGTGCCTTTGATTTATCTGCTCAGCTGCAGAGGAGACTTAGTTTCCCGACGTAATTCAAAACACTTGACAGCATACACTGAGAGATGTTGTTATTTTTGCAATTAAAGGCAATACCTGTTGTCACATACATACTGTGTGTCAACCTGTCGAAGAAAATCTAGGATTAACAGTGATCGCCAATTAAAATTTATAGCGTTTCATGAATGTTTAGTTAGATTTGAATCAGTTTTTTAGCCCCTGGTTTCACAGTCAGTATCTGGTACTTAAATAAAAGCAGCAAATGAGACTTTACTTTTTGTTTAGCGCAGCAACCTTAAAGAGCTACAAATTGACAGTGTCATAAAATTAGGATACAATCAGTTCTATACTAAAGAGGCTGAGTTGAGAGATTTCTAAGAACATGGCTCTTGATTTAAGAAACAAACTGCCTTAAAGCAGGTGAGATCGTGTCATTAAAACGGTTGAATATGAGTGATGCAGTATCTTTATCAGTGGTTGTTTCTTGGCTGTGATGGGTAAGGTTTGTTTGTCCTGTTTCCTCCATGATTTGAAATCCAAATATGGTGTAAAAGAAAGACAATCTACAGGCGACGAGTCAGATGTCCCGTGTGAAATCGTAGTAAAGACAAAGCGATGATTCTGGGAGTCAGATCTAAGCTAAAAGACTTATAATTGGCACCTCTTAAACTTCTACACCTGATGTCAGAGTTATTGCACAAGATGGGAGCTGGATTTGTTTCCTGATGTTGTGCCTAAAGTCTGTGTGTGCCAAGCAGTGGTTGGTATATGCAAGGAGTTTCCCCCCATTCGATGCAATACCTGAATAATTCCTCTAACGCAGAGTTGTGTTTTAAAAAGGCAGTTTGTGTAATTGTCTCCTTTTATGCGGCTTTTGGATTGAATACGTGGCACAAGATTTTTATGTTTTTTTTGGCTCTTCAGGGAGAAAGCTTAGAACTTGAAAATGTCCTGTCTGACTTTATAATGTGTCGTCTTTTCTACTGATGTGTCCTTTTTGTCAAAAGCAGTCAGACTCTGAATATTGCAGCCACAGCTGTTATAACCAGAATTGAGTTATGGCAAAGTCGGGAGATGGAGGAATAAATTACTCGTTTGATGTCTGATGGTTAAAAAAAAACGGCAAACCAGTTGGGTTTTTGGTTTTCAAATGTCTAAAGAATTTCTTTGTAGGCGCGAAAAATTGAACGTAACGGCTCTGGAAAGCGAGCTGAAATCACTTTTATCCAAATTCAAATGTGCCTCTTTCAAGTCTCCTCAAACCACCACTCTCAATACACTGTAAGAACAGACCAGTGCTCAAAGATAGGTGTGTTATTTGGTACATTATTATAACAGTAAATCACATCTGTACTAGTTTCTTCTCTGAGACAGCTGTGCTGTCTTATCGTTTATGTAAAGAACTAAATTAGTGACTTGTGTGCATACTTAAGTGTGTTGAAAAAGACAATGAATCACATATTTGGTTAGTTGTAAATGCTGCAGATATTACGGCATTTCCCACTGAACATTATTCATTTTAAATAATGTTATTGTGTCGTGAATGTATCTAATGCAAAAACTCTACACATGCCCTTCTAAAAGACCGGCATGTTGAAATGTAATGATTCACTATATATAGACTATTTCTGAGGTCACATAGGTACCATGCTGATACTGTGTTAAGACATATTAAAGTATGTGTATTGTTATATAGATTTATATTTAATGTCAATGGATGGTGTGACTACTTTTAGAAATATCTTTCACTCTCGGAAAAGGTAGAGCAGAATTGTACTCTTTGAAGTACAAATGTACACCGTACAGGTACATTGAAGTACCATTTCTTGCCAGTCAGTTGTTGTACCCCTCCCTTCAAAAGTACCCAAAGTGCCCAAAATGCACCTATAAACATGTTATATTCGCTGGGCAAAAGAAAATTAGCATTCAGACCTTTTTTGGCATTTTATTTGAATAATGTGGATTGGTCAGTACTCCTTGTACTACAGTTCTTGGTTGTGTAGGTTCCCACTGGGGAGGCTGTACACAGAAGTAACAGTGTAGACAGGCTATCCACTGGGAGCTGCTAGCGCTGTGACAGGGACGTAATCCCTCACTGGCTTCCCACCCATTAACACTGTCAACTGTGTTTAATGGAAACAGCTTGGGAGCACTGCTCCCTGGGACTGATCCTGGGTTTGGGTGGGTGAATGCTTTTCCCCCTTTACCACCTGAGCAACCTCATTAGTGAATGTTCATGTTGAATTGGTATAAATGTGTCCCTTAAAGGAACAGAGCGCTTTCTTTCCATGTTAAATGAGAGGATTATAACCACTCTCCTGTTTGTGTGTTTAATATGAAGCTAGAACCTGCTGCCACTTAGTTTAGCATAAAGGCTGGAAACGGGAAAGTCGTGAACATACCATGGACAATATAGTGAATGATTTACACACTACACAGTCAATAGGAAGTGATTCGATCAATGAATGCATTTACATGAATAAGGAGGAATGAATAACCCATCCAATTCAACATCGTATTACATTAGGAGAAACCTGAACATGCTAGCTGCAGTACTCCGAAAGAAACTGGGATGAATTCAGGGAATATGAATAACTGGATTTCTCTGTGCTCATGTAAACATCATATCCCAAATGTGATCATAACCAAGATAAGCCTGATTAACAGGTTATTCATGTTCATGTAATTGCACTCAATGTCAGTGACATTCTAGAATATTCCCACTGCCGCTACTTTAGCTAGGCTACTGTCTGCTGTCACGACAAAAACAGAAAAGCACATTTTTTGGGAACAGATGGATGGCGGACACTGTATGTTGCTGGTGAGTGTAGTGCTTTTATCACCATTGGCTTTGTTAGCTTGTTGTTGACTGTGTAGTCAACCCTCTGTTGATGTAGTGTTTTGTCAGCTACCTAGCTGTTGTTAGTGTCAAGATATTATTGTCATAGAAACATACCCATAGGGAGCACATCATTTTAAAAAAGCGCTTTTATGAAGCGCTCCCTGGTGCCCTGCCACCGCTTTTCTGCTGAAGAAAAATGCTTTGTGGACACAGGCCCTTAGGAGTTTAAAACATTAGTTATTAGCAGGCTAGTTTAATAGCAGATAGGCTATTAATTTTTTCAGCATAAAATCTAACCATAAAAAGTCTTGATATGGATGGTTGTTGGTTTTTAAATTGACTATTCCAAGTCCCGCCCACTTAGTTACTGTTGCTAGGTCGGGCAAGCTTGACAAAAGGAGACATGGCGATGCTGGTGCAGCTTAGCTAGGTGCAGCAGTGTGTATAGCAGGCAATTTAGTTTACAGAAACTAACAGCAAGTGCTACAGTATGCAATGGGACCATTTATTTATGATGATGTTGTGTCTATACAAAATAATAACCACAAAAGTTACTTAAGGGAGGAACATAGCCCCACAGAGATAATATTAACAAAGGAGCGTCAGCCTTTATTTTCTGGCTAACGACAATTCTTGTCATTCTTAAAAATACGTCACCAGCCTTTTTCAAATCCTTAATATTACCACAGAAATCATGAGGAAGCAAACAAGGCTGATACCGGTGATCTGACATCAGGCTAACTCCTTTTAGCAATATGTTAGCTAGCTAGCTTGTGTTTTGCCAACATTAGCTAACTTAGATGTGACTATATATATAATGTAATGTGTCTGTAAAGATTGTGACAGTCCCCAGCCACATCTTTTAACCATCTTCAAAACTTGGTTGTCTTTTCAACATTTATAATCTTAGCATGTAGCATAGCTAGCTAAGTATAGCAGAACAGAGGAAAGTCGACCGAGGTTCTGCCAAAGCTTGCTCAACTGTTATTGGAGCACAGAATGAAAAGGGGCGGGACTTAGAAAGTACTGATGTGACATACCTTATCTTCTCAGTGCTCTCTGGTGAACAAACTATGTACTATTGACACTATTTCAAAATTACCCCAAGCTTAATTTGGCATTTTGACTGCAGTTTCTACTACAACATATCTACAATAAGCTAATATTGGTTGATTTATTGGTCTCACTCTACTTTCTACAGAGCTAGGCTAACGTGTTCCCCCTGTTTCCAGTCTTTATGCTAAGCTAAGCTAACTGTCTCCTGGTTCAAGCTTCATATTTATGGCACAGATGTGAGTGTGATATCAATCTTCTGATCTAACCCCTTTAAAGAAAACAAATAGGCTAAACTAATTTCCCAAAATGCTGAAGTATATATTCAACCTATCATACATTTTTATCTACATGGTGGATCAAACATCTCGTAGCCTGCTATATACCAGTTATCGAACATCTTTTAAAGAAATGTACTTTGTGGTACAGAAACGTACTTCTCCTTTACCCCTGTTTTTGAGTGTGTTGAGCAGCTATGTTCTCTCGAGTCCTTGAAATATTTCTCTCCTATTTGATGAAATTGATGATTCGAATGTCCAGACAATTAAGTTTGTCTAAATCTTACAGCTTTTAAAGACTAGCTTTGTCCAGCCAAGAAAACCCCTCCCTCTAGCCTTCGCCTCCTCCTTCACATCATTATGCCTTCACTAACTGCTGTCCAGCTGGGAAAAAAAACCAGAATACTTGATTAATAAATTGTGCCTCTTGAGGGCATTTGAATTTTGAAGTACATATATTGACATATGTATGCACAAGAGCGTGGTCGGGGAACTGCGGAGTGGCATGAGAAAAATTAG
This sequence comes from Epinephelus moara, assembly GCF_006386435.1. Classification (NCBI taxonomy): domain Eukaryota; kingdom Metazoa; phylum Chordata; class Actinopteri; order Perciformes; family Serranidae; genus Epinephelus; species Epinephelus moara. The sequence continues at coordinate 26,613,299 of NC_065509.1, forward strand.
TTTTTACCTCTTTCCCTTTCTCATTCTCTTGTACTTGATTTCCTTTGGGCCTCACTGTATTTCTCCCATACAGTCATGAATCATTGCTCTGGAATATGCAAAATGCTCTGATCATTGCGTCCAGTGACCAGATCCTTTAGCATGCGGACAGTCAACTCGGTCCTGAGCATACTTGTGTTGCCCGGGGCACAAACAAAGGGCCTTATTTCTCGATCACTGTATAAAGATGTGATAGCTGTGTATGAAAGTGACATGTATTAATGGTAAGTTAAGCTTTTTTTTTTAAACTGACATAAAAAACACAGCATGGAAATAAAAAACTCATTTATACATAGTTAATAGTTTGTGTAGACCAAGAAAAAAAGATATAATATGAAAATCATTTGTATACAATGATGGAGTCATTGTTAATGGTAATAGTTGCTGTTGCTGTGGCAACAAAATGACAACATGGCTACCTTTCTATTACCCTAATTGTGATTTTTTTCACATTAATTGAAATAACATACATCACTAACTTATTCAAAAAGGGAATGTCTAATTAGTTTGTCTTGTTATTGCGACGTGATTAAATATTTTGTATGGAAAACTTAAATCCTTGTAATATCCAAAGGTCCTTAGGGGAGATCAGGTGTTTATTTTGTTTTGTTTATTTGACCTTAATTGTTTGGTTTTTTTTGTTCTTGTACATGGTGTTTTTGAGAAATAAGAATGGACTTTGGCTTTTAAAGCAAACACCTATCTGTCAGGAAGGTTAAAGAGGCTTTTGGACTAATGGAAAGATCTTCATCCTTTTCTGTAAAATCGAACACTCCTCACTGTTCACCTCCTGCAGACTGACCGGCCCTCGCTCAGTTTCCTCTGCACGGAGCTTCATTAGTGGGTTCTGTTTTTAGTTTTTTGGCCAAGAAGGTGGTCCAGAAGTCTCTTTGTGCCCAGCTGTGCTGGGTGATGTCGATCCTTGCTGAGGTGTATACGAATGTGTGATGTTCACCTTGTTTGCACTTATGTACATAACTATGTCAAAATACTCAAAATTTATTTTGAATAAATATAGATAAAAGAGTTGATTAAAAATCAAATCAATGTATTGTTAATGATATGAGTATGTCTATCATTTTATTACAGTATCAAAAGATTGCTCTGAGGGATCTGTCCTTTTCTTTGTTTGTTTGTTTGTTTGCTAGAGCCCTGTTCTTTGCCAAGCATGACATTGCCTAGCTGTAAACCACAAATGGTTTGCTTTATAAAAGCTTTTTTTTGTTCATTTACAGGGATATTTTTGTTTCTATCATATCTGACCCTGACATCAAACACAAATGGTGGATTAGAAGATTATAGACAGTCTGAAATATATTTAATAAACCAGTACTAACCTCGTCCTTTAAAGGGGGACTACACCCATTTTCAAAATTCATACATGTTATTCCTGTGGTCTAAGACAGTCCAGAAATATAACAAGAACAACTCTCTCCCAAATTCCAAAATTAAAGTGCACAAACTCAAATTTGTGATGTCATCAAGAATAAAGTCTGGAGCTGCTCTATAAGCAATGAACTGTGAAAGATGTCCAGATCAGTGGTTCCAGGAGCATCACGGGGGGTCGCAGGGTCCTCTTGGTTTTAAGGGGTGTAAAAAACATCGTTTCAAATACACAGGCCTATATGTCAGCATTTAAATTATGTCTGTTAAGAAAACTAAATGAAATTGTTAGTTGTATAATTTAGATTATAATTAAAGGTATAAACTTGTAATCTCCCAGGATCAGGGCACGGTGAACACCTCGACGAAAGCTTCATTCATTTAGTCTTCACTCTCTGACAGAAAGCCACGCTCAGCTGTTAAAACAACCAAAGAGCTAAAAGAACAATTGCATAACACAGACAGAACTGTGTTAAAAGTTCATGAAATATCAGGAAAACTAAAATAAAATGGGTCACTTAGTCAGGGATCGCCAGTTTACTCAATGATAGAAAAGTGGTTCCCTGAAGGGAAAAGGTTTGGAACCACTGGGGAATGATCTGAGTATATGGGAACGTTAGTATGTTTCACAACTAAGAAGACTACAACAGAATAAAGCTCATTTGGGTATAAAAAAAAAAGACCAAAAAAAGACAAAACAAACAGTGTGGGTCCACAAAATAAGTCTCCTATTAATGTCTTTAGAGCAGACTTTATACCTGATGACATCACAAGGTTGAAACTTACTTCTCTGGTTTGAGAGAGAGTAGCTCATGTTCACAAGTATTGATTGAACTTTCTCAGGCCATGGGATGAACATATTGGACATCTTAATTTAGGTGGTGTTCCCCTTTAAACGCAGGTGCATTCTTCTCTCAGTAATGCACCAAAATAAAGCACAGAGCAGCTCCACCTGCAGGCTGAAAAGCAGTCAGGAATAAAAGAGGAGCAGATATAAGAATCAGACTGTGGAGGGACATGGATGTGAGATGTCTTCACAGGGTTTTAAACTCACTTTACTTTTGTCATTTTGTGAAATGGGTTCTTCTTTGCTCCCTTGGTGTCATTATCCAAAACAACAATAAATCTGAATTCTCCTCAGGATTTTAGTCAAAAATTGCAAACAACCTGGTTTTCCAATGTTATCCTTGCAGCAGCAGCAACATCCTTACGCAACTATGTTCCTGCAGATTTGGACATGTGATGCTCCTCAATTGCTATTAAAGCCAACGATTTTGTTGCCATGGCACTTGTCCTAGCGGTGGATTGACTGAGTCATCCTGGTGAATCGGTTCACAGCCCTCTGACTCCACACGTGGAGTGGACTTAACATACTGTGGGTTTCCAGTCACCAACAAGTGAATAAGACTGTGATTTTGTTTTGGAATTGATTTGTTGTTGTCATTATTTTAAAACAATTTAGTTGTAATCGTGCCTTTATCATGCAGGATGTAGTTGTCCTCTTTTACTTTCTACATTTGAATTGACTTAAAACAGCACATGTACCAAGTGTGTGTAAAATACATCCCTTTATTTAAACTCCTTCGTTGGTGAGTCGTTATTAAATTGGGTACAATCGCAGACTGAATGGCAACAACCCGTGGAAGATGATGAGGGCCAAAGACTGTTCAGGACTAAGCCATATGAAAAACTCTCTCTGACACTCTAGGACAGACTTGAAAGTGACTGCTGTTTCTTAGTCATCTATCGTTTCACTCTGTTTTCTGCTTGTGGTGCTTGTATGTGCTGCTGTGCTACATGCCAATTTATTTTGCAGTGTAAAGCTATTAAGAGTAAGTTACTGTGCCTATGATGAGTTCTGCGATTTCTGTTTGACCTTTAATAAAACACATAATTGTGATCCTCTTGTGGTGTGTTTTGTTGATTGTCATCTTTTTGTGTCACCTTTAAAGGGACTGTTTATCTCCTGGATTGTGAGGTTTTGTCCTGTGTATGACATGATGATATTTATATGAATAAAGGTTACATTTTCAGTTAAAGTCATGGATATCTCATGAACTTAGTCTTACAGTATATTGAAATGTTAAAACTGCAATTCCACTGGGTTAAAGCTAGTGTTTGATCAATACTTGGGGGAAAAAAGATGTAGGCCATTACCTCTGCCTTCAATGATCTTCCAGGCGACAATGTTTACTTAAGCTTAAGCCCTTTGCAAATGCACATATTAGACCAAACAAAACAACTTGTTTTTTGACAAAATAATTGTAGTTTTGGAGGAACTTTTCCAAGAATCATGCAGAAAATAATAAAAAAAAAAACATGAATAATACCAACCTTAGAATTTATTTTTCATACATTTTGAGTAACTTAATAACCGGTTGAAAATCAGTATTTCACTGGCCTCTCTGGTTCAAAGTTTTATGTCTGTTGCATCTGTAACCACATGGCACAGTGATGTCACAGTGTACTCACACACCCTGGAGTACATTTAAACATCATCATAGCAAGGTGAGAGAAGGTGATCCATTGGAGGACAAAATTTACTCACTTCCTTTGACACATCTGCTGACTTTAATTTACACCATTTAAGCTTTCATAAATGAAATATGGGTTGATTCATAATTATTGTTTTGCAACAGTAATACATTTGACATTTATCTTTCAGTTATATAATACTTTTTTTTTAATTATCGCTGTGTCTTTATTTTTTAGTGATTGTAGAGATACAGTAAGGAAACATGGAGAGAAAAAGATGATTAATATTGCCATGGAAGAATTACTGAACAGACCCACTGGACACAGGCTTAGGGGCCCAAAGTGTAAGGGTGGTCTCCCTCTCTGTCACCTGCAAAATGTCACTCAAATGAACACATACTGACCAAGAAGAAATTAAAATGACCAGAGAGATGCAAAGGAACTGCAAAGAGACACAAAATACCTACAAAATGTGCAAAAGAACCAGGAAGAGACGCAAAATGACCAAAAAGGAGACATAATTACCCAAAGACACATAAAACAACACAAAAAGAGGCTCAACAACTATAAACCATGTGTGTTGTCTTCTTATGTAGGAGAGGTGGGGAGGCCTTTTGCAGATCTGTGCCCAGGGGCCCATTGTCTGATAATCTGTCCATGGGTATGGCATACAACAAACTTTCCTCAGCCAAAATCAAACCAGGGACATTGCAGTTACATGGAATGTGTTTTCACCACTAGCCACATAAGATGCTGCTTATTGACATTTATCAATATGAAAAGCAAATGGATAACTTCACAACTGTTAGCCTGTCATCTAGTATTATTTTCATTTCTCTCCAGTGGTATTTTATTGCTTGACTTTAAATCAATCAAAGTATCTGACTTGTGAATGATTAAACACACAGGATGTACTTAAAATAAAGGGTTTTCTTACAGTTTCTGGCATTCTGAAGTAACTGATTAACTTTTGCAATGGGGTCAAATTAAACATGGTTATTAGGATTCAAGTGGAACTATGCCCATTCTGTGGGTCCACAAAATCACTCTCCCATTTACCATCTATGGAGCAGCTCCAGACTTTACACTTGACATCACAAGTTTGAGACTTACTTCTCTGGTTTCTGGCTTTGAAAGACAGTTTGTCAAATTATAGGCCACCGAAATAATACATTTGAATTCTTAATTTAGGTGGTGGTCGCCTTTTATGTTTGCAGCAACTGTAAAGCTTTTTTCATTCCGGTAGAGGCTTTTATTGTGAAAACAGTCACACAGGAAGTCTTGTCGTCGCTAACGGAAACCAGACTGTTAGCTTCAGGAAATCAGTTGGTGGAAAAAGCTTTCCTTTCTGTAATCAAACCTCTGCAGCGCAGAGTCAAACATACACTGGAGCAGCTACAAACTGTAGCCAATGGACCCTCGGATTATAATACTGAATCTGCGGTGTGTCCGTCGATAGCACGCCCGGGTGCCAAGGCGCCGGGCCGGGCCGGAACCAGAACCAGGCCCGGACGGACGGACATCTCCAGCGCTGCGTTTTGCGACACCGGCGGGCTGCTGTGTGTGTGTGCAGGAATTGGCATGCTGTGTTTAGGGGAAGTGTAGTGTGTATCAGTGTGACTTGCTGTCAGTAGCTAGACAGCAAGTTCGTGAATGAGTCCTCGGTACTTGTGATTTATCAGATCGGATGTGAAGGCTTGAGGCTCGAGCATGGGACAGCGTGAATTTAGCCAGAAGCGAGCTAGCTTAAATGCTAGCTAACACCAGAGTTAACGTTAACGGACGTCAACTTTTACTCGTTAATTAGCGAGGCAGCGCAAGAAAAACAACGAGCATGAGCGCTACACTCGGGTTTATGTGATTGAAGAAGAGTTATTATACATCGCCTAACATTTGTCAGTACGCTTGTTAGCTTTTTAAAAGGCCTGATAAATGTTTCTGGAGCGAGTATAGCAGTGTAGCTAAGTCGTTAGCTGCTAAGTTAGCCTGCCTCGACCGCCCCAATGAAAGAATACAAAGTGGTCGTGCTGGGCAGCGGCGGCGTCGGCAAGTCCGCGCTGACCGTCCAGTTTGTCACCGGCACCTTCATCGAGAAATACGACCCCACCATCGAGGACTTTTACCGAAAGGAGATCGAGGTGGACTCGTCTCCCTCCGTGCTGGAGATCCTCGACACGGCGGGGACGGAGCAGTTCGCCTCCATGAGAGATCTGTACATAAAGAACGGACAGGGGTTCATCCTGGTCTACAGCCTGGTCAACCAGCAGTCATTCCAGGTACCTGGTGTCACCTCACGTACCTGAAACCACACACCTTAAACCCTGCATAGCAATGTAGTTACTCACAGCATTTATGTGCTATATTTGGGTGTGATTCACACTTCTATTTCCAGAGCTCTGCACCATTCAAATGTTACTTTATTATTAGAAAATGGAAATAAATTTGAAGCAAAAATTTAATCCAGTGCTTTGAATGCAACCATTTTTAGCCAGTGGTGCTGTAGTCATGGTGAATTTGCATCATTATATGGGCTATATGGATCTGTGGGTGTATTGCAACACGATCATTGACTGTATGGCACAATGTATTTGTAATTGTGGAGCAAAATTGTAAAATAATCCCCAAAATCAGGAACTTGTGCTACATTTATTTACTGGACAATTGTTCATCTTTAAGCTATTATGTAGAAACACAGAGACCCTGGGTAAATAAGTACATTGACACTTTTTAACAAAACATGGAAGTGTGTCATCATTCAAATGTAAAACAGGTGTAAACTGAGTGTCAGCTTGAGTTACCAAGCGTGCAAAACAGGTTCATATTAAAATGTATGCAGGAAAAGGAGGGTGCATTTTCACGTCAGAGTAAAGAAAACCTTTGAATTAGGTCAAACTGTGTTTAACAGAAACAGCAAAGTAGTGAATGCCCACAAAAAGCTAAAAATAACCACACAAATAACTTACAGGTTTAAAAAGGACTGTAGTACCTGTGTAATAATGAAGCTATACAGGGAATGTATTATGATTTACGCTGTGTCCCAATTTCTGTACTTGTGCTAATTACAGACTGTAATATATTCTTCTTCACATTGTATACTGTTTCGCAGTTGGTGTACAAAAAACTAGTGCACTGAAGTCTTTTATACAAACAGGAAATGATGCAATACCAAAACTCAAATTGCAACTTTGGAAAACCTGTTGCCAACTTTACAAAGAGAAAGGAAGATGTTTGATATTATTCTCTATTTGTCGTCTAAAATCTTTATGTAGCTGTTTCACCACCATGCTCAGTTATTGGCAGCTGTGTGTGTGTGTGTGTGTGTGTGTGTGTGTGTGTGTGTGTTTACATCAACAGGACACTCTAAAGTCAACAGTTTGAAGTATGTACACAGACATTTTAAAGTATGCCTTATTTTCTCTCTTTTCCATTGTGACCTGCATTTTGGAAATCTGAAAAGAATACGTTTGTAGTTTGGAATTGGAAAACAACTTCACTGACATACTGATTATTTGTTCCAATGCTACACACAGTTTTCCAGAGAAACCACACACTCATGTCCTCTCCCTCTTCATCTTTCAGGATATCAGACCAATGCGAGACCAAATAGTGCGAGTGAAGCGCTTCGAGAAGGTGCCGTTGATCCTGGTCGGTAACAAAGTCGACCTGGAGTCTGAGCGCGAGGTGGCCGGGTCAGACGGGCGAGCTCTGGCTCAAGAGTGGGGCTGCCCTTTTATTGAAACTTCTGCCAAGAGCAAGACCATGGTGGACGAGCTGTTCGCAGAGATAGTCCGACAGATGAATTATTCCACGCTGCCGGAGAAGCAGGAACAGTGCTGCACAGCCTGTGTGGTACAGTGAGGAAGAGGTATAAGCACCACCATTCCTGTCTTCCCTTGCATGGTTGCATTCATATTTGGGCTACCCCAAAGAGCTCATGAGCACAGCACAGTTGGCCACTCACTAATTTTACAAAACGTGATAAAATGTCCCTGCGGTGCCCGGTGTAAAATGGTTCACAAGCTGTCGGGAAATGTGACAAATGGATGACTGTGTGGCATTTCAGTGCAGTGTGAGGGAGAGGAGAGGTTCGGCTGGAAGTGAGAAAGACGAGTGGGTGGTGCTGCTCTGTGCAAACCGTTGGTTTAGCTTGTTATCATAAGATTGCAGAAAGTATGTGGCATGAAGAACACAACTGTATGAGCAGCTCAGGGCCGTAATGAAGCAGACAGTCCTGTGAGCCGAGCCGGAGAAAGAGGAAAATGTGACATCCTGAAAAAGAAATTATGTTCCAAAACAGGAAGTTCACTTTAGATTCTGTGACAGATGTTGCCTGTTGTAACCACACAGATGCACAATGAGAATGCCAGTTTTAGCCCTTTAAACTTGTATTCATGAGCTGTTTTTTCCTCCCTTTTTTTTTATAGATGCATCATTTGTGTCGATCACCGCAAGGATTTTGATGAACCATGAACCCGGGGACAAACTGACAAAACCTTACCACAGCTGGTAAAGTTTCTGCTCAATGTGGTTTCTGACTGTCTCTCACAGAGCATCTGACAGGAAAGACGTCGGTCCTATTTTTGATATCATAACTGTTAGAAGACGTTTCTGCTGCAACCTTAATGGCCTTTGCGATGATGACCCAGGATGGAGTCAGACAGACAGACTTGTAATGAGCGAGAACGGCCATCTGTGAATTTCAGTCTTTTTTTTTCTCTCTCTCTCTCCTTTTAGTCGGCAGTATCCCTGAAATAATAAGCAGGAGTGTTTGTGAGGTTGCAGCTTCTTTTTAAAGCTGCTTTAATCACTATTATATACTTTATTATTACTTGTATTATGTCTCAAGTTTGGAATTTGACAAAGTATTTCATAATATTGAAGCATTTTGACTTTTAAGCATGCATACTTCGACCAGTTTGCTGCCCAGGTATGCTGCTCGCTTTATTTTGAAAATCTTGTATAAATTAGTTCTTCTAACTGACACAAACTACAGTGGCGAGTTTTTTAGCTTCAGGAAACGTAAACAGGATGTACGCCTTTGTGGATTAAACCTGTAACATCAAGGATTTACCTTTTTAGTATTGCAGTAGCCCGAAGCAGCTAAACTCATCTGAAAACATGCATGCTCAAAATTGAAAATGTTCTACTAAATCAACTTGAAGTGATAAGGAAGAGCCATTTTACTGTTTTTAGCCTGAATTCTGTCAAAGTCTCTACAAGGCATGAATTGTGTGGACGCAGGTCTTCCATTTTCAGTTTTCTCGTGGAGTCTCTGTGGGAGAATGATTTTGGAACGACCAAAGGAAGCTCACAGTGCATATTTGTGTTTTGACTACATGACGTGTGTTGCTTTAAATCCAGGAGACGCTGATTTCTTGTCATCAAATAACTCCCGCTGCAATGTGGTTTGATAAAAGTTCTGGCACAGTTAATCAGATTTAACTTTGTATTTTTTTTCTTTTTCTTATAGTAACCTATTTATTAAAAACTAACGACATGGGTAGCCAGTTTTAAACTTTTAATTTTATACTAGTTCTTGCTTTCTGTGACTTTTCAGGATACATGGTACATTTTTTTGTTTTCGAAGCTGAGGATTTAACAGAGCCTTAAATAATTTCTGTTGCACCCTGGTCTCATGTTTCTTTTGTTTTTTTCTTCTCAAAGATATAAAAAGCTGTCGTCATTTGGTAATAAACATGCTGGCCTTTCTGCTTTTGTCACTGGGCACAGTTACAGTATCATCTTTGATCCAATACACCGCGATACATCGATAAACAATATTAGACTACGGGGGCTTTCAAATTAGGGACAGGGCCATGATGTGAGTACACGTGACCCTGTCCATTTGAAAGGGTGGCTTTGAGTAGTGTTCATGTGTACTCAGGTACGGTACGCATCAGGTGTGAACATCAACTGTACCAAAACATGAAAGTGGACTACTATTTAACACAACTATGACGCGTTTTTACCTGGTTATAAAAATGGTCTCAATGTAAAACTGATGCCTCATATCAGACAGCAGTGCAACCTGCAGCAGACAGACCCAGACCTGCCTTTGCTGCCACCTTTGACCTGCAGTCGGAGCTCCTGTGGGAGGCAGAGAGCTCCATGCACAACAGCAGTGGCTTCTCCTCCGGCTAGGAGCAGAGCTTCACTTCGCTGCTCCGTCAATCTTTTCTGATAACGGTCTTGAGGGCAGCAGTGTCCATCTGTGGCACCCTTTTTTAAACTGTAGCACAACAAAAATGTCATGTTAATAATGGCGCAAGTGTATTCGAATGTAGTACTTATTTGAAAGCTGAATGGCAGAGGAGAAGAGAGGAGAGACAATCGCACCTAATATGAAAATGCCCTGACATTTTTCACAGAAATATGTCCACAAATAAATAGTGTTGCTCCTTAACTAGTAGGTTAAGTGGAAAATGACAACTTTTCAACCCCCCTACCCCACCCAGCCTTTTTCATTTGGTATGGTTGGCACTGCTGTCGCAAAGACAACTGGATCGCTTTCCATTCTCCTCAGACCAGGCAACGACTTGGGTTTTCACAGTTACTACGATGGTTTCACTGTCTGCCATTTCTGCTACTGCTGATAATAACTGCAGAGAACTTGCACTGATACTCTTTGGTATCTGGGGATAGCTACCATCACCTACCGGGGAAACAGAAGCGCTGTCCTCTTCCTGTTTTGGTTGCACAATGGTTGAAGCACTTCCTCTGTGCTGTAAGTTAACCTTTCATTTTCCCAAGACATCGTACCAGGTGGCAGGCAGAATTGCATGCTGAAAGTGAGGCTTATAGGGAACCTGTCTGAACAGTGATGTTGTCACTGCTCTACAGCCATTACATTGTGCAGTCATGCTCACACATGTCCTTATGGGGCAAAAAACCCAACTACAGTTAAGTGCAGGAGAAGTGCACCTGTTTCCTCTTATTAACCCAATAGTTACACATGTTTATCAGAAGAGATTTTGATGACTGTGTTTGTTCCTCCTGACCACAAATAGATTAGTTCATAATGCCAGTCCAGTGATGAGTGATGAGTGACAGAAGAGAAAACAAGGAGTTAAAACTTAGTCTGAAGCTGCATCATCTAAAAATACCAACTCACAGAAACAGGCTACACTTTCCACTTCCCGTTGCAGACTGGCAGAGTGCAGCGGAGTTGGTGTGCGCTTTGCAAGTTTTTTTTCTTCTTCGTGCATTTGTCACACATGGTGCTGCTGTAGTTTTCACATCCCACAGAGCACAAAGCTGGCTCTTCTTCTTCTCGCTCTGCGGTTGTCAGGTGGAGCTGCTGGGTGCTCGCTGAGCCTCTGCATCCCTCACCGAGCTGGCAGCTGCTGTGTGATGTCTCTGAAGCAGCGGGGTCACCACAGCTCCTCCAAGCTCCTTAAGAGGAGAAAAACTCATTTTGAGTGTCTTGTCCTGGTTCCTGCTGGGTTGATCTCTGGCCACACCACAAGGGAGTTGTAGGCAGAGAACGGTGTCGCTGTGTTGTCAGCTGCAACAAAACAAACTCACCTCAAACAGAAACACGACTAAAAATTAAGTGTAGCTCAGGAGACTGGAGCCTTAAAGAGAGCAGCTCCAGCTTGTTCCTTCACTCTGTCCATGTTCAGGTTTCCACTACAAGTGTCATGGAAACATTTATAAAGCATTTCATTCATTTATATCTAGTTGGACAATGAAATAGTTACAATTATTACACAGTAATTTTGCCTGTTTATTGGCTGACTCATTGATTCAGTTGTAAAATATTTGATATATGCCTCTTTTATGGTCTCCATAACTTTTCTATCACACCTATGGTTCTCCATAAGTAAGCGAGACTTTGGTGAACTGCAGTCATTTAGCCTATTACATTAACAAAAAGGAAAACTGGCTGAGAGTAATCGCTTGGTGTCACACTGTAGGGACTCAGCTAATAGATGGGAAGATTAAGATGCCTAATTGATGGGTCCCTAGTGCTAAATTGATCCTGCAAACCGAGTGCACTGTTTCAAAGTCTCTCAAGATGTATCCCCAAGACTGGTCGCTCAAGTCATCTACAGTTCTGGTAGCCTTCCATTCTTAAAGAATTGTCCTCTTTCTTTCCTACTTACCAACATGCCGACCATCAGGGTCCTCTGTTCAGTATGTGGCAATGTAAGAGAAGCTTCAGAACAGCCACACAGGGCAATTAATGATTAAATTCAAATTGAATATCATAAATTTTATGTTACCAAGAGACGATGTCTGACCAAAAAGAGACAATCTTAGGACGAAACCATAATATATGACCTTGAGCATTTAAATGTACTTAAAGTATGGACAGTAAGAGCAGCAGAGTTAAACAACTACCCATAGTGTCGTATTATTACTGGTAATTGATGATTAGTGATTGTTATTATTGGTTTTATATTATTAGTGATAATTTGGAAGCAGAATTTCATGCAGCTGGTTGAGTTGGAGCTAATTGTGACTTATATACTTGGTCAGGTTGACAGACAGCAGCACATTTTATATTAAAGCTTTATCTGACAAGTAATAGGAAACTGCAGCTCCGTTCAGGTCTTTATTGTCCTACAAGAGGACAATGGCAGCAAGATGGTGTAAATCATAAACACAATAAGAACAATAAGACAGCTGCGACATTAAAAGTGCTGGTCTGGTACAATACATGCAGCACAGTGTAAAAAGTTAATGGGATAAAGGCAAAGACAACTGTGACAGTGACGAAAAAGTGTTAAGAAGCCATGGTTTATAAGTAAGGCTGTTTATTGCACATGAGATAAATAATAACATGAACCTGTTTAAGAAAAGAGGATGGTCCAGATTTGCTGTGATGTGTGTGATGTTCTCACTGAAATCTCTTGACAAAGAAGGATGTTCCTCACTGATTTTACAGCTTTTAAGTACACTTCATGGACTGTAAAGAAGTAAAATATCTCCCTTTGAAATACAGAGGAATGTTAAGTACCAGAAAAGGGTATTTCTCAAGAAAAATGCAAGTTTCTCAGAATAGTGCTGCTTCACATCAAAATTTAGATATTCAGATTCAGACAACTTAACTGATCCTACCAGGGGCCTACCAGAGCTTGCTTTGCACACATGATATAAAATACAGCAACATGTAGACACATAAACAGATGAGTAATAAACAAAATGTATAAAATGAATAAATTAAAAACAAATGAAAACATGTTAAGGAATCCCGTGGAATAAAGAACAGAACAAAAATAAAATCAATTAAAAAAACATTTACAGGAAATTTAAAAGACAAATCACAGAGGGAATGAAGGATTATAGAGATGCAAGCAGGTAAAACATAACGATGCCCTGATGGCAACAAAGAAAATTCACCTTTAAGAACATGTCCAGAGGAAGTTAAGATTCTCGTCACTTTCTGGAGGATTTGTTGATTGCAAAAACATGTCAAGTCCCTTTGTGTCACTCCTGTGATCTTAGAGCAGATTTAAACAGCACTGTTTAGACTGTTTGTGTCTTTCAGTGTGAGGCTGTGAAACCAGCAGATGAATGAAAAACACAGGTGGCTACACATAAGGTACCCTAAACATGTAAAGAAAACTCACATGTAAACACATTTAGCCCAGTTGAACTCTAGTGACCTCTGTTGACCTACAGGTTCCCACGGGGACCATATGAGACAGCTCGTAACTCAGGTCATATGAAGTGAGCCTATCAGCCACAGTGATAATGCACGCAGCTGTCGGTGTCATGTACAAACATAAATGCCCTGATTCCTCTGTGCCGAGCTCTGTCAGCAGGTTTGCTGGTGTACACCTGCATGTTCCACATACAGGAAGTCTGAAGTTTTCACATCACACACTGCCCAGATTTATATGCTCTGTTTTACAGGCATGCTTACATGTCATAAATTGAAAGGACAGCAACTCTTTGAAGACTCGGACATGATATGAGACATCTGCAGCAAAATAAATATTTATATATTAATAAATATTTTTAGCTGTCACTGCTTTTGCTTTTTGCAGTTAAAGTTTCCCTTCTCCAACCTGAATCTCTTTCATATCAGGTGAATGATTCTCCTTAAATTCTGTATAATGTGGATGACCTTCAGTATGGTCCTGGACTTACCTTCTTATGTCTTTCAGCTTCTTGTCGGCTCTGTGTTGGGTAGTTTGTGGCTGTTTGATTAAAATACACATGAGTACAATATCACCTGGAATACACAAGTGTAGAATATAACACATGCTTTTGGAAGGCCGCAGAACCCCTTTCATTTCTTACCATAGTTAAGAGGTCACAACTCTTGCAGCACTTGTACAGTTCAGGCCACAAGCCAAAATGTGTTGGTCTTTCTATAGAGATGTTCTATATACCACAAGTGTTTTGACCTCTTTAGACTTCTTTCCCTTCTTCCTGCACCTTGGCAGTCGGTGAAGTTGTGCCAGAAACCTCCACTGTGTCTTATCTTACTGCCAAAAACCAGCCCTAAGTCTTACAGTAGGTATAACTCATAGTGTCATTGCAATGCTGCAGAAAGTCAGTACTTTGCTTACAAGTGTGGTGCAAACTGGGGACGAAACCACAAGAGGAGTTCTGCTGGTGTTTGTGGCCAACTGCTTCTATAATTTTATGCAGTGACATACTGTAATGTTCCCATAACATGGTGCAAAGTGTATTTGAAAATTTGACAACATTAACCAGTATGATCTCAGTTCTGTTGCATTTCTGACCATGAATAAAAAAAGTTTTTTGCAAAGATCTTTAGTTTATGTTTTTGCATTTTGATCTTTAAATGGTTTAACCACATTGGGTTCTTTCTTTTTGTACCTTGTGGCTCTGTTGTTAGGAGCACTAATGAGACAGTGGGCCTTTCCCTGGCTGATAATCCAACCTTACCTTCAGCTGAATGTCTCATGTTTAAGTCACACTGTCATTATTATGCTGCAGATAGTCAGTACTTTTTATACAAGTGTGGTGCGAACTGGGGGCAACACCACAAGAGGAGCTCTGCAGGTGTGTGTAACCAACTGTTACTATAATCTTTCTGCAGTGACATACTGATATTTTCCCATAACACAAAGTGTAATTAAAGATTTGACATTTTACAGTATGACCTGAGTTCTGTTAAATCTTTGACCATGACTAAAATAAA
Organism: Epinephelus moara; assembly: GCF_006386435.1. Classification (NCBI taxonomy): domain Eukaryota; kingdom Metazoa; phylum Chordata; class Actinopteri; order Perciformes; family Serranidae; genus Epinephelus; species Epinephelus moara. The sequence goes on from NC_065509.1 coordinate 26,628,318, forward strand.
GTCATCTTATAAGGCCAGAACACAGTGGCAGAGAATCCATTAATCCATCAATCCAGGTAAATTAGGCTCTTAAATTGTAGGATGTATGCATTTTTAACCTTACATTAAATCATATTGGGTTCTTTCTAATTCTTCTAATTCTAATTCTCTGTACTGACAACCAATGCAGAAATCAAATCTCTTGAAACAAATGTGTGACATTTCATTTTTTTCTATTATTATTTATTTACTTTACTGTCATATTTCATGTATGACTGTGCAGAAAATAAACCCAGAGGCGTTAAAACTGGGCTTTAAACTGGTATTTTTCCATAGTGCAGCCTGCCTGATTGAAGCAGTTACAGCTCCAGGCCTCGAGGTGGCAGCATCACGTGTTCTAGGGCTGTGACGTCACTGCGTAAGGCGGAAGTAGCTGTCAGCTGTGTAGCTGCAGGATAAAGATGAGCAGTACGAGGAGTCTGAAAAGTGTTTAAAATACCGAGAAACCTTGAAAACTAACAGTTTTAGTTGAGCAGCCATGAAGACGGTGTTTGTGACTGTCGGCACCACAAGCTTTGACGAGCTCATTGAAACCGTCACGTGTCCAGAGGCCGTGCAGGTGAGTAACGATGGTTATTATTAAGCTAACAGAGGTGTAACGTCACTGCTACACTGCTACTCAGTGGTCCAAGAAGTATTAAAATCACTTACGTAAGTAAAATTTGCCTGGGTAGACAATACGCCTATATGATGTGTATATACTTAGTTTTTGATAGGCTACTTTTCTTAATTGCTCTGTATGATTTAAAGGAAACTGATAAAAATGATCAATGTTAAAAGGGTAGGTGTAATAAGCTAAGGCTTCAACCTACATCTTTTCAATCCAAATAAACTAAACTAGGGCTGCAACTAACGATTTTCATTGTCGCCTAATCTGTCGATTATTTCTTCGATTAGTCGACTAATCATTTTATCGAAAAATGTGTTAAAATGTTGAAGAATGTCGGTCTGTCTCTCCCAAACCAAAATTATGTCATCTAATGTCTTGTGACGTACTCACGCCAAAGGGTTTTAGTTCACCGTCATGGGAGAGTGTTTAAAGCTGCCAATATTTGAACGTAAGAAGCTGTTATAACAATATTTTGGGGTACTTTTATAGAACTTTTCTATTCTATGACTCAAACCGCTTAGTCGACTACTAAAATAGTCACCAATTATTTTAATAGTTGATTAGTCATCGATTAGTCGACTAATCATGGCAGCTCTAAACTAAACTAAAGTTGTGTAAAAGTATACAGTAGCACAAGCATGGCCATACTGAAGTATCTAGAATTTTCACTTCAGCACAGCAATTGAGCAAATTTACTAAGTCAAAGGTTCCCAACTGGTTCAGCCACGGGGTCCTGATTTCTCCTTCGTCACTGGTTCAAGGTCCACACAGTTTAATGTATTCAGCGTCATACTTGCGTTAGCCATGGCCTTGAGCTAGTTTGCTGTCTCTGTTACGTAGCTGTCTGTTATTCGCTAACTCTACAGCAGGAAATCGCACTTTAAAATAAAAGCTCTGTGCCAGAAATTCACTCTACTTCAAAATAAAGGGTGGTTGTTGTTGTTGTTGTTGTTGTTGTTGTTTTTTATAAACTTGACACATTTGTGAGTCACTTGAGGTCCATTCAGAATGGGACCGCGACCCACCAGTTGGGAACCACTGTACTAAGTTACTTTCCACCAATGTGTAAACTATGAACTTTATTTTGAGTACAGTCAGTGTAGGAAATGAGCACCAGCCACCAGCCAGATGCTGTAAAATGGCTGCTAGATTTGCCTCACTCACCACTCAGAAACAGTGGTAACCTAATTTCCATCCCTGGTGCAGTATGTAGGAAATTCATAACTATCAAATTAGAAGTACCCTTTTCACAGCAGATCTTTTGTCATAGCACTTCTAACATCATAGGTGTAGATTTCAGCGGGGACGCAGGGGATGCATCTCCCCCTAATTAAACATGAAAGTAGCAGAGGACTTTTATTTTGATAAATTAAAGACATTAACATAGAAGAGACACAGACTGATGCATAAATACTCATCAGAATGCAGGAAATAAATGTTTGATGCTCAAAAATGTGTGGCAGAGCACTCCCAAACCCCTCATTTCATAGATATCCATCCCAGTGTTGAAATGAAATCTACGCCCTTGTGTCACATTAATAGTAGTTTGGCTTAGTTCTGGAACTGCAGCACCTGAATGTAGCTTGGCCAGTTGTAATGTTATTAATAACAACAGCCACAAAATAAGAAACATGAAACCAAAATTGTGATGCTGCCATGCCATTGGGTCAGGTGCACCACTCCCTTCCCCCGGCTTATCACCCTTCAGGTGGGCAACAGAAGGTTTTGTTTATCTAGGTATTTTTATAACTCCTCTGCTGCAAAGGATGTTTAAAGCAAATTTTCAGCCTCTTTTTAAACGCATCCACGATGACCTAGAGAGGTGGTCTTCCTTACCACTCTCGATGCTGGGAAGAATCTCTTTGATTAAGATGAATATTTTACCTCGACTGCTCTACAAATTTCAAATGATCCCGGTCCTACTAAATAATAATACTACCAAGACGGTGAATGGTTGGTTTAGGTCATTTATATGGAACTGCAAAAGACCACGACTTAAATTAGCCAAATTGCAATGGCCATTGGGTCAGGGAGGATTGGCAATTCCCAACATTAGACTGTATCAAGTGGCTTCTCAATTTCGATATATAGTAGATTGGGTACGGAATGATCCAGACTCTGTTTGGCTTGATATTGAAGCATACAACTTAGGTAAACCGTTACAATTAGCTAGTCTCCCATTTATCCTGAATCGGAATAAACTAGAGATTGCAGATGGTAATTTCATTGTGAAATCCACACTAAAAGCTTGGGACATGATTAAGAAATGGGAAAAAAGAACTGATGTTTTATCTCCAATTACTCCAATACAAAGAAATACAGATTTTCTCCCAGGGATGACAGATAATGGGTTTGCTCTGTGGGAAAGTGCTGGTATCACAACTTTGAAAGACTTATTTGAAGGGGACAGAATGATGTCATTTGACCAATTAATATTGAAATACAAACTATCACACACACATTTTTTTAGATTCCTACAAGTCAGGAGCTTTATACAGAATCCAATTCGGCATAAATTTACTCTGGAAATGTCACCAACTGAACAACTACTGTACAAAATACATAGCAATAAGGCTATAGTAAGACGATGCTATGAGGCCTTTTATAAGTCCAATAAGGCTAACATTACAATTATGCAAACACGGGCTCAGGACCTTGAGGTGATAATAGACGAAGCTATGGAGACGTACATATGGGAGCATGCTAACAACATATCCATATGTAATAGAGCAAAGGAATCACAATTTAAACTACTGCATCGCCTTCAGATATCACCTGAACTCAGACATAAGATGGACCCAAAGAAATCAGCTCTGTGTATGAAGTGTAATAAGGAAGTTGGTAGCTTTATACATACTGTGTGGACCTGTGTGCATATCCAGGATTTCTGGGTAGAAGTGGCTTTGAAATTAGATTTGGTTTTTAATAAGGAGGTGGACCTGGACCCAGTATATTTGTTGTTGGGATTACCACACCCACGAATAAAAGGATCTCATTGTCAGAAACTGTGGAATGTTTTAACATATGCTGCACGTAAAACTATATCGCTGAAATGGATTTCAGATAAGCCACCTACAGTTTTAGATTGGCATAAGGTAATATTTGACCTTTTACCCATGGAATATCTGACATACTGGTCCAGAGGGAAAATTGGTTTATTTTACCATATATGGACCCCATTTCTCGATTATGTAGGACCTAGAATATCTAATATATTTTGGAGGGTGCTTCCCAGACCAGGAAATAACAGTTGAATGTTAAAGGAGAGGTGTTGCTGTCTGTTTTACTATTTTTATTTGTTAGTTTATTTTTTATATCATTTCTTAATTATTGTAATGTATACTTATTTCTCCATTTTATATTATTATTAATTTTTGTCGTTACTTTTGCCATATGATATTCTACCATGCTTGTGACTGACTGACTGCTGTGCTGAATGTTCAACTTTGGAGGGGGGGCGGGGGGAGGGGGTTTTCTCGAAGGGGCGGATAAATGTAAAAAAAAAAAAATGTGTTTGTATATGTGAATAAGATGTGACACATAATTAATAATAAAGATATTCTTTAAAAAAAAAAAATTTGTGATGCTGCCAGGTGTCAGGTTTTTAAGCTGGTTCTTAGGAAACTGATTTAGAGAATCAATTCAGACCTGCTCTTTCTCATGGTTAGTGGGGGAACTTCAGAAAAGAAATCACCTGTTCAAGACTTAACAATGGATCTAAAATGTGAAATACATTTTCTAGTAACAGCAGAAACATAAATTTGTGAATTTGTCAACTTGTGACCAGTGTTATAGTAACTTTTTTTTTTTCTCTTCACAGGCTTTAAAGGCTCATGGCTATGAGCGTTTTGTTCTTCAGGTTGGAAGAGGATCTCTTCTTCCAGATGCCGACAGCTGTCCACACGTCAGACTGGAGGCTTATCGATTCAAAGACTCTATAGCTGAAGACATGAAGCAGGCTGACCTCGTCATCAGCCATGCAGGTGAGTTAAATATCGAAAACCTCCTGCTGCCTGACCACTCGCTCCCTCCATTAATCCTGGTCACACTTCAATTCAACATTCTTCTTATTCCAACAAATCCTCCTGAAGCTGTTTCATAAACCAAACTACTGTTTGTTTTTTGTTGTTTTTTTAAAGCACATTTAAAGTTATTAAAATGTCAGCCAGATCAGATAGTTTTCATTTCCTGTGCAGAGGACATCAATGACTCTGCGGAATTCAAAGCAAAAACAAATACAGGTATGACCGCACTGTGCAAACATTGAACAGAAAACTGATGGTTGATACTGCAGAGTGTCGGCAGCGGACAAATACGACATTAGGACATCGAGCAAACTACTTGAAACAGGATGATGCTGAGCAAATATTGAATATTGGATAGGATTGTGGTCGGGGCCTGTTTGCATTTGGGCAACTGTGCTGCTTTGCTCCTTTTTTTCTCAATTCCCAACAACTGTATTTGTTTGTTTATGAGGTAAGATCTTACCCGAAGAGAAGACTAGTGTGTACTAAAGGATCATAATCTTGTTTTTGCAATTTGATCCAGTTTATCACTAATTTGTTCACCACACATTATCGCTGCCGACCATTTTCAAAAGCATATTAAAGTTTTCACAACATGCTTGTGTCACACTGTCCCTGTTCATGTGTGCTATCGCTTGTCATTGTGATGTTGAGCGATAGTATTACTACCAGTCTGTGATGGCTGGGAGAGAGTTGCTGCCCCAAGCAAAGGAGTTCAAGTATCTCAGGGTCTTGATCAGATGGATAGGTGGTTTGGTGTTGTATTGGCAGTGATGTGGGTGTTGCACAGGAAAGTCGTGGTGAAGAATGGGCTGAGCCGAAAGGCAGAGCTCTTGGTTTACTGGTCCATCTACTTTCTGACCCTCACCTATGATCATGAGCTGTGGGTAGTGACCGAAAGAATGAGATGGTGGAAACAAGCAGCTGAAATTAGTTTCCCCCATGGGGTGGCTGGGCTCAGCCTTAGAGGTAGGGTAAGGAGCTCAGACATCTGGAGGGAGCTCGGAGTAGAACCGCTACTCCTTCATGTTGAAAGGGTTCAAGTTGAGGAGGGTGGGTATCTGATTAGTATGCCTCCAGTGAGAGGTGCTCAGGACATGTCCAACTGTTCGGAGGCCTCGGGGCAGACCCAGAACACACTGGAGGGATTACATATCCCATCTGGCCTGGGAATGCCTCGGGATCCTCCAGGAGGAGCTGGAAAACATTCCTGGGGAGAGGGATGTCTGGAGTGCATTGCTCAGCCTGCTGCCCCTATGACCCGGCCTTGGATAAGCGGATGAAAATGGATGGATGGATAAACTATTACTAACAAAAAAATGATGGTGATACTAATAAAAATGTTTTGTTTTGTCTCCACCATGTTCAGTACTTCTATATACAGACACCTCCGGTTCCCAAGCGAAGTCTCCTATGGACTGAGCTACTGCTGTAAAATGAATAGAAACCAACAGTTGGACAAACACAGACTGACTCTGAACATCAGTAATGAACTTGATCTTGTTTTTGTCCTCAGGTGCAGGGAGTTGTTTGGAGGCGCTCGGAGCAGGAAAGCCTCTGCTGGTCGTCGTCAATGACAAGCTGATGAACAACCACCAACTGGAGATGGCCAAACAGCTGCACATGGACTCCCACCTGTTGTACTGCACATGCAGGTATGACTTTCTCACATGCACAGTTTGTATGTATGACGTTATGTAGCAAATCTAAAGTAACAAACCCTTGTGTTTTTTAACTAAATCTTTCAGCACCCTGACAGAAACACTGAGGACGATGGACCTCTCTGTCCTTCAGCCCTTCTTACCCGGACAGCCAAAGATGTTTGCAAACTTTTTAGACAAAGCTCTGGGTGTTAAGTAAAAATATTACTATTTATCTGTTACATTAAAGTTTGATGAATTTAAGAATATCATGCTGTAGTTTATCACGCTCAGTGACATTATGCTTGCACAGCACAAGACAGTTGTATTGTTTTCTATTTTTGTATGCCATAATATAATAATATATGAGTGATTCCAAATCCTAATGTGTGCTGTGAGTTATTTGTGTTTATTCAAAGGTTTTATGAAAGTGAAAGTAAAACAAAACGTTACCAGGTGTTTCAGTCAAATAATAGACATCCGCTGCGGTTTGAGATGGAACAAAGGCTGCATCGCCTCAGTGCTCATCCTGATCAGACAGCAGTGTAAACGAGTGTGCTGTTGATGAGTTTTATGAGTTATCTCACTTGTAACTTGTTAATTTTCATGTAATCAAGTTTGAAGTGATGACTTCAACAGACAATTCGATTGTACTTGCTGATTTGGAAATCTAGAGAGACAGTATGGAAAAGCTTATGCTTCATGCTAACTCCTAGTTTTAGACAAAACAATATATGGCATTTTTATGAAGATGTGTGCCGTTTAGTCCTCATGGCATCAGTGGAAAGCGGCAACAATCATAGAGAGTAGCCCTTAAATATTTTGTTAAAAGAAATTATCTATAATAATTCCATTACAGGGTGTCTGCAGGTCAATTTTGTAAATATTAGGCCTTAAAAGTCATTAAATGATCATTTTATTTACCATTTATCTGTCGTTTACAGGGTTGGAAGTTAGCACCAGCCGCCTAGCTGCTAGATTTGCTTCACTTACCAGCCAAAAAAACAATAGTAATCTATCGGGTGGCAGGTGGACATAAAAATTAATTTCAAACCCTGATTGTTTAATGTCTTTTTGCCAAAAAATGTCAAGCTCTTCTGCGTCAAAGTCAACAGTTCTGATGTTACAAATCTTTAAACAAGAGATTAAACTCACTCTAATAACCATATTCCAACATAAAATCTACCTCTTAATGGGTCTACAACTTTGCTTCATACTTACGTGCAGTGCTTGAATAAGAAAAAGATGATTTGTCCAAAATATTGTCTGAAATTCAGTTTAAAATTGTCTTAAAAAGCGTTACATTTAAGTTTCTTAGTAGTTTGTCCAGACAGTATACTTCACTTCTCATTGGTGTTTTTGTTTTGTTGTCTTTGTTTTTTAAATGTGTATTTTTTGGCTTGTACGTGGCCTGTTTGACTTATCTACAGTCTGCTATGTTTTTATATGTCTGGAGAAGACTCGTCAGTGATTCCTCTCAAGAGGACAGACATCTGGACTCAGACCAAACTCTGCCTTTAGGTCTGTTTGTGATTCTGCGATGCTCGAACTCTTTTGTTTCCCTCTATGTTTGTGTAATCTCAGCGCTACAGTCGGGTCTTTATTTATAGACCAAGGGGCTGTAGCCAAGCAGATGCTGGAGGAAACAAACAAAACATAAAAATGTAAATTGTATACTGAATATTCACTCATGGGGTCTTTAATCAAATAAATATTTCGCATCACTTCCTTCTAATTTCCACTTGTATTAAAAGGCAGAGAAAAGCCAGTTTTCTGCTTCACAAAGACACTGAGGATATTTGCTGCATTACAGAGAAACAAGTCGTACCAGTTCTTGCCACAAGGGTGAGATGATGTTTAAAAACTGTGACCTTGCGGGTTGATTATCATTTGTCCTCCCAGCACGTACACTCCAACTTCTCCTGCTCCAAATTGGCAGGAACAGATGCAGACATTAAACTCTGAGTCATTTCTGTGGCAACGTTTGTGATGTAGTGTCAGGTCATGTTAGTTATGATGTTAATGCAGAGTTCCTCTTAATATGCCATGACTGTGCAACTATGTGGACTCAGGGCATTTCTGTAGAAGGGCTCAAAGCTCAGTCAATTTTCCCTGGATAAACAATGGTTTGAATAAATGACCACCTTGATCTGTAACTGCTTCATTGATCAGTGTGTGAGAAGCTGTCTGCGTACTGTGTGCACACCAACAGCCTGGAAACTGACATTTAAATACAACTCTGGGCTTTTTCTGTTGTGACTTTTAAGAGACAGGTCATTTGTTCAGCCGGTGCGGAGTCACCACTTTTGTGCAATTAAGAGACTTACAGTACAATTTCAGGAAACGTGTTGATGTTGGTCAAACGCTGCTGATTCATCATTTGTCCGGGGTATAGTTTCTTCACCAGGAGAGACTTTGTTGAACAGGAAATGATGGGTGAGAGGCAGCACGTAGGCTTGTTTGGCTGCTCAACCTCTCAACAGTGTTTAGAGTCGAAGCAGGAAACATTTTTGTCCACTTTTCGGCTACAGAGGCAGAACATTTCTGCAGCAATGTTTATTAAATTCACCAACCACATGTGTTTACCTCTTAAAAACCAGCTGAACAGGTTAACAGCCTGGTTTACCAGAATTTAGCTCTGATACTCTAGGTGTTAATTTCCTAAATCCCCTGAGGTGTAGCTGGCATTTCAGGGAGCTTTAAAGAAAACATTGTCCTACTGTACATCAGTGTGGTGCAGGAGGAATACACAAGAACAGTGGCACACTTCCTTCTTAGGAAAGTCCCTCCTGTAGGAGAAGTTCTGTGGAAACTGTGCAATAACTGAGGCATAGCAGCTCTCTGATGCTGCGGTTACACCAGACAGCTGTTCTATCACATCAAGCTGATAAAGGAAATGGTAACTTTAAACAGCAGAAAAAAAGAGAGTAGGGGGCCAAACCACACAACACAGCTTGGTTTTAATAGATGCAGGGCACTTAAGAAATACCCTACTGACGTCATTAAGTGCTGCTTCTGAAAGGTTGGCATTATAATTAGTTTGGCAGACTTATAACAACTATATTGATCCAGCCACTTCACTAGGGACGCAAGTTACACTGAATTTATTGGTACTTTCTGACATTCACAGCCAGTTTTTCAGACAAGTATTAAGCCTGGTCTTAGACTAGGTGTTTTTGGTCGATATCTCAACTTAATACTATAGATCTGCAACTATTTTGATTAACTGTTTAATTCCTAAAATGGCAAGCACTGTTCCTTCAGCTCCAAAAAGATTTTTTAAATCTTTATTTGTACAGGAAAGGAATTAAAAGTAACATTGCGTGTTACAGTTAAAACTAGCCTGACTTCAGCAGGTTCCTTTATTACAATACAAAATAAAATACAAACGAAAAACAGAAACAATCAACTAGCAGGGGGCTTAAATGGAGTGAGCAAAATGAGATATAATATTTAAATCAGTGGTTGCAGGTATGTCCTTCCATCAGATAGTGGTTATATGCGTGTTTGAAATGTGTAATAGAGGGTATTGCTCTAATGTAGTGTGGGATCTCGTCCCAGATTTTAGCACAAGTGTGACAAAATGATCACTGACCATGACTTTTTGTAAGGTGGTACAGAAATAAGTGCATGTGAGATTGATCTAGTGATGTGTTTGTCTTGTGTTGTGACTTGGAAGTAGAGCAGTAAGCGTAGAATTGGAGTTGCTGTTTAGGATCTGAAAGTAAAATATAATGGCTGGATTGTTTGTGTGTGGTTTTGAAAAGTCAGGGCTTTTGAGTGTGAGATTGCGGTGCAGTGATGAGTCCAAAGGGGGAAGTTACCATGGATTTCAGTAACATGGAATATCTTTTGGTTTTGGACTGTGGGTTGGTTAAAAGACGAGCTTTGAAGATGTCACCTTGACTTTCAGGGTGCTTTTGATAAATAAAAAAAAAACACAGTCATCAGTCATTAGAATCCAAAAACAGAGAAAACTCTTGATGAATTTAATTTAAGAGGGGTACAAACTCTCACACAACTGGTGTATTATCATCAAAGTCTCATTTATCCAGTCATATGCTCAGTTCTTCTCAAACAGACAGCCCTTTTGATGGGGAACTGAACTGAAAGTAAATCTTATCTATGCTCTCTTCAAAGCCAGGCTCCTTTGACAAATACAGTATTTTACCTCAACATGGGAGCTACTGTTCCATCACTGCCTTGCTCAATTAGTTTGTGTGACTTTGGTGTTTTAAAGAGTTAGTTCAAACTCACCATGTCACACAATAACACAACCAAACTAACTGACTGAGGCAGTGGTAGACCAACAGCTCCCGTGTTCAACAAGGTAAAATAAATTACTGGTTTTGTTAACTGAGTCTGGCTTTGAAGAGAGCATCGATGAGTATCACTTTCACTTTAGTTCCCCAATGGACCTAAACTGAAAGTTCAGTACTTCCCCATTTTTAGGAAGTGCTGATCATCCAACTGGATAAATGAGACTTGGATAATACTGCAGGAGCTGTGTGAGAGTTTGTTAACAGATGTTTTCATAGTTTTGCCTTTGTTGTTCGCAGGCCCCAGTGACTTCAATTTGTCAAGAATTTTCTGTGTTTTTTTATTCTTTGTTTACCAGTGGCATCATGAAAAACACTCCGCAAATTCAGTGTAACGCAGGATGAGTAATTGATATACAAATGGTCATTTGGCAGGGTAGAGGTATGCCTTTGATCTTTATCTGAGAAACTCCCTTATTGCAGATATTCAAAACGAGGTCACAACCTTTTTGGTATTTTTCCCCCTGAATCCATTAAAACTGTGGCTAACTGGTTTGGACTGGTTCTGCCTGCCACTTCAGTATGATTCACATGATGTTTGTGCAAACTGCATGTTAATCTAATAGAGATGGGCAGTGGAGTCTAGTGTGACTTGTTTTCCCAACCAGAGCTTCTCTGTCAGCTTTATTTTACTCAAACTTGTACTGTTTAACATGTTAGGATAGTTACTAATGCACAAGGCCTCAGCACACATGGATCATTTTAGACATTAGATCTGGTTTAATAATAATTTTATCAGTGTGAGAGTGATCAAAATTTTAATCTGAATTTTAACCACATTTGTTTCATTTTAACTTTCACAAAACAGAAGTTACCACAGAACGAACAAAACCTCAAAAAGGGAAAAAGTTCCATGAAGCAATGCTAATTTCTGAGAATGAATAGCTGGTAACACTGGAAGTGGTATTTATGCATGATGTTGCAGAGATATTTTATGTCACGCTCAACATGTGATCTGATTATTTGAAGCAACGAGTTCACGAGACGGTACAAAAACACAGAAACTAACTGATCTGAAAGTCATGATTCTCAGACAGAAAAACAACCTGATTTGAATCAATTCAATTCCAAGATGTCTTATAAAGAACAAACGTCCTATTCATTTAGAGAGGACTGAATAAGTCCATACAAGAGTAACAAATGGGTCACAGCAGAGGGTCAATCAAACAGGCCTGAATGCAGTGGTCAGTTGTGGACATCTCATGTAATCAGTGTTCAGTTTACACCAGGATACAAGCATGAACGATGCCTGTTGTCTTTGCCTTTGAGATGTTTAAAAGACCCAGAGGTGTTGCATGGGGTTGAGGTAAGATCATCTGTGCAAACCAAACATGGAAAACCATATCTTTATGGCTTTGCATACAGAGGCACTGTCATGTTGAAACAGGAAAGGGCCTTCCCCAAACTTCTGACTGATCATTGTGCGCTCTAGCATTAAATGAGAACTCACCTGAAGGTCAGATTACTTCTCACTTTACCACTCAGCCCATGAAAGGGAAATGTTTGTTATGTGTTGCTGAAGGAGCTTTAGCAAGTCTGAAAAAATCTCAGCATTGCATCATGGGGAGTGAAGGATCCAGTGTTTCTACTCTGAATCCTCTGCTGTATCAAATTTGTGAACAAGTGCTCTTAAAGATTTCCCTTAAAGGCCCCATATTGTAAAAAGTCAAATTTCCGTTTTTTAACATAAAACACTGAAGGTAACAAAAATGTTCAGTCCACAGAGAACTGCACACAGTCTGAAGAAGAAGAAGATTTACTTATCGAACTTCAAGGGGAAATTGCATTTTTTTTTCACCCTGTTGTCATATACACGAAAGCCCAAAGTACACACACATGCACAAACAGGACCTATACATGCATTATATGGAGAGATATCAGAGTGAGGGGGCTCCCTTGGACAGGCCTCCTGAACAGTTGGGGATTCAGTCCCCAGGAGGTAAACTGGCACCTCTCCAGCTACCAGTCCATGCTCAGTACTCCGTCCGAACAGGGACTTGGGCTGGTGACCCTCCGGTTCTTAAGCCAAGTCCCTACAGACTGAGCTACTGCCGCCCCTGTATTTAGAAACTGTGCCTTTAAACAAGCCGTCAGGACTTTTGTAAAGTTGTGATGTACAATTATACTATATGAACCGTTTCAAACTTGAGTCATAAACATCCGAAATAGGTCCCTTTGAATTACCTTTTGGCAAATGTATGTTTCCTAGAATTGAGAAGGCATGAGCCTCCCTACTCTTCCTCTGACTGGCCAGTACTTGCTGCCGTCATTGTTTGGGCAGGTTGAATTGGTTAGGTTGGTTGGGTTTAGGCGAGAGGTGTGGGATTAGTTTGGTTAGGGTAAGAATGTCAGGATAAGCCATTCAGAGCAGGGTGAGTCATACCTTTGGTATCCTAAGAAACGCAAATTTAATTCCTGTTGGACTATTTTGCAGTGTTTCTGAATGACATCAGCTGACAGGAAGTGAACATGGACCCAACCTGTTGCTTAGAAATGCAATTCCAGTGGAATGGTCCGTAGATCGGATGAGATGATGTTGCGTTAACAACAACAACAATCACTTCTGGGGAAACAACTGGCAATTGTTTTTAATTGCAGAGTTATGTGAAACTTGTTTATTTTTTGTTGTCAGTTGTAACTGTAACATTTAATGATATATTGTTAAACACACTAGTCCAACCAGACATTTCTGCTGTGCTTATTTTACGTACAGCGTCAAATCTACCAGCATGAAAGCTAAAATGAAATGTACTGCTGCACTGTGAACAGGGGCTGCAACAACACATATTTTTGCCGTCTAAACAAATCGATATCAGTTATAGTGTACACACTATTTGGAATATGTTTTTTACCACTTTACCTTACACACACTAACCGATTGAGGCAGTGGTAGTCCGGCACCTCCCATGTTTTGAAATTACTGGGGGGGTTTTCAATGGAGCCTCAGCTCCCCATCAGAAAGGGCTGTCTGACAGCAAGGTAAAATATTCTAAATTGTACACTTAAATTGATATTGATGTTTTTTAGGTACTGTAGGTAGGCCCTTTGTGGGTTGCTAAAACCTAACCAACTGAGGCAGCATTTGCTCCACACTGTTAAATTTTATGTACATGATGCAGGATTTTCTACTCTGAAGTTATTGTAAACAAACACTGTGATTCGGGCTATAAAGATAGAAAGTGCTGCTGCAGTGATATTACAGTCATTCCTTAGCAATGACAATGCAGACTCTCCGCACTATTAGTCCACTACGAAGTCCCTTCTTTATGCTACCTTGGCATTTTTACACAGAACAAAACAACGGCAGCATCGTTCCACTCCAGTGTGTGATTATATACTGCGTCTTGGTTTAAAGGAGTCAAAACAGGCATGACAGGCATGATATGACATACAACAGCGTCACCCTCTGGTGTGACATCTAACAAACGCATCGTCAGCGATTTCTAAACAACAACAATGGCATTAACGTCTCAATAACAATCATTTACTGTCCCTGTTACATGGCAGCTGATCTTGTCCTCTGCTCAGAGAGTAAGGAGCTCCTGAATCTCATTGTTTTCCCAATTTGCAGGAATTTACAGCTGCTGTTCTTCTTCTTCTTTGAGTTAGCTGCTAACTGCTAACAGCTACTCTTTAAATCTCCCATGCATAACACTTTGTCAAAACGTCAAACCCATGCCGCTCATGATCTCGTAGGCTGTCCAGTTTATACAGACATGGCTATGACTATGTCCTGTGGTGGCTAAAAGGTGAGACCACTCTGTCCCCCACTCCATGATAGTACCTTATATAGGCTACAGAACAGCGAGGCAGCATAACAATGTGATAATCACGTTCTGAACAGGCAGTATAAAAGGGGCTACTGAGATTGCAGATGTGTAAGACCCAGATATGAGAGCAGACTTGGCTTTTTTTAGGGAGTGGGCTCAAAGAGACAGGCACTAAAATGGAGTGTTTCAGACAGACAGGTATATTCAGGCAGACTGTGTGAGAAAACAAATGCGTCATTCTGAACATTAAGTCATGTAAACATGTTCTAGTAGAGACCAAAACTACAAGTATGAAACTAGAAAATAGTCTAATATGGGACCTTTAATTGGAAATATGGGGCCTCACCCACCCACACCCTGGAAAACAGTCCAAGAAAAAACATACACAACTTTGACCAAGTCACTTATCATTATATCTCTGCACCTACAAACCTGTGTTTGTCCCCCAGATTATTTTTAGTCCAGTTTGCAGATTTCAAGAACTGCTTTGTGACATTGTGTTAAGGTTGTCTGACACATTTACTTTATTCCAGTGTACATTGTTCCTAAAACAGCCCAGCTATCATTATACAGGCTGTACACAACATCATAATGCTGCCTCTTGACAACAGTCCCGTCCCATGAATTGATATAAAGTTGTTAGTCTGACCCTGTGAGTGTCTTCTGGTCTGTTTTCTCCTCTCTGCGCTGTTGTTTGCAGATGTTCATTAGCATTTAGATATTACCCTCTGTGAGCCAGCCCCGCCTCCTGCGCTTTGATTGGGTACACTGTTACTGGAGCTGTCAGCTCGGCTCCGGGAAGGTTTCCTCTGCTCTCCCAGCAGCACAGTCTTCAGCCACAGACCCACCGACCGACTGCAGCTAGCGGCAGGCTCGTCTTGCCTTTTGTTAGCTAGCTTGTGGAGAGCACCAAGAAAAAGACAGAGCCGCATCCATGCAGTAGCACACTTTTTTTGTAAAATGATCATCTGTACGAGTAAAATGGAGTACCCCCTGAGAACCCAGTGTCAGCGAGTCCACAAACAGGTAGGTTAAAGCTGACGAGAGACGAAGCTGTTGAAAAGAAGTTAAGTTAGTTTTGACACAATTTAAGCTAACGGCTAACTGGGTAGCCCGAGTAACGTTCATTCATTTGCTGAAGGGATTATGTTGTATCAAAGAAAAAAATATATATCTAAACTAAGTTACCTCTATTAGTGCTGTCTTTTATAGCTTTAAACGACACATATTGGCAGCTAACTTCGAGAAAATAAAGATTAATTTGATAGTTTATAATATCTGTAAACTTTAAAACTTCGAGTAACGTTACAGTGGCTGTGAGTTAGCTAGCGAAGATAGCAGTACCAAACTTCTCATCTAACGTTTGCTAGCTAGCTAACGGTATATCGAGTAAAAATGCTGGAATTAAATCACAACTTGAAAAGCAAATAAAATAAGTTTTATATTATTTTATGATTCAGTCCCGGGTTATGAACTGCCACCTTTCATGATAACCGAAAAACATTTTGTAGTTCCCACCTCCAGCCGTTAAAATGTCACGTTAAAGATCACAATCTCGTCAACGGTTAAAAAGCTAACGTTAAATGTACGTTTAATGTGATGTGAATTAGCCGTTTGCTGTCATATCTGCGTTTGTACAGTCACTGTGATGTTAAGCCTTACAGACAATGTACCGAAGACTCTTCCTTTGTTCCAGTGATGATTAAGTACTTTATTTTATATATGTGGTTATTAACTTTCACACTGGTTTAGTTAGATACTAAGGTTTAAATGCAGTAACTGTTGGGAGCGTTGCAGCATGAGGAGAAATCTGTAGGTGACGATGACATCATCTGAGGATTTGGGAGAAAAGTGTCTGTCAGTTAGGTGGCTGTGAAGTAATGCAGTGCCATTTATTCACCATAAATAAAATATAAGGGTTACTCGAAAGGACACAGCGGGGTGAATGCTTTGAATGCATGAGGACAGATGAGGATTGTTCAGTCTTTTCTCGCTCGCAGTCGCCTCTAAATGTTGGCGACTTGTATTGTGCTGTTTTTTGCTGGCTGAACTGGACTGCCAATCAAAGTTGTTTTTCTCCTCTGTCGCTGTTTTTCCATTGTGCAACAGAAGGGGGGCGCTGTCTCAAGTGCAGTCCAGAAAGACATGTTTGCTGCAGATTAGAGTCCAGAAATGGAGCAAAACAGGGAGGAATGTGAGCAGCGAGGGATTCAAAGCCCTTTACTCTGGTTTCAAGTTCAAATTTGGGTTACATTTCGGGATCTCTTTCACTGTTTTGCTGCTCATGTTCATTATCATTCAGCTGGCATATTTTTTTTGCATATGCCATTTGACTACCTAATTGAATATGGGGCCTCACAATCAGTATTTGCATTGAGACATTTTGCAAAGCAGAATAACCCTGTGAGTTTTAAAGCACTTGCACCTCAAAGCAGCCTGTTAAAAAAAACAAGTATTTGGCAGGCATCTGAGCACCTTCCTTTGATATGATAACCTGCTCCCCTAGCTTGTTTGTGAATGAGACTAGTAATGAATTACCTTGTTATCAGTAGAAGTCTTTTGTAAATGCGTCTCCCTATTGCTCTACCTGCCTGCTGTGTTTTCTGACAGGTCCAATCACTCATCTGCTTTATGTGGGCTCGGCTCTCTTTTTTTTTCATCCTGCAGCACCGTGTTTTGTTTGTCTTGGTCGTGTTGTATGTGCTGTCCTATCCAGCAGCTCCTTTCCCTCCCCTCTTCTCCTCCCCTCTCCAAACATCTTTGGGCTGCAGCTGGTTTGTTTTGCGCTACTCCCTGAGTTCAGGTTGCAGAGCCAAAATCGGCCCCGGCTGCTTGTGTTTCCGGTGATTTTTTTTTTTTTGGAAGGGGGGGTGGTTATTGCCATCAGGACGCCGGCGCATGATAAGGATGGACCCCCTCCAGGCTCAATTGGAATGCAGATTGAATGTCCTTCTCCTGTATCTGCAGCAGCCCCCCTCCTGCAGCCCTCCAACACCACACACACACATACAGACACTACATGCACACATGCACGTCTCATCTCAAGCTGACACATTTACCCTTGACAGACTGCTGGCATCATTTTCCCACTTCTTTGTGTGTCATGTTAGTCCTTCATATTCCTGCCCGTACAGTGCTGCTGTTTTGTTTGTCAGCCTGCTATCAAAGCCTGTCTTTGTCTCCATTTACCTTTCCTCCCCTCAGTGACGTCACCCCTGTTTTTCATTTCATCCCTGCCTCTTGCTCCTCTCTGATCAATAAACAAATGACCTCTCCTGTGTTGGGAAGGGAAGTTTTTGTTTTCTCTGAATGCCAAACGATCTGCTCCTGTGAATATTTGCCCACAACACGCCCTCTTTGAGTTGTTTATGACTTCTATCTTTTGCAGCCAGGCCACAAGTTTAAATTCATCTTGTGATTTGAATACAGCAATGCTCTAATATCAACATCGCCATCTCGCTTCTGTCAACCCCCAAGCTAGTTTTTGAACAGGGAAAAAATGGCTTTGTTTCAAAAACAGTAGCTGCTGGGTGTACTGTAAGCAGAATTAATAGGTTTGTGTGCACAGAGCCCTAATGTGCTTCTCTATCAGACTGTTTGCATCTATGTGAAACCAAAATACGCTTTGTAATACCATACACAGTCTCCCAAATGATGATGTGTGTCTTTTTGCATTATATATCCACCCACACACGCTTGTTAACAGCTTTTTCTCCCTTTTCATGCGGGTGTGTTTTTCATGTGGGTGGACAATAAGGAGCGTATCGCCGTATCAAAAGTACTGCTGTGTGCAGCATTTGTGGCTTGTTTTCAGGCAATAAAGATGAAGCAGTGTGGACGGGTGTCTGGACACAGCTTTGACAAAGATGTCTGTCTAAACCTTCCCCTAGTGTATATTAATCACACAAGTATTGATTAGAAAGTGTTTGTTTTAATGATGTGGGATGGATCACTTATGAAGGGAAACACTGAAATATTAATTACTTGTTCAGTCTGGCAAGGAAAAAGATGTCAATCAAGATGGACGTGACCTTTTTTTTATGTAGTTTCATAATCAGGATTATTTGTAAAGTTTACACTAAACACCATCTTAAATTTACTGCATGTTGTCTTGAGCTACAGAGTTAGCTGAGTTTTAATTTTGCTTTGATGTTAAGGTGTCAGCAGACTCCGTTAACGCTGTAGGCTGTGTTATTTCCTGATGTGCGTCTGCTCACGTCGACTGTAGTTCCTGTTTCAATTTGACTCTTTCAGTCGTATTTGTCCAGACA
Source organism: Epinephelus moara (assembly GCF_006386435.1). NCBI lineage: Eukaryota > Metazoa > Chordata > Actinopteri > Perciformes > Serranidae > Epinephelus > Epinephelus moara. Next base: position 26,646,992 of record NC_065509.1, read on the forward strand.
TGTTTATGAAATTTCACAGAATGACAATTTCCTTTTTGATTGTGTGATACCAGTGAGGATAGATCCCATCTCCTCGGTCTGTGCAAGAGTAAGTGTTGTCACTTATTTTACTGTTATTTTGACTGTGGGCTAAGAGTAAACAGATGACAGAACCAGCCAGTTAAATGGTCCTTGTCATGTAGAGATTTGAGGTGTTTTCTCCTTCCTCTCTTGTCATTCCTTCTGGTTTCTACCGTTTTTTTCCCCCCGTTAAAGGGTTTTTTTGGGGAGTTTTTCCTCATCCGCTGTGAAGGTCCTAAGGACAGAGGGATGTCGTATGCTGTAAAGCCCTGTGAGGCAAATTGTGATTTGTGATATTGGGCTTTATAAATAAAATTGATTGATTGATTGATTGATTGTACTGGTTGTATTTTGGTGAGATTGGGTTCAGTACCCGGCTGTGCTGCCCAGTAAAGCCTAACTTGGAGTCAGGGACTGTGTCCTGTGTGGGCACAGGGTTCCCTGTATGATACAGAAGTCTGTCATTTCAGCTTTAACTGGTCTAACAACAACAGTAACCTTTTCCTGAATCAGCCCTCTCATAAAAATTTAGTTTTCCTTCACACTCTGACCAAGGATGTAAAGCACAGCCCCCGCTGGAGCAAGTAAAAGCCGAACGCCTATGTTGTGCCCACACTCATTGCGTCAACTGGTCGCTCATGATGTCCCACTTTGATAAGCTTTTGTTGTATCAGTGGGATCTTGGAGGGTGTTTTTCATAACCAACTGGCATGTGTCCAATTTGGATTGTTTCCATACAGTGTTGGTATTTGGGAAGTCTGGTACAGTGAATTTGAATTTGTTGTTTTGGATTCAGACTGTTTCTGTGCGGTTACATCTTGATTCTGTAAAACACAGAAAAGGCATGCTAATAGTAGAACCACACATCAGCTATACCATGTAAGTAGTTTTCCCTAAAGACCACATTTTAAAACTGTAAAAATAGTATGTGCTTTAGGGCTAGGAAATACGTTGATGTTATATAATACATAACATTGTAAGTGTTGGCTTTTCCTGGTTTTAAAGGCTGTAATACAGTAAAGTGATGTAACTTTATGAAGTTACCAGACTGTCTTAGCTGTTCTGTTATTTGTCTTTGCCCGCTTGTCATCATATTCCTTTGTGATTTATTTATTTATTTATTTTTTTTTATTTTTAAATCTTACTGTGTAAATATTTTGTGAAAGGAATAATAATCAACCTTACAATGTGGTCACCATATTGATATGGAGGTATTTGATCAAACAATATTTAGATTTTCTCCCTATCACCCAGCCCCAATTTGCATTGTGTACATCTTGGTCACTATTCTTCAGTAACTAAATTTGCATTACTGTTAACTTTAAATTTTAACAGTATTAGTAAAATAAAAACTCTCAGGTACAGATACTGGTTTCAAAAACAAGTATCAGTCAGGCTGTAGGAAGTACACATTGACCACAATTTCTTACTCATCTTATTCCAGGAAAGTTGCAAGATAATATTGCATTTGTAGCTTATTCTATGGTAACAATATGGAGTGAATAAACTAAGTAGTCTTCTTACACAAGTCCTTGACAGGTCAAACTCAAGGCATGTTTTCTGCACGGTGTAGACCTTGGAGATACCTTTTCCTTTCAGTAACCAAGCCAGTGAGTGCTTGATGGAGCAGTAACATAGATTCTGTCCCTCGGCATACTGATCAGTAGCTCTTGCGTTTGCAGAGAGATACTTGTGTGAATGTGTTCTTGTCAAGAGGTCTTTCATTGGCATGCACCTGTGCGCTCTACGGACCCTCCGGCCTATTTCCCATGATCGTTGACAGACAGGAGTGGGTCAGGGTTTGTGTCCGAGCTTGTTTCATTTAGTGCCAGTCTGCCTTGTTCACTTACACTGTCCTCTGTTCCTGTTAGATCTTTGTATGTATTGCTTTATAAAAACTATGAGATTAGGGAAGTACATTATAATGAGATTGATTTGATTAATGTATAGTATGTCAGCAATATGTAGTGTGTCTTTTAAGGTCTGAGCGCATGTAGGTCAAGAGGTGGAGCCTCTTGCAGGATCACAAGGAAACTCTCGTCCACCACAGGGAGAAGTGAAATATCACATGGAGCTACCAGCCAGATAAACATGGTGATGAATGCCAAAGAGCGGTACGGGGTTATGTAACAAGGCCCGCTAGTCGACATTTGCTCCGACTATCTGTGACATAAGTTGAGGTGTCCATGATAGAAATAATCCTAGAGAGCAGTTTGTGCTGTGAAAAGGAGAACTCTTTGCCAACATTCATACAGTTCAAACTGCAGTGAAGCATTTGGCTTTGATCAGAGCTGTGCACTCAGGTTTCACGTACAGGGGAACTGAGTCCTCGCCCGAGGCCGAGCTCCCAAACACCTTTTCCTAGAGGCCATTGTATGATGGTGAGAGAGGTAATAAATGGCTGTGCCTGTGAGGGCAGGCCAGCTTCCCTCTCCGCATGGGTCTGTTTCTCTTGGCTTCGGTTTCTCAGGCTCCTCAGCCCAGTCGCACCGATGTTTGTGTGTTTGGTCTCATCCACTTCTTTGCTGCTGCACAGCTTCCCTCTTTAAGGCCTCCTAAGCCCAACTTTCACATTAGTTTCTTCATCTGTGGTTTCTCTGCGTATAAATCCCCCTTTCAAAGGACAACTTTGGGTGGTTTTTTTCCTGGTTTCATTGTTGTACAAGGCTGTTTATTGTTTTCGATCACAGCATCCACTTTCAATTCACAGAAGTGGAAACCTGTAAATTCACCGTGCCTCATCTACATTTAATAATATCATGGTGGAACGTCAGACCCTGCTGCAGCCAACACCAGCTGGCGTTTGTGTGCCTGTCGAGTCCCCAGCTGAGCGCTGTTGTTTGCTTGTTTTATTTGCAGAAAGAATAATGTAAGGAATGCACTCACTTGCCACTGGCGCCTGTATCACAGCATCGCGACTGCCGTTCTTCCAAGACTGCCTCTCTTCAGATGATTTAAGGTGTGGAACATGACTCCAGTCCAAAGCACAGTCCGAGCCCATCGTCACATGGTGTGGACGCTGAAGTCCAACCTCATCTTGAGCCAACCTGCTTTGGCTACAAGATGAGTTCTAATAATTCACCCAAAGGACAGTCACCCCTACGTTGCAGGTTTTTATATAATGTTATTTAAGGAGCATCTGTGTATGCACAGTATTTTTGGGGACACTTTTCACATGGAGTACATGTTTGTAATCATTATACACGATCTATTAAATCATTGAAGACATTTATCACTGTCACTGTGGGACCTTTGACGATATCGATGGCTGCTGGGGCTGGAGCTACCTTTTTTTTGGTCGATACTTTCGTGATTAACTGATAAAAAATTTTTGTCTATAAAATGTCACAGCACACATTACTTCTTGTTTTGTCTAACCAACAGTGCAAAACCCAAAGTTAGTCAATCTTCAGTGATATAATACCGAGGAAAGCAGCTGGAACCTGCATATTTTGAGTATTTATGCTTATGGAAACGATTAATAGATTATCAAAAGTTATGCCAGTTGATTTCCTGTTGCTCGAAATGAGTTATCTTTTCAGCTCCAACGACTTAAACCAACCTTCTCCCTCCACTCTGTCCTTGTTTTTGTAGGTGATGGTAAACGGTGAGAAGGAGCGGGTGTCACTGTTGTTCATGAAGGCTCTGGTCAGCAGGGGGAGTGTGGATGCCGTGTCCCAGCAGATGGCCTCTCACCCTCAGTACTTGGAGAGCTTCCTGCGCACACAGCACTACATCCTGCACATGGACGGCCCCTTGCCTCTGCCGTACCGCCATTACATTGCCATCATGGTCAGTAACCAGGCTGTTCTCCTTCATACGTTCCCAGGAACTACTGTGCATGTAGCTAAACAAACACAGAGTAGTCCAAGAAGCTGTTTATTTTTTTTTTCCAGGGATCATGCTGGTATTATCCAAAATTAAAGAATAACAAGCTGTAATGTTGAAGTCAGTTCCCTGAATCTGTGTGCTCAGCTTCCTCTTCCTATGATTTTCAGGCTGCGGCAAGGCATCATTGTAACTACCTGGTGTACCTGCACTCAGCGCAGTTCCTGAGGGTGGGCGGGGACCCTCTGTGGTTGCAGGGTTTGGAGGCAGCGCCCCATCGCCTTCGTCTTCTTGACCATATCAACAAGGTGCTGGCCCACCAACCGTGGCTCACTGCCTGCTCACACATCCAGGTACAGCAAAGCAAAACACAGTCAAACAAATCAAAGTGTTCATAAACCGCCACAAGATAGTATTAAATTATTATCACTTAAAGAAATACAGTATATCTTTAGAGCCCCCAGGATTCAGATTATCGAGTATGATTAAAGCCTTAAAATGATGTCTGACCCTGAGCTCTTGTCTCCGTTCCCCCCAGACGCTGCTGAAGTCGGGCGAGCAGTGTTGGTCTCTGGCTGAGCTGGTGCAGGCTGTGGTGATCCTGGCCCACTGCCACTCCCTCTGCAGCTTTGTGTTTGGATGCGACACAGACTCAGACTTTGTCCCTCTTTCCAAATCTCCTAACGGTACCCCGCCGACCTTCTGCCCCTTTGATGCTGCCAACGGCAACACCAATGTGCCTCAGTCACTCGCCACTCCCTCCGAACACATAACACGAAGACGGGTAATGAATCAGACTTGTATTTTCTTTAACTAAAAGTCACAGAGAATTGTAGAGCGAACTACAGTCTGTTTTAAAAAATATTCCTGCCTGAGAAGACAATACACAATGTCTTACATAAGATTAAATTTAACCATAATTCATAGTGTGAAATAGTTGGTTCAGTCGGTCAAAGCACGTGTTTTGCAGCATTAAATTCTAACTGATAAAGCACCACTTTGAATTAAAAGAGCTCTTTGTGTAAATATGAGATTAAAGTGGGAGAGGGCATTTTCTGATAATAAATGTACGATTGGATTATGTCTTATCACGGTAGCCGTAGGTTATATCTGTCCATGTAAGACACTTAAAGGTTAATTTAACTTCCTTTTTTTCTGGCATTTGTGTTGTCGACAGTCTCTGGACTCCAGTTGCGACATGGTGTGTCTAAAGGAAAGGATCCAGAAGTCCCAGGAGGAGCGAGAGAAAAGAGAAGAGCGTCTGCTACACACACAAACACTCCAGCAAACAGGTAACTGACATCTGCAGACAAACCCAGAAACACATAAACAAGCTAACGCTGTCAGATGTTTCCCCTCACATCTGATGGTTATCTTGAGCGTTAACATTTTAGGTCGCATGGTGTGAAACTTGAGCAATCGTTACTCATCATCAGCCGCTTATTGACGCACTCTCTCCGCCTCCCCTCCATCTCCTTGTCTTTCATCATCTCTTTTTTTAGATATGGAAGAAGAGGAGGAGATGATTTGCTTTGCAGACCCAACGCGTTTTATCACGGACCCCGACTTATGCTATCAGGAGTTCGCTCGTAGGGAGGAGGACCACTTCCAAGTATTTAGGGTTCAGGTGAGGACGCAACATTTGTGAATGTGTGTTACTGCCACAGTGAATACTTGTGTCTGATTGGCTGGCAGGTTACTGTGTAAGAGGACGCATCGAACATCCAGTGGCTTAACACAGTTTTAAATCAGTGCACTTGATGTCTGCAACGTTTAACCAAACCAATGCTTTATAATACATGGTGTGCTTTATGATGTAACTTTAACAGCAGTTTATCTACAAACACTTATCAGGTTTGGTATTTGAATGGCCCACTTTCAATTGTATCACAGTCATAGAGAGAGGTTGAGTCGACTTCCAGGTGGTCAGTGACAAAATCAAGATGTAAATTTGGTGACAGATCATGTGTATCTATACCGGATTTGACATTTTAACACATTAGTTTGTCGAGAGAAAATTACAAATAATGGCGAGAGCTGGTTTCCCTATTCCCTCATGTATTTGCAAATGTGTGTGTGTGTTTAGCAATGTTTGGAGTAGTGCGTTATTGTAATTCCAATACTTTTGGCAGCAACTGGAAATCAAATTAACTTTTCAAATTAAATAACGCAATTAAAATCACTAGAATTTACATGACCTCATTACTTTTGTCTTGATCACAGCAGACAAATGCCGCCCACCTCCTGTTTTTTCCTGGTTTATGCTTTAACGTCACCCGACCTTACAGTGGCACAATGAATTATGTGAACCAATAATCAGTGTTCGATTGTAGCTGCACAATATGACCAACAGTTCAGGCACTTTAGCGTGCTGTTATGGAAATATAGACATTATTTTTCCCTCCTTGAGATCAAGGACAAAAATATAGCGGTGAGTTGTCGTCTGTGTGCAGGTTTGAGATCTTCAGCCACATCAATCAAACAAACAAACAGCAGATGTATAAGGAGGGTAGAGAAGCATTGCTGTACTTAAATATTTGATGATTTAAGCTAATCAAAGCTTTGCTGACTTTGAGAATGTGTTGTGTTTGTGCTGCAGGACTACTCATGGGAGGACCACGGCTTCTCCTTAGTCAACAGGCTGTATTCGGACATCGGGCACCTCTTAGACGACAGATTCAGGAGTGTGACCACCCTCCCCTCGATGCACAGCCCCGACCTGAAGAGGGCGATCTGGAATTACATCCACTGTGTGTTAGGAATACGGTGAGACTCCCACTAAAACTTCCATTTTTACTTCTACAAAAAAATTCTTTATGTTTAGTAGATAAGTAGCTGTTTGTTTGTGGTTACAGGTATGACGATTATGATTACGGAGAAGTGAACCAGTTGTTGGGGCGAGATTTGAAGCTCTACATCAAGGCCGTGGCCTGTTTTCCTGATGCCACCAAAACTCCAGTTTGTCCACTGAGTTTGGCGCCACTTAAAACTTCAGAACGGGTAAGAAGACCTTCACTTTTTGTTTTCTGTTTCTACTCTAACTTTCCAGCAGTCCACGCTCTTTTTGCACTCTATGCTAATCTTTTTTCACTTTTAATTTTCTTTTCCCTCAGATACACATTAATTTACTAATCATGGAGGCGCGGCTGCAAGCTGAGCTGCTATACGCTCTGAGAGCCATCACCCAGTACATGATCGCCTAAGTGCTTGGAGAGGCACGAAGCTAAAACTCTCCGCCGGTACAGAGAGACCCAGAGACACGAGGACGAAAAATTCTTAACAGCAGACGGTGACGTGGGACGAGAGCGGCACTTTTAAGGACACAGAGCTCCATCGTTTCGTAGCTGTGCCTCATGAATGTGCTTTTCTTTCTCTCAGATTTAATGTATTTATACCATAGTGTGCCACGCCCCCCTCCTCCTGCAGATTCTCCTGTTGTGAAGTCCTCTTGTCAGACATCTCGGCTCTCAAACGTTATGTGCAATTATTACTAGAGTTGTTTTAATTTTTACCTGTTGTTTTGTGTTCCAGCTCAGTCTGAGAGAAACTGCTTGGTTGTAGCAGTGTGTTACAGTGGCTAACACTCTCCTTCTTAGTTTGACCAGTCTCCTTTTTGTATTAACTATGCTTTCCCCCAAAATATCTTTTTGTACATTTTGAATGTCAGTGGGAGACCAGGGCCTCCGTTATTTTTTTGGACAATCCTTGTCAGTGTTGGAGGATGACATGAAGTGGACCGTGAAGGATGACAGTTTTGCTCTCCTAAACATTTCGTATTAATGCTGGTCAAAAAGAACAAACACAACAGTGACACTGCTGGAAGTTATCACATCACTATAGTTTCTTTTAATAAGCACTTTTTTAAACTTTATATATTTATAATGCAAGGTAGCTCATTAGTAGACATGGGGGATGCACAGTGTGTGGGTCTGACGCCTTTCCTCTCCACTGTACGACGTGTAACGAAGATTTTAAGACTGTCCTCGAACTTTCACTTTGCTTTTGTTCTCAACCCCAGATTTTCTGAGTGAAGAATCTTGATCCGAGATATTTCAGAGAATTATCGCTCCTCTCGTTATGTTCAGTTCAGTGCTGATACGCAGAAGGATTTTGAAGGTAATGATGTTTTCAGAGCACACAATTTAAACCTGATAGGAACATTTGTAACTAAACTTAAGAAGTCAGTGAGCTGTTTCCTTCAGTGAAGATGAAGCTGAGCCATTCTCTCGATGATTGTTGTGTTTATTTGTGCTTCAGAAGTGATCAAATTAGAGACTGAATTTCAGACCAAAGGTCATTCTTAAAAAGGAACAGTAAAGTGATTAATTGGAAAGATGAAAATTGTAGATCTGCACTGGTCATGAGTTAATGTTGAGTTCAGAGTTTTGCTCAAAGTTTTCTTTTTCTTTTGTGAGCTGTATCAAAGCTGATTATTGAGTCAAAATCCGCAGTACAACTCGCAAAGCAGAACAATGTGCAAACTGGTTAAACACTTGCAGCTTTTTCTCCTGTCTTTTTTTATTTTTATAGTTTTTTTTTGTAAACTATAGAGTACTCGTTTGTTTTGTTTTTGGGTGTGACGGTAGGACCTGCTTGTTGTGCTGCAGCCTGGGTAGATGTAGAGGTGTGACAGACTGTTTAGAGTTAGTAGCTGCAGGATGTAGAAAAGAAACAAGTGCATATCGAGCATATAAAGCAAAAGCGCTGTTAACACAGGTGCCTTCAGGCTAAAACTGGAGTGCTGCTGAAATGGAGGGATGTGACTACTGGAGGCTGAATGAGGGCTTTGGTTGCAGCTGGGAAACTCCCCCCGACTGACAAGTTTCAAACTTGTGGCTTTTCCCGCACGAATGGGAACTGTTCTTTCTTGGTGTTGGTCAGCAGCGTTTCTGATAAATATTACGGCTGTGAACGTCCGTGTTTTCTATCAGACACCTTCTACGAGCCCCAGCAACTCAGCAAAGAGCCTTTGACACAGATGGATGTTAAAAATGTTCAACTTGAGCAGATTAAAAAAAAACAAAAACGGACAGTTACCTAAAAAAATAAATAAAATGAAATAAAAAAAGAGAACAAGTGAAAAGGCAAAAAATGTTTTTTGAAAATGTGAAGAAATGTTTTCTATAAAGACGGTCTATGAAAATAACTGCTGTCTACTGTTTTACTTTCTTCTGACTTAAACAACCATACAGTGATTTTGCATGTTTGTCCATTTACCAAATCACATAGAGTTTTTAGACTTACTTTGTACCTTCCAGGAAGCCATTTTCTATCATTTGACTACATGAAAATCCACCATTGGATTTGATTGAACCAGCTAATCCATCACAGTGCAACACTTAAACTGTTGTCAATTTTGGTGGAATACAGTGACAGAAGTGCTTTTTGATACATTAAACATTGGTTGACAGTAAAATACATGTGATTTATCATAAAGCCAAAACTAGACAGAAGAATGTATAAGGGGAGACACGGCAGATGAATAGGGGAACTTTATTAACTAACAGATATCACCATGAGACTTCCCCAGATGAATACTTACATAAAGGCAAATTTTTTTTTTAACAAGTTTTGTGAAATTTTAGGTTTAAATGTGCAGATGAGGCATTATCTGATTAAATATGCATACATTTGCATATTCATTTCCAGAGTATAAATCTGGAGATTGGATAAAACCAGGTTCAAAATTCTTGTTTCTTTTTGTTGTTGTTGACATATTAGAGTCAAATGTTTTTATAAAAGGAATTTTGGATATCTCTTTCAATCACTCCATAAATCAGAAACTAATGCCAATATTATCTTACCATATTTTAAGGAACAAACGTTTTATAAATCAGGCTCTGAATGAATAAATTCCTCTGTAAAAGCCTTCAGAATATAGATAAGAATAAATCAGGAAAGTTTGGTGTCTGTAAATGATACTGATGAGATATTTTGGCTCAGAATATCCGAGAAAAAAAAAGGCCTTTTAAGATGTGCATTGTAAAATCACATACATTTTTGGTGGAAAATAAGAGATTACAGGTGAACAGAATTAAATCACGGTTGATTACATACACTATACTATTTTTTGTATTCAATAAAGTTCAAAAAGCGAAATCTGAATTAAATAAACACCTAAATGTGTATTTTGGAAGACCAAAATAACCCAAACCCTCAAAATGTCTTCGACTGGGGTGCCTCCCATAACTGGTATTGCCCTCGTAACACATTCAGGAAGGAAAGATAATTTTTTTTCTTTAGTGCAGTTCACGTTTCTTTGCTCAAACTACTTTTTCAAGATGCAGACTGAACTTTGCTATTCCACCTTTATATCATTTAATTATTATTATGTATTTTTTAACCAGCAGTATATTGTACAGTATATTTATATTCGCCGCCATGTAGTTACAGTATTTGTACAACTGGACAACGGCGCTCCCTGGTGGCAGACCTGCAGAACTGAACACAGTCTGACTTAAAGGAAACGTTACTGGTCCCATTTGCCTGAACACCTTTGTCCATTCAGAAGTTCACACACAGGCCTAAACTCCAAGTCGTAATCCCAAATGACTCATTTTGTTTACAAAACACTCCAACACTCAGAAAACATAAAACATATATAATATAAAATATATTGTTTCAATCAATCATTACACAATGGGCAACAAAATACACACTACAGCTATCACTATGAACCAGTTCAACTTTAGATGGTGTTGTGTGCCTTTGCCATTCGTTAATACGTTATAGTATATTTTTCATAAAAGGCAAGCAANTATATATATATATATATATATATATATATATATATATATATATATATATATATTTATATATATATATATATATAATTAAAGAACATTTTCTTCTATCATTTTACGTTAATTTATGTACAGCAGGTTCCCATCAAGTAGTTTGCCTGGACAAGTGACATAAGCATGAGTGCTTTAATATCACTGTGTGGGTGAATACTCGATTCTAATTGGCTGCAGAGTGTCCGTTAAAAACTAATGATGTACACTAAGTAGTTCCGGTGAAACTGTTTGTTCACCGTTCTAAATTAATGCGCGGGTAACATAATAGTATTAGGCTGACTCTAATGTGAGTAATGGACGCATTAAAGCCTCTGTTAACAATTTATTTCCAACACTGAGTCGTCTTCAGTGCCTCATCCTCTGAACACCACAGGAGGGAGCCTGTAACACACACCGCAGGTACCACACTGCTTCTCTGAAACAGCTATCATCTTACACCCCACTCGCCGTTAAACTTGTTACTTCAGGCTGCGGCCGACAGCTTCTCTTCACATAGCGTAAAGGTTGTTCGTGAAAATCTTGCCATTGATTTTGGGGCAATGACATGGCGGGATAGCTAGATAGTCTTGTTGTTAAACATACTGTCAACTTAAATTTACTGTTCGTCATCCGTACGCAACGTAATTGACTTTGAATCGTGCTAGCATAACGTTAGCTTTCTGGCTAATAGCAACTCTCAATAGGGGACTAGAAATATCTCCCGTTGCCACTGTGTCTAAGGTTCGTCCTATTTACTGGAGTAACGTTAGTGAATAACGTTTCTGTTGCATAAGAATCTTATGGGGCGGTAATAATTGTTCCAGGTATTAGTTCAACCCTGGGGAAACCGAGTTATGACTTGTTAAAAACTTTACATTTTTATTGCTATAAGCACAAAAATAGAAATGATTATTCCTACGTTTTATTTCTTTAGTAAGTGACCGTGGTATAAACGGGATAATGCCTTTCAAGGTGTCGTTGATACTTTTTAATGGCCTTCGCGGAGGTACCAGCATTATGTCTTACTTAACTATGCATGTATCACTCCGCCTCACAGGTGTTCTGAATCGTTAATTACGGGGACTGTTGATTAGCCTCGTCCCAACAAACTACTGAAAAAAGGAGCATATTTTCACAAGATTGGAGTTAAATCTAAAATGCTCGACAGAGAAGGACACAGGGAAGTAAAAAAAGCCTGGGTACTTAATGCGAATCTCCAGGTGAGCTCATATGACATTAGAAGATGTAGTTATGTAGGCTACTGTCTGAGCAAATTTAACCCAAAGGCATCACACATATGCTGCCAAAGCAACTGTCAGTAGACTTTTATTTCACAATATATGGAAACACACAGATAAATGTACATGATATAAAGTAGCTGACCTGCAGTTAAGTGTAGATCTGCACAATGTAGCCAGCTATTGTGCATGAATGTCAGTTTGTTGCTAGGTAACAGTCCAGTCCCAGTACAGTTGCGAAACCTTTTGTGTTAGTGGAGCCAAATAAATCAGGGGGACCCATGTGGTGAAAAGCAGGTGTAGGTGCTATATAAATACAGCGAAAGTATCAAAACATGCAGTTCACACAGAAATGCACACAATTCGTATTCAGAAATATGCCTTTAAACAAACCGTCATGATTTCTGTGAATTTGTGATGTCACAAGTATACTATATAGACTGTTTGAAATATAAGCATTCAAAATGGGTCCTTTTGCATTTCTTGTTGCAGTAGTTTCAGTGTATGTGAAGGACATCAGCTGACAGGAAATAAACATGGACACAAGCTGTTGCCTAGCAATGAAATTCCAGTGAAACAGCCTATGAAGATGGACAATATGGAGCATTTCAGACAGAGGGTGATTACAGGTATGTTGAGGCAGACAGTGAGAGAAAAATAATGTGTTTTTTTTAACATTAGCATGTGAACATATAGAAACCAAGATGCAAGTATGAACCTGAAAATGAGTGTAATGTGGGACCTTTAAATAAACAAACAAATCATAATCTGTCCTCACATTTTACTGTAACTTATAAATGGCGCATGCAGAACTGTTGCATAAGGGCGTGTGGCCTCATGCCTGTGACCGAATCACAGCTGTGCCGATATTCAGTACAACAGCACTTCCTCTCATGTGATATTGCGTAATTATGTGCCTCTTTGATCCATGCTTGCAAATATCAACACAGAGGGAGCATCTTTTATAGATAGATAAGAACTGATGCACAGGAGGAGTTTCCCACAGGTGCATTAGGGACTGTTCTTTGCCCGTCAGAGGAGGAGGGGGGTTGGTGTCATTAATTTTTTTTTTTTTTTTTTTAATTGTCCCTCCCTGAAGCAACAAATTTTTTCCTTGAGCCTCCCTGAGGGACTGGCAGAAAATGCATGACTGTCCCTCCACCATTAATTAGATTTTTAAAACTTACCCTCTGATGTTTGAAAGTTAAAAGTTGACAATGAAATTCTGGAGTTGAATAAAGCCTCAGTTTTCACTCTTGGGGTGCACACTGGTTTATTTTTGGCCAAATGAGGCGTAGAATTAAGTGATTTTGATGAAATATCACTATTGTAAGCTCTGATTTGGTTACGTTTTTTTTCTTTTTTCTTTTTTTCCTGACACAAGCGTTTGTCACACATAATGTGTCCAAGGACCATTGGAAGCATGGCAATTTCTATTCTTAATGTTTCTGGCTATGAGAAATGGTGTAAGTTTGGCAATTTTTAAAGAAAACTGAAAAAACAAAGACAAAATACAACCATTTATGTTTGTATGCCCCTCCCCTTAGCCAAAATAATAAACATTGAACATTCCTTAGAGATTCATAATTATGCAAGTAGTTCTAGCTGTGAATAGATGTTTTTATTTTGTTGAACACAGTTAATCCAATAGAGTTTTGGGTCTTTCTGTGAGATCTGTGTTAAAATAAAGTGTGAAGAGTGTGTGATAGAAACGGAAAAAGTGTCAACACATTTGCAAGAGGAGACTGTTGAGCAGTTTGTCTGCCGTGCTAAGAAGGTGATGATGAAGATCAAGTAGATCCCAGTTTCATTAAAGGAGCTATATGTAAGAAATCTTAAGCAAATAGTCATAAAATCCTCCTAATATGTCACAGAGACTAAGGAATAATGTTCATATAACATACTGATCTCACCGACAACAATAGTACAGCCAGAATATTCGCATTTAAAAAACATTTTTGCAGTCCGCAAATCATGTTTATGTTTTGAATTTGTGTTTTGGCCTGTTGCACCACCCACTGCCGTCTACCAGTCACGCAGTCAGAGTAGAGTCTCAGCATCAGTTACAGTTACGATTGAGCTACAGCAACATGGCAAGCAGCATTAGCAGTGTCCCGGTACATAACATTAGCAGCCGGCTCCTCTTCAGCTGTATCCCGGCAGCAGCATTAGCAGTGTCACGGTACATAACATTAGCAGCCGGCTCCTCATGAGCTGTATCCCGGCAGCAGCGTTAGCAGCAGAGAAACCGGACTTGCTCGAACGGTCCACTGGAAAACCGAAGATCAAGGACGCGGTGACGCGGCCCTGCCACGGCAGCCGCCCGTGGGCAAACAAATCAGTCTCCAGTGTGCCGCTGTCCAGCAACCTCGAATCTGTAGGGGAGGGGGGGCGGACACGACTCGCGGCAGTATTTTGAATTTGAGTGCCGTAACCGTTTTGGCCACATTCTTACATACAGCGCCTTTTAAGCATGTATAGTCAGTAGCTCAGTAACTTTGAACCAAAGACTCAGACAAAATGGGTTAAACAGTTTATTGAATTTATTTCTGCTGTTTGGAACTGTTTGTCATCTCAGGCTCACTTTACAATGTGTAATGAAAGAAAAAGACTGAGGTGGTGGTGGGGGGAGAAGAACTATCAACATTAATCAAAAATCATTAACATAATTGGCTTATGCACAACTCATCATTCCCTGTCCACCCCCTTCCTCCCCTCCCCTATGGAAGAAAAACCCTTGCCGAATGCTAAAATACTGTATCAAATGGGGCGATTTTTAAATTGTCAAAACAAACATACAGGGACTAGCTGCTACTTAAAGAAAACAGAAAAAATATGTAGATAATTATTACATAAAGGGGGAGATACAAGGGAAGTAATAACACCACACCTGCCCTTTTTTTAAGGAGGCAACAGTAAACTAGAGACATCAAGCTGACCACCGCTCCTTTTACATGCTGCAGTCCGTCCTTTCAACTGTCATTAACATTTCCAACACCTGGACATTATTAGTTTAGAAAAAACTGGGGGAGTTGTTTCATATTATACAACTTTCTAAAATAATTATGTTATGATTTAAAATAACAAGAAAATCATGCAGTTTGAACAAGCTGGTCTTCGGTTTACAGATCTATTTAATGACCAATTAAGGGGGGGTTATCATATATATATATATATATATATATATGTGTGTGTGTATAACAAGAGAAAAACAAAGAGGGAGAAGGACTGTTGATCGTGTGCTAACTTCTACTATAACACCAAATCAAGATCCTTGTGCTGTATACAGAAAATCCAAAAGGCCCTGATATGCACCCTTTGCATCATGGCGTACTGCAGGATACGTCACATATGACATCTAGCACCATTCAAAAAGTAAAAAAAAACAAAACAAAACAAAAAAAAAAGCATTTGTGGAACAAAAAAGAGAGTGCTTTATACAAATCAGAGGCTAACATATTCACATAGCTACAGTGAAATGATGGATATTAAGAGTTTAAACTGCAGGGATGTTATTTCTGATCACAAAAACATTATCAACAATTAAATACAAACACAAAACACAAAATTTTAAGGGGGAAGATGACGAAATCAATCTCGCTACAGAGTAAAGTCATGCTATAGTGTTTTAAATATTGGCAGTCAAAATAAAATAAAAAACCCCAAGGGATAGGCTAGTACTGATATACATGGCTGGAGAGCTAGAATACATTTCTCTCTAAAAATAAAAAAGGGAAGTCAAATTTGAGGTCAGCTCTTTTTAAGACAGAAACTCCTCCAGGAAAACAAAACAAAGACGTGGTGTGTTGGTTTCCAGTCTGTTGTAACAGAGACAATCTGTAGAATAAATATACGTTTGTTTGCCATTGTCATGTTATCGGATGACGTCTGTGCAGAGTTGTTTTCCTGTTGTTTTTCTTCAGAGCGACCCTGAGAGGTAACGGTTGTATTAGTCTCGTTTTGAGATGAGAATTCGGCAGCGTGTTGAAAAGCAGGACAATAAATGTTTTTCTTTGCCTCGCACCACATTTCAGCGCAGATTTTTTTCTTTTTACTTGGATACACAATTAATGCAGAAAAAAATGAGACAGGTTATCGGGAATTTTAGTTAAAGTGTGTAGGATTTAGTGGCAAGCATGTAGGAGAACTATGGTGGCCAACATGAAAATGCGATTGACCCTATCTAGAGCCGGTGGTTGATTTGTCCGTTCTGGGCTACTGTTAAACAAAATAGAGTGCGCCATGGAAGAGGACCCGCTCCGTATGTAGATGAAGTCCCCAGGAACAGCGCGGGCTTTGAAGCCAAGTTTACATAGTGGCCAAAAGTGGAACTACAACTACAGGGTCAGTCAAGTGATTCCACTGGGCCCAAAGACTTACCCATAGACTTGCATTGGGAACGAGAGGTTTTAAATCAGTGGATGTATTTTTTTGAGTGCCACAACCCCTGCGAAACGACTCGTTTAACTATCACTTCACTACATTTCAACGGTCTAAAAGAGCTACAAGATAAAATCATTTTATCCCCATTAGCGCTAAGCGCTCAGTCAGCCGCTCAGTCATGCTCGGATACCCTATGTCTCTAGTGCGTTTACTCGATGGGCCCGGCAATACAGAAGATTCAGGTAAGTTCATACCGCCAAAATAAGAGCTTTTTTGGCTTCATGTGCCAATGAGCAACTTTAATAAGAATTAACGGGGTCCCGTCTGCAATGCTGTATCCAGGTCTCCTAATACATCCATGATGAAGATATAAATGGCTCATTCTAAGGTACCAAACAACCATTCTTAGTTTCAGGTGATTATTAACTCACAGGGGCACACCACCTACATTAAGGAGTCCAATATGTTATTCCCATGGCCTTGGAAAATTCAATCAATACTTGTGAACATGAGCTACCCCCTCTCTAAGCCAGGGGCAAGAGAAGGAAGTCTCAAACTTGTAATGTCAAGTATTAAGTCTGGAGCTGCTCTATAGACAGTGAATGGGAGACTAATTTTTTGGACCCACACAATATTTTAACTTTTTTTTTTATACCCAATTGAGCATTATTATGTTGTAATGTTCTCAGTTCTGAAACAGAAAATGTACCCATGTACTCAGAACAACTCCCTGGGTGTTCTTGGTGTTGTCTATAACATCTTTCTCAATTCATTGTCTATGAAGCAACTCCAGACTTTACAACCTATGACATCACAAATTTGAGTTATAGCACTCCAGTTTTTTGGATTTGGGAAAGAGTTGTTAATTTTCACTAAGACCACAGAAATGACATGAATGGATTTTGAAAATGGGTGTAGTTGCCCATTAAAGTCTGTGTCCACATTGTGTTTTTCTTTGGCAGAAAAGCCGTGGCAGGGCGCAGGAGAACAGTGGGTTTTGTTTCTATGAAAACAATATCATGACATTAATGGTAGCTAGCACTCAGAGCGGCAACACAAAAAAGCCGGAGTGCTGTAAAAAGGAAAAAAGACACGAGGCATGGAACAACTGAAATGGATGCCAGTGCTGAGAAAAACCAATATGTGGACACAGGCCTTAATGAAAGCATAGTTCTGAATATTATATACAAATTCCACCATTAGATGCCCTTAAACCCTACACACTGGACTTTTAAAATGGTCAAGTATTGATGCATTTTGCCTCACTCGACTCTCAAAGTCAGATTTCATGTTACAGGCATGTTTTGCAAAGCTTATGTACACCGAGATACTGTGTCAGGCCCAAGCGCTCCCTAAATGCCATGCAAATGCAAATATTAGTGTTCCTTTGGTTATGTAAAAAACAAATCTACATGCATCTCATCCTTTACAAAAATAAAAGTATAGAAAATTACCGTTAAAAATGATCTGAGAATGCTTCCTCCAATGTAAAAAAAACCTTGTCATTAGTAATATATTCATATGTATTAATATCTCATTTATTACCTCCATCTAAATTGTATATTAAAACTATAATCAAATATATTCTTTTTTTGTACTTCTCACACTGAGAATTAATTTCTTGAATTAAAATGTGAGAGATTTTTCTCTCATTTTTCTGACATGAAGCACCCTCCTCAACACCCCCTCAACAAAATATCAGGAAAATGTTAAATAACAAAACCCTTCAAGAAGTGATTATTCAAATTTCCTTCAAGATTTCATTTAGTTCTCCTGATAAATCTGCATAGTGTGTCATCGTGTACATGTGCAGTGTACATGTGCAACGTGTAGTTTACATGTTTTTTTTTTTGTTTTGTTTTTTTTGAAAGGATTTAAACTCTTTTTGATGAAATGTAATAACCTAATGTGTCTCCTAGTTTGGGGTCCCTGTGTTGCAGGAACCTAAGTGCTTTGAAAATGCACAGACTCGATGAAAACAGAGAAAGAAGAAATAATCAGGTAGACCATGTGACAGTGGAGGCATACTGCTGTCTAAAACAATATAATACTTGGCCAACCAATCACATGTTGGCAAATAAATTTACCCTTGAATGCCCCGTGTATAAATTCACAAATCACATTTCTTCATTTTGTTAGTTCAACTGCACATCAGGGATTTTAAAAAAAAACAACAAAAAAACACCCTCTAACAGACATCTACCATAACACACTGGATTGAAGTCAAAATGCCAAACTGCAAATACAGACCCTCTTAACTGTTGAATCACCAAATTTCATTGGAGGAAAAAAAAAGCATCTGCTTTTCTCTAAAGTGAGAAATTTAAATCGTACAAATAATCTTAGTCCACAAATGGGCGAGATGTGTAGCCAAACATTTTATACCTCCAGTCATCCAGTCTTGTATCTTCCACCTGTTCACAACACAATCCGACTCCTGTGATGAAACCTTTCCACGGTGCAGCAGCGTGACTGCACTTCAAACAGCATTTGGTCTGGCAGTTCATGCAAGTGTCAATGGAAAACTGGCCATTTCTCCAAAAAAACGCACAGTCCATTGAGTCTTCAATACCAAAGCCATCGTGTACCGTATCCACCCTAAAGCTATTATGGTGTAACATAACTGAAATACAGACTCCCAGCTGAGGGGAGTTAATGATTTGTCTTTTCACTCCTAAAAACATCATGTCACACGTCTTTTAAAAATCATCAGTTCGGATTAGAAGAAAAAAAAAAAAACGGCTAGCAGCCAAGTGTTATTTTTTAAAAAAAGGGAGAAATATTGTGCATAGTAGCCTGAATCTCCTCTCTGTCCCCCGCATGTCTTCTTGGCACATGACATGGCTGAGGTCTGGTCTTTTAAGTCCGAGAGAAGTGTTGTGTTTGAAAATACTATCTTCAGCCAGCAGGGAGGAGGAATGCACCAGTCGTTTTGTTGTTTTGTGAGGTTATCCTGATTGGAAATCAGTTCCTGCAAGACAAGACCATAAAACGGTCACTTGTGTAATAATAAATGATAAATGTAATAATTAGGAAATACAAATTATGTGAAGAGATGTACTAAAAGTCATCTACTGACTGAATCACTGTAAATCAAATCTTAAAAATGAGTTGATCAGCAGAAAACTAATTTGCAACAGTTTTGATTATCTGCATACAGATTTACATCTCATTTTCACATAGCTCTTTGTGCTTATGCGAGTCAACCGGAAGTCTATTCATTCCTTTTAAAATGGTCAAGTATTGATGCAGTTTGCCTAACTTGACTCTCAGTCCAATTTCATGTTACAGGCGTCTTTAGCAAAGCTTATGTCGCTTTATGTCAGGCCCAAGCGCTCTCTAAATGCCATGCAAATGCAAATATTAGTTTTCTTTGGTTATGTAGAAAAACATATCTATGTGCATCTCATCCTTTTCAAAAATAAAAGTATAAAAAAATAGTGTTTGTTAAAACTCCGCCTTCCGTTTATTTTGCTCTGTAATTTGCCTCGAATATGTTGAAGAAAAAAAACTTTTTCAGCAGATTTCTGACAGACTGTATGCACTGTTTTCCAGGAAATTGGCATGAAAAATTAGCTAACAGATTGGTGAATGTAAAACAGCTCTATAAGTTAAAAGTTTGACAGCATTGTTAGTTGTGTAACTAATAGAGTGCATGCATGGTGGATCATTTGTGTTTTAACAAAATATTACAC
The DNA here is from genome assembly GCF_006386435.1 of Epinephelus moara. Taxonomy (NCBI): domain Eukaryota; kingdom Metazoa; phylum Chordata; class Actinopteri; order Perciformes; family Serranidae; genus Epinephelus; species Epinephelus moara. The sequence goes on from NC_065509.1 coordinate 26,666,972, forward strand.
AAAACTGGCCACACAACCGCAGGCCAACCTTTCACTTATTTGTTGCCATGGTATCATTGGTCCTGTTTTTGTCTCTGTACTGCGCGATGCCTATATTCCACAAGACTGGATGACAAATAACACTCAAAATTAACTTTTCTTAATATCTGCGGTGGCATCTCCATCTATCCATAAAGAGATGCATTTCCCTGCATTCAACACTGGGGGCGCACTACGTAAACGACACGGAAATACGGAAACAAAACTGTGGAAATGAGGTGTAAGTGCTGCAACTACAAACAATTATTTTCAGCATCAACTTTTTCTTGGTCTAGAAAATGTCAGAAAACTGAAATGCTCAACATTTCTTTTCAAATGTCTTGTTTTGTCTGACAAATAGTCCAAATTGAAAATATATTTAGTTTATAATGCTATAAGACGGAGAAAACAAGCAAATCCTCATTTGAGATTAAACACAGCTCCATCAACTGTCAAAGTAACTGTTAGTTGCACCCTGATGGTCTGAAAGAGGAGAGATCAGTGTACCTGGCTAACTCCATGTGGTCAGCTAAGAGATTAGCTGGGCACCCAGCTGTGAGCGGAGCCCTGTGTAGTGGCCGGTCCGGCGTAGCCTTGGCCTCCAGGCAGTATGGGGTCAAAGTTGAAGTCGATGCCATCTCCGTCCATGAGGTCACTGTTGATGATGTAGTCCACATCACAATCCAGGTTTTCGGTGAACATGTCAATGTCCAAGTCTGTGGGCAGTCGGTCTTGACCGGGCGGGAAACAGGACGCTGCTCCGAAGTGACTCATCCCCTGCAAGCTCACACCAGGATTGGCTGAGGTGACAGGCCCTCCATGATGAGAGCCCACCGCTGGCACCGTGGCATGCTGGGCTTTGAGGGCAGACAGCTGTGATGGGTCCTGAGACATACCTGAGAGGATCATCCCCAGCCCCATCTGAGAGTGATGCTGGTGTTGTTGCTGTGGTTGTTGTTGATGCTGCTGCTGGTGCGGCGGCTGCTGCTGCTGCTGGTGGTGGTGAAGGTGACGCTGCTGCATCTGAGCCTGCAGCGCCATGGGGGCCACTGTGTTCGGTTCCAGCCCTTTACCCAACAGCAGCTGGTTGGGTTTGGACCTCACACTTACTACTGGTGTGCCAAGGCCCATCAGGCCCACTCCTCCAGGACTGGGCATGAGGGGATCCACCTGGGTCATTAGGACATCACTGGGCGGAGGGGAGTCAGAGGTGAGCAGTGCCTCCAGGCTGGAAGGCACGTGGGTGCTGTAATGGCCGCCCCCACGAGAGCTGGGGGTGGGTATGGGGTTGAAAAGGGAGTTGCTGAAGGTTGTTGGCTCTTTGCTACTCGGTCCACACTGAGAGACGGAGGCCTGGGTCCCGGTGTGGGTGGGGGCCTGTGGGAGGCTGGATGGCTGCAGCTGATGGGGGAAGGAGGAGAAGCTGGAACCACGAGGCAGCAGGGTGGAGGCGGAGGGCAGTGGAGTGGGAGGTGCTGGTGGGGCTGTGCTGGGACTGGCCCCTCCCTGCTGCCCAGTCATCAATGTGAGGCCGTCGATCAGATCCAGCTCCTCCATGAGGGTCTCTGTGAGGGTGGGGGTCAAGCTGCTGGCGGTGTATCTTCCCAACAGTCCGTCCTCAGGCAGGTTATCGTCGTCCTCCTGTCCAGGAGCAATGGGGGACAGACGTCCACTCAGGGTGCTGGCGTTAGAGCCTGTGCGTGAGCGGAAGGTGGTCCACATGTCAGCGTCATCCAGGCTGCCGCGAGATGAGGGGCTGCTGCTGTTGACACCCCATTTGGGAAACTGCTGGGACGAATTAGGGCTGTCTGCGCCCGCTGAACCTGTGCTGCCGTCGCCCTGCACCCCTCCAGCACCACCCAGGCCAGCTGCTCCCGCCTGCTTCTTGGTCTGCTTGGCCCTCATGCGGCTCTTCAGCAGTTTGCTGCTGTTGTCCATGGAGGCGGCCCGGCGGCGAGGAGCCTTCCCAGTCTTACCTCCCTCAGGGTTAAGCATCCACCAGGAACTCTTACCTGTCGATTCATTGTGTACCCTCAAGAACTTGTTGTGGAGTGATAAATTGTGGCGAATTGAATTCTGAAACAGGAGAAAAAGAAACAGGGAAATTACATGAGATGGGAGGTTTTTCAAATTAAGAGTCGGCTTCTTTCATTTAACACTGTTCAATTTGCAATTATAACTATTGGTGTATATACTTAAGCCCTGCCAATGTTTAAATTATCCTATTATTAAATCATCTTATTCACTATCCAACTCAATTCAGTTTAAATAAACTGTCTTGCCTTGTTTCATTATTTCATCGAGAATTACCGGCTTGCAGCTGTACGCCTCCGCGAACCACTCAAGTTGCAGTTACAGTTTTCTTTTATGTCTGTCTAGACTCACAAGTAGCCATGACAGTCGACAATGCTTCAAATATGGATGTTGCTGCAAAGATGCTACATATCCTTAAATGTGGAGGCTTCACACACATCTTCCCTCTGGCAGCACAGAAGATCTGTACAGTCAGCACAGCTTCAAGGTGGACACCCAAGATTATAGTCTCCAATTCAGTATCTGACCAAACGTCTCCCCCTCTGTTCCTGAGATATGACATTGAGTAATGGCCAGAAAAGTGTCACAGTGAAGTTGACCTTTGACCTTATGGATATAGAAAGTTATCACTTCATCATTTTATTCTATTAGACATTGTATAAAATGTTATGTCATAAATAGCGTATGAATTCTTAAATAAATGCCAAAAACATGTTTTTTGAGGTCACAGTGACCACCAAAATCTAATCACTTCATCGCTGAGTCTAAGTGGAAGTTTGTGCAAAATTGCAGAAATTCCCTCAAGGCATTAATGAGGTATTGTGTTAACGAGAACAGGCCAAACAGGCGGACATGGACAGATGGACAACCCGAAAACATAATGCCTCCTACCACCGCTACTGTTGGCATAAACTAAAATTACTGCCCTGCGATTGTATGCCTCCATGCACCAATCAAGTTTCTCTTACAGTTTACACCCATGTCTGTAAAAACAAGGATGCTTCACACACATCGTCCCTCCAGCAGCACAGGAGAGCTGTACAATCGGCACAGTTACAAGGTGGACACCCAAGATTAGTGTCACCAATTCAGTATCAGACCAAATGTTTCTCCTTCTGTTCCTGAGATATGACATTGGATAATGGCCAGAAAAGTGTTTAATGCAGATCGTTATGATGTCACAGTGAAGTTGACCTTTGACCTTTTGGATATAAAATGTCATCCCTTAATTGTTATATCCTATTAGACATTTGTCGGAAAAAGCCGTAATTAACGTATGAATTCTTAAATTATACAAAAAAAAATTTGTGAATTCACACTGACTTTAACCCTTGACCTTCAACTCCCAAATTTTAATCAGTTTAATCTTCAGTCCAAATGGACGTTTATGTCAAATTTGAAGAAAGTACTCTTGACATATAGTCACAAGAATTAAACGAATGCAAGGTCACACTGGCTTTGACTTTTGACCACCAAAATCAGTTCATTGTTGTGTCCAAGTGAACATTTGTGCCAAATTTGAAGAAATTCCCTTAAGGCGTTCGTGAGATATCGTGCTCACAAGAATGAGACAGATGTAAGGCCACACTGAACTTGACTTTTGACCTATGACCACCAAAATCTTATGAGTTCATCGTTGAGCCTAAGTGAACATGTAAAATTTGAAAAAATTCCCTCAAGGTGTTCTTGAGATATCGGGTTTACAAGAATGGGATGGACGTGTGTTATAGTAGTTATTTCTTTGTTTCGAAGGGTTGCAAGCCAAAACGGGTTGGGAACCACTGGTCTGAACTACAACAGTACTTACGAAGTCAGAGTTATCTCAGGTTGGTATACTTAAAAACTTTTTTGTTCCACAAAAGGAAATTATGTTTGCAGTAAGGCGGAAAAAAGACATGAAGATTTAAATACATAAACACACACACACACACACACACACACACACACAAAATACAATAAGCCAACTGAAAACAGATTAAGAATGATAACGATGAATCGACAACTGATTAATTTAATTAATTTAAAACTTAATCGATCAAATAAAGATCTCATTCAGTTATAAAAACAATGTGTAGTCCCCTATTGTGTTAGCTACGTTTATTTTGAAAGCATGTTTTAATGACTAGCAGTAGCAAACAAAGGGCGCATTATCACTACTTTATGATAAGGTGGCCATCATGGGGTCTGGAAGAAAAGCGCAGCGGTGACACATGTTTCATAGAGTATGCAATGCTGTCAGAGAATATGCAGTATGTTGCTGGGAGTTTTGATTGAGGAAAGAAAAAACACATTTGGTATTGTTTAGTACGAGCAAAGTTTTTTTTAAAATCAATTAATTGATTAATTGATAGTTAATGCTACCTGTGATCGATTAAGTGCTTACAATTTTCAACCCTAAGACAGATAAATACTGCTAGTAGAGTACATAAATTAATATAAATATACGATGTAAAGGAACAGTAAGACATGTCTCCATCATCTAGTCAAATATGAAAAACATCAATTAAGGGAGGCCATCTGCAAACCAGTACTTGTGTGTGATGTAACATTAATTGCAAAGCTATAAATCTATGGCTTAAAGTAAAACATTGGAGTCCACCTTGTAAAATGATGCAGTGAAGATGTGCGCCACCCTCATACTCACCTTCCAGCCGGCTGAGCTGTTGCTGTCTCCTTTGTCTCTGAAGTAAGGCACTGTTTTCACCATCCACTCATAGATCTGAGCCAGGGTCAGCCTCTTCTCAGGTGAATTCTCGATGGCCTGACTAATCAGATCAGCGTAGCTCTGGTTCCCCCACGCGTTGCGCCGGGATGATCCTTTGCGGGGCGTCGCGGCGGCTCCGCCCACGCCAGCCACGGCCCCTCCCTCGGCCGCTGCTGCCGCCTTCTCCGGCTCGGACGTGATTTGCTGTGGCTCGGGTTTGTCCTCGTCGGCGGGCGGGGTCCCAGCGGCGGACTCAGAGCCATCCGCCCCCTCCGGTTTGACAACCGAGATGTCGGGTCTTGGCAGCGGCCACGTGCAGGAGCGGGGTCTGCTCTGTGGCTCGAAATCTGGGTCAATCGGGGGCACCGACGACTCCTCCATGGCGGTCCTCTGAACTTCCTCTCAACAAAAAAGATGGGACCACTTAAAGCATCTACCTTTAAAAATTGAAGTTTCAGGGGATGATGCGTTAAAAAACTTCCTGACACAAAAACAATATGCCTCAGCCCCTGCGGGGGTGTAAACAGAGGGGCCTGCAGAGGAGACGTAATAATCTGGACACACCAATAGCCTCGGTTAATCCTCAGATTGGAGATTAGGGAACCCAAATAATCTCCTTAATAGTAACTATCATAAACCTTCCGATTTATAAAGAATGAAGAAGGGCTGGGATGAGAGTCCCTTTGTTTGAATGAAATAAAAACAAAAGTGGCAGAGCGGCAATGAGCACCAAAACATCTGGATCTACAGAGGTTTGGGCTCACCTGAAAATGAACACCAAAATATTAAAGGTATATGGATACAAGATAATGCCATTCCTGTTAATAAACAATTTAAATATGTGTCAGTTGGTAATGTTGTAAAAAGAATACTTTATACTTTGTCAAACTAATATTTTAAGAGTAGATCAAAATGGATTATTTCGTGCCAAATTTGTATAATGGTGCATATATTTTCTCATTCAACCGTAGGATTATTACTGCAAAGCTATGAAGAGTACAAACAGGGATTAGCTGGCTACTGTTACAAAGGATCCTCTCAGGAGAGCCCCTGTCTGTCTCCACTTGTAAACAACGTGATGTCTGGACTCTCCACAAGCCAAATACAAACTCAACACAAACTTTAAAAAAATATGCAAAGTCACAAATCGGTCCGGTACATCAAAGTCAAGTGAAAAAACATAGACCGGCCGATTATCCCAGCAATGGTTGTGTTAGCCAACTGCCAAAAAGTGTAAAAACCAGTAAAGAGACTGGCCGCCGTCTCTTTGGCCTGTATGTTAAAGCCGCTGTAATTTAACAACCAAAGAAATGTCGACTGAGGGAAGAGGAAATGGGAGAGCAGATTTTGATGGCGGTTTAGTAGTGTTTTTGAAAGATAGTAAAAATGGGAAAATGAGAGAAATGTCCGTAGGAAAAGTCCGTGCTTCAGGTCTGCATGATCCACCACATTGCGGCCAGGCGCATGTCACCATCTGCCATGTTTCTCCATACTCCTGCCGCGGCACACGATGCTCGAAGAAGCGGTTATAAAACCCTCTCGACCGAGGCCCGGAGCTCCGCCGATCTTCGCCCCGCGGTCTCGGTGAACGAACTACAAAGCGAATTCCCGGCTGTTGGGTGAAGTTGGGTCGCCTCGGAAGTCTGTCGGCTCCCACTCGCCTCACTTTGAAAACAGCACGATAGCCACCGTAACGTTAGCTGGTTAAGCTCCTGCTACTCCAGAGTTTACAATCCGTGGAAAACTCCGCGAAAAGCCCCCGATAACTTCCTCCAAGTGACCGCTTTTCATCAGCGATGAGTTTTGTAACACTTCCAGTCGCTGTGGCTGTCCAAATATTCACTCCTTCTGTATCTTTTTGACTTGTTTTGTTTTGTTTTGACTCGAGGCGAAGACTCCCTTCTGACGTCTGTTTACCACTGTCAGGCAACGCGATGTGCGCCTGCGCGAAGTGGATTTCTGGGAAACTGAGTCATTCATGTGACAGCACAAGCGTAAACAGCCGCTAAGGGAGGCAACATGTACCTGGCCTTGATAGTGCGTTATGTAACAGTTTCTCAAAGTGTGCTAAGTCTCAGGTACACTTAATGCAGTTGAGCTATTACAGGTAATTAGAGTACTGATGCTACTAATTGACTAATACAACTGAAACTACAAAACAACATATTAAATAATAATGAAATATAAATAAAATATATAATAATGAGAATAATGTGTGGCTGGATTAATGTGGTAATGTCAACGACAGCTGTTGGCCTCCTATCGAACCCCCTTCTAGTGTCACAATACCAAAATCTTTGTTTCGGTACCCATACCAATATGAATTTCGATACTTTTCAGTACTTTTCCTAAGGAAAAGTCCTTTTGGCTACAAACCTTTAGAACAATAAATAGTAGGGGTGTAACGGTACCAAAAAATCATGGTTCTGTAAGTACCTCGGTACAGACGTCACGGTTTGGTTGCTCAAATGTTTCACCAAGTTGGTGTTGTCTCCCTTTGCGAGGCAGACTTTCTCTTGTCTTTTTTCACGTGCACCAGCTGCGAATGTTGATACAGGTGTTGTCATACACACCACTTGTGCAATCTGTGCTCCAATAGGAACAAGAAATGCGTTTGTGTGCATAAATGAGTAAAATAAATTAACTAAATTAATGAATTGAATCAATTTCAAAGTAAGTACCGGTATTTTCCAAATGCAGTATAGTACCGTTTGGAATACTCTAGTACCACAGTACTATTTAAGTACCGGCATACCGTGTAACACTACCCCCTTCCGTCACAAAAAATAACCTTGTGCATTGTGTAAGTACCCTCTCCTCTATGCACTGTCCACACTTCAGACAATAAAATAGTCTAGAGACCCCAGCTTCAGAAACCAACCCCATATTCCTATGTCTATATGACCTGGTTTTCATTTAGCCTTTAGTAATTTAATTAGCCCATTAGCATGGCTGTATTTAGGAACATGCACCATGTGAGCTGTATAATAACTAAAATAATAACCACTACTACTACTTTTGACACAGGGCTCTAAAAGACAGACAAAAGATTGGTAAATAATGCAATGGATGTACCTTAGTGCTACAGATTATTAAAAAAATACAATTAATTAAATTATGTGCGGTCAGAATGTGTGGACAGTTAAAATATTCCACACCCAGAAAACACAGATTACCAGAACCATCCAGAAACATGGATAAAGCGGCAGCCAACAATGAAAGAAGATGCAAAAAGGACTGCAGTGCACAAGTTAAAAGAACTGATGGTATCACATTTTACTGGAGTTGTTCCTTGTATAATTCCATGCGACGAATAAATCATTGAATTGAATTTAACTGAATTTGTGCACTGTATTTTAGCCCTTTTTTGCATCTTCTGGATCTGGTTATCCATAGTTTCTGGTTGTTAAATGATTTACCTGACCACACATCCCAACCTCAACAAGACGGCAGCATGGTCGCTCCTTCTGAACACGCCCAGCAACTCTGAACGATGTATAGCAGTAATCCACCGCAGTAACTGGACAGCACCTCACATTCCCACTGTCACACCAGTCTTTATTCACTGTAAAGCACACTCCTCCCCTCCTTCTCTCGCCAGCATCCTTATGTTCCATCAGATTGGCAAATAGAAAAAGACCCTCCTGGTTGAATGGCGCTGTCCAGGATTTAGCCAAGTTGCGGTGAATCAAAGGATATTACAGCTCCTGATATCCTGTTGGAAACTGATGCGGCACAGAGGTCATCCAGTTTATTTCCAATGCCTGTACAGTGGCTAGCAGGATGCTTGTTCAGCTGGTGGCCATTGTTCTCCATCTTTTCCTTGATGCTTACTAATGTTCAGATTTGAAAACCCCGACCTTGCTAGCTAGCAGAAGTCAGCAGAAGGAGAGTTCACTGACTGATGAGTTGATTTTCTCAACAGAATGAGTGACTCTCAGCCACATGCCACCACCGTCCAAGCCAACCACAAAAAGCACCACCAACACTTGTGAAATAGACATAAGAGCCTAAATTAGGCCCAAGTTGGGCACAAATTTAGCAGAGCTGACAGAGAGGCAACCCCAAGCATACATGCCTACGTTACTACTATTATACTATTACAAATGTAGTCATTATCACAAATAAACTTAACAATTTACCATTATTAATATTACTATCAGTTCTAGTGTAATGGTGTGCTGCAGTTCTACGTGTGCTTTGTCCAAGTGGTGTTGTTGTGCCCCAGCAGAACACAGTCTACAGTGTAGATGCTGCAGGCATATGTCTTAACTACCAGATACTCTGTGGTGAATGACTTTTGTCTTATCTCTATTTTAAATCCAAGTGGGAGATATATCTTAGTTTTACAGTCAGTCATGTGTGTTAAACATTTGCATGGTTTCTTTTTTAGTGTGAATGTAAGTCTGCTGCCTAAATGAGAGGTTCTCAACTTCTTTTTCAGCCAAGGAACGCTTATAAGATAAACTTTTGGAATAATTTGACAGCCTATTTTTTTTTTTTTTTTTTTAACATATCTTTAATCTTAGTTATAGTGTCTGAGTCACTGGCCTCGTTTAAGTCTCTTCTAAAAACATATTTCTATCATAAAGCATATCCTGACTTTATCTTAGCTGTCTGTCTATTTTATTGCGATCTTACTGACTTAAATGACCTTTCATTATCTTGATTTTAACTTTGGCCTTAATTTATCTTTTACTAGATGACATTTTATGACATGTTATTTGTTTTACTCTTCTTGTGTTTTAATTGTTTAGTTTTATTGTACAGCACTTTGTAACTGTGTTTTGAAAGATGCTATATAAATAAAGTTTATTATTATTATTATTATTATTATTTGGAAGAAAAACCCAAGAAAAAAGTATTAGAAAGACATTAGACGTGTTTTAAAAAATATTTTCACTGCCTCAACTCAGAATACTCAAAAATTCAATTAGCTGCAAAATATTCAAGGCATATCAAGAAAAAGGGCATATTTGAAGTGCATTTCTAAAGACGCATCAAGAAAAATTGTTTCTTTGTTAGTGCATACATAGGCCAAATAAAACCTGCTTATGGTTATGATAGATTATTAAAATATGATAAAATATAATAATTTAAAGGACCCCCTGATAGAGTTCCACAGAGCCCACTTAGAGAATCATTGGTCTAAATGTCACATCATCCTGTGGTTTGAACTGGTTTGTCATAATCCACCACTAAGTAATTATATTCAGTAATGAGTATATGTTAGCTTTGGCTGTACAGTTACACCAGCAGGCTGTCTGTTCCCACTCTGTGCATTACTTTAGAAATGATCTTACTTGAATTATTTAACTTCTTGGAGTAAATAAGCTTCAAACACTTGGTTCCACCGTTGACTTTTTGTGTCTACTCTCTTTTTTCACAGCCTTTCACCTCTGTCAGTTGGGGTCCTGCAATAAATAAAAAAATAGATAACAAAAATGCTCTGTAAGACATAAAGTAAACTGATGGTCTTCATTACAACTCAGCAAACTCGATCTGCTGATGAAAATTGTATGAAGTGGTTCTGGACAAAAGCTAGTAAATGTTTTTGAATGAAGATTTATGATCAGTCCTGGGACTAATTATTATGGGCAGATTTTTGCATCACCACCTCTCCTACAAACACAGACTGTTTGTTGTGAGTCTCTGTACAGCTATTTTGCATCTTTTGTGTGTGTGTGTGTGTGTGTGTGTGTGTGTGTGTTTGTGGTCATTTTATTGGTCATAGTCTCTTCCTGGTTGGTATGTGAGGGACACTTTGCAGGTGAAGGCCAGAGGGGCCCCTGACATTTTGGGCCCGTGGGCCCGTGGGCCCGTGGGCCTGTGCGCATAGACCCATTCAGTAACCCATTTGTGCTAATTAGGTCTGTTACAATGATGTTGTTGATAAAGGAAATGATATTTTCTTGAAAGACACACTTTGAATTTCTTCTTCTTACCTGATGACACGACATGATTTTGGGCAGTTGTATTGAAATGTACCTGTACTTTCTTTATAAACCGTCCAAATACATGATGAATATATCAAATTGGTATACATGTTTCTTAATGCAGTAGCCTACACCAAGCAGCAGAAGGGGGTCTAGAACTGCGATAATGTCTTCGCGCTGGACTTCAACTCCCAGAAGCGTTTGCGGTCGTTCTCTGTGTTTACAACCAGCTGACATCCGGCGTCTTCCCGTCCATTAGCCACCGATACCACAGTCAACGATATCCATCTACACTCGATATTTTCCTTCTGAAAAGCGCTCCCCGCTGATTCGTCAACCCAACTGAATGCAAAATTCCATCAAAGTCATCAGATGCAGGTGAGCTAGACGAGACAAAACTTGCTGTTGCACATTTAGCCAGCCAGCTAACCCGCAGCTAGCCAGCGATAGCAGGACAGGTATCATAAGCTAATAGGAGCTAGTGCTAATGTTAGCGGAAGCCTTGATATTTGCAGTGATCAGTTCCGACATCTGTCAGGACGAAACTCGGTGCTAGTTGTTGTCCTCGGGCGACATGCATTTTCTAGCTGATTAACAGAATCAGCTGTTTTATTACTACGAGGCAGCTAATTAGCAACGATGGTGGAATCCAGCTAATATGAGAAACATTAGCCCGCTAGCTCAACTAGCTTAACGCTAACTGTTGGATAGATTGCTAAACTCGTCGCTGCCGTAGCCTGACAAGCTAAGTCTGTTATTTTAATTAGCTAAAATATAGTGAAGTGAGTCTGATTTGCTTATTACGTATACGATTGAAGGTAACTTAATCAATCATGCAATATTGACGTTTGATTGGCAGTGTTGTGATGTTAGCTGTGACATTAGCGACATGTTAGCACGGTGGATAATGGATTATGTGCAGTGCAGTTATGGTGCCAGGCTGTGGGAAGCAGCTTCACAGTGTTTGTGTTGTTTGTGTCAGGGCTCAGGCCCCGTCTCCAGCAGCTGAAGCACACCAGCCCTTGCCTCTGATCCACGTCCACGGCCTTCCTCCACACTGAGCCATGACCACCCAGAGGGATCTTGATATGGTGAGTGAGTTAGGGTCTGCCACCTTTCTCCTGTGAGTTTCTTAAGCAACACAGAGCCAAGGTGATAATCTGTGTTTGCTGATACCTTGTGCTCTCTGCACTGTAGTCTGTCACACCTACTGCTGCTGCATGATATACAGACATAGTATATTTGATTATTATGGTGCTAACATTACAAAAACGTGTCCCCAAGTTAAAGTAATTCAGAATTTGGGGGGTGGAGTTGGAAGGAGGGGGGGGGGGGGTCACGGATTAGCCAGCGTCCACAAACACTTAGCTGGGACAGTGACTGCTGTTACTGTGAACACCATCTGTCTAATCTCGGTTAAAACGTTGCCCTACTTTCCTTTCAAGGTTTAGACTAATTGATTGTACCCTCTTACTAAATCCTGGCCACAGCCCCCCACTATAGGAATGGGCAGCACTCATTTAGAGACAGATCAGAAATGATAGTAGAAGTTAATACAATTTTTTTGTTAATTATGACACCTCGCTTTCTCACCTGCAAGTATTCACTTCATAGTAATATTTCAGAAAGAAAAGCATTTAAGTTTTTGTGTTTGTGGAGCTGTAATCAGCTGAATTTTGTGTCTTTGCTTTTCATGTCTTAACACATTTAATTGATTATCAAAGTCGAAAGTTATAATTTTATGATGATCAGTCGGTCGATTAGACAATCAGTTGCTCTCGGGCTTATGTGAGTAATAGGGAAGCATTTAGTGCTGGAACAGTTAGTCGATTAGTCACACTTAATCCAGTGACAGAAGATTAATCTTCAACAATTTTGATTTTTGATTGATAATTTATTAAGAAAATAAATAAAATCCAAATTTTCTGGTTATGGCTTCCTATTGTAAAGATTTGTTTTGGGCCATTAGGCAGACAAAACCACACATCTGAAGATGTCACCTCGGGCTTATGGAAATTGTAATGGGAGTTTTATTTATTTTATGTCAGAACGTTTTTAAAAGGTTTTTTTTTCTTGGAAATCTCAGATCCTAAAAATGTTTTATTGTCAAAGAACTTTTCACTTACAAGGAATTTTATGTTATGATTTTGAGAGAGAAAAAAAAATATTTTATGTAGGACACCTACATCAGGTAAAAACCCACAGTGAGCAGAGTAGGATTTAATGGATCATCTCTCTTGGCAGCAGCTTTGGATGATTTTGTTTTTAGGACACCTGACCAACATCAAGAATGGATAAGCCTTTGGCAGCTCTGTTAACCCTCAGAAAAAGTAATTCATAACAGTGTTGGAAGGATTTAATGTCCTTCTTTGGATTGGAGAACCTCGAGAACATTTGTGATGCGCGGTGTTGCCATGGGTAACCAGGCAGATTTGACTTTGTTTTTACTTTGCTGCGGATGAAAGGGATAGGAACGAGGACGGGGACAAAGCTTGTTAATGATGACATGGGTATGTAACCCCATATTGAGGTTATTCAGTTCAAAGGGGGGAGGGGAGGGCAGAGGACCACCGAGTGAGGATTGTATTTGTAAACAGATCAGAGAGTGGGGTTGTCCCTCCCTGACGTCACACCTCGTGGTTAAGTCTCTTTGTTCTCGCCTCTGTGATTTGTGAACCCAAAGAAAGTTCATGTCCCACCTTTTGAAGAAGGGCAAACGTCAGGGAAAATTAAACCCCTGTCGATTCTGACACTTGAGTAGAGACGTCTCAGTCGAAGGACTCAGCTGATGGGATGCTTTTTTTTCCCCCAAGTAATTTTTTGGAGTAGCAGCATGATTGATTGGAGATGATGGATTAATGGATTAATAAGGAGCAGTACTTGCTACAGCATAAATTAGATGACTGATGTTCAGAGTGGATCAATAATTCAGGTCAGAGTGATGTTTCAATCCTGACCATGAGCTGATTGCATATACAGTATAAAATGAGTGGGCAAATTGATATAAACGTAAAATCATGACTGCAAATCCTTTGCTATTGATGAGTGACTGACTCTGTGAGAAGGAGCTGGAAGGACTCCAAATCCCAATCTATTCAAATGGACAACATCTATTACTATTTCTAAAAGATCTCATATATATCCAAAACAGTTGTATGAAAGGAAACGTCAAAATATTGTGCATGATTATAAACAAAACATATTTAACCAGAAAAACTCTCTGTTATCATACACTAACAATCATGATGTTTATCATCTTGGGCAGGTTCGATTGTTCATCACAGCAGCCATCACAGAACCAATCAGCTTGTTGGTACAATATATATATTTGAGTGTGATGTCCATTTGTAGACACTTTGCCTTGAAAACAATCCCATGTTGTCTATTTAAATACATTCATGGTTTGGAGTTCGTGTGCAGGTGTTAGTGTTTTCATCAGTGCCTGAAGTCAGTGACCCATAGACATCCACTTTGTGTCTTTCCTGATGATGCTCCACCATCTTCAGTTGAAGCTGTTCTCACTTCTTGCACGTTTCAGGCCGGTCCTTAGCTCGATTGGACTAAGATCAGGTGATTGATCGGGTTGGGCAAGAGTGTTGGGTGGTCCAACAAATCCTTGGTTGTTTTCCTTAATGTTTACGATCATTGTCCTAAAATTGTGACTAAAATCTTTGTGCAAAATCTTGCATACTGTTCACCAAACACAGATGTGACCACCCTCACTTCAGCCTATTCATTCTTTCGTTTTAACACAAAGAAACAAGTTGTTGTCATGTAAGTAATCATTAATGGTTACACATGTATGATTGTTGATTGTACTACAATACAGGGCTGCAACGCTTAATCAATTAATCGTTTAGTTGTGGACTAATAAATTTAAAGGCAAAATTATTTGATCTTCACTTTGAGTATTTTTTAAAGTAAAAAGTCTGTTTCCAGTTTTTAAATGTGAACATTTTCTGATGTCTTTACTCCTCTATGTTAGTAAATAGAATGTCTTTGGGTCGTGGACGAAACGAGACATTTGAGGACGTCATCTTGGGCTTGGAAAATACTAATCAACAATTTCAAACACTTTTCTGGCATTTTATAGACCAAACAACCAATGGATTAATCAAGAAAATAATTGACAAGAGTTATTGACTGTAAATACTCACTAGTTGAAGTCTTACTATAAGACAGAGCTGTGACTAATGTTAATTTTGAGTATCAGTTAACCTGCCGATAATTTTCTCTAAATATTTCAGCTATAATATATCAGAAAATGCCCATCACAATGTCCTGAAGCCAATTTCATATTTTTTTCATATTGCTTTTTTTGTCCACATAACACAGTTCATTTAAGACAAAGAAAAGCAGCTTAACATCACAATTAAGAGGGTGGACCTCGAAAAATTAATGATTAATGAGTTGAATATCAAAACAGTTGCATTTTATGTTTTAATCAATTAATCATGTCAGCTTTACTACAGTGTGTATATTGTTTTTGTGCCTTGCATGCAGAATCAGTGTGATGATTTAAATCTTGTAGTAGAATAACTGTGGATTTCCTGATGTTAGTGTAATATTTAGGCCTTCAAGGCATGTTAGACAAGCAGCTCCTTTTTATATTTAGTTTTTTTTTTATTTAACCAATTGGTTTGTGTAGTTTGCCCGAGGATAAAATTTGAAGGAAGCCCCGCTGTTAAAGACCCTCCCACACATATGCACAGTCCCCCTCGGGGCTACGCACTGGCCATGTAAATTTAATAACATGGCCCAGAGCTGTCTGGGACACCTGGGGTTATCGCATTAGGCCGACAGCCCGGAGAGGAGCTCGCAGCACCCTGGAACTAAAGGGCCAGTGTTCCCCCGTCAGCCCCACCCTTATCTGTTGTCGTCTCTGGCAACAGGGGCTCACTTCAGTGTAAGCCCTCAGTGAATAAAGTCGCCCAGTCAAAGGGTGGAGATCTGGTGTGGATAAATCTAATTAGACTGGAATGCCCGTCTCTTCACAGCCTTCTGGAGGTCATCTCATGTCTAAAGAGGTTAGAGGAAGTGGAGGGATTCCACCACAACTAATTAAGAAGAACGTTAACGGAAGTTGGTGTTTTGTTTTGGCTGATTCAACGTTTCTGCGGACTAAGATTAAGCTGTTTTTGTTTTTTTGGTTTAGGTGCACCTCCGCCTTATCCTGGTCAGTGGGAAGACGCAAGACTTCACTTTCTCCCCAAATGACTCGGCTACAGACATCGCCAAGCATGTATTTGAGAACTGGCCTGCAGGTACGTTTTTATAGGATTCAGATTGCAGTATTTTTCTCTGTGTATCTCAGTTTCTGTATTTCACAAATTTGATTACTTTGCACTGAGCAGTTCTTCTGATTCAGTCACAGTCTGTGCTGACCCATTAATTGTCAGATTCTGCAAGCAATTGATAATAATAATATTAGTAATAACATTATATATAATATTTTGAAATAATATTTAACTGGTTTGGGCTAATTGTTCCAATTCCTTTGCTGTGGCATATTTCTTGCCATTGTGGCTTACCAATGCCTGAAATTAAAACCTTGTTAGCAAAATAAACACCTTATCACACATTTAAAAAGTCAAAACTGAACAGATAATACCAGTAATAGGGTGTAGAATACTGAGAGCAAAAAGTAGAGCTAGACAGATAAATAAACCAGGCCAGAATATTGGCCGATTTTAGCCTCTTGTTGATATATTGTTGTTGATATACATGTTGGCTGATAGGTCACAGCAGCACAAGGATGCCAAACTGTGTTTTAGACAATTTGAAAACAGTGTCACAAGTCACAAGCTAATTTTTACTTTAAAATATTTGCTCAGTATATACCTTTGTCACCATTTTGAAAACAAACAAATCTAAGTGATCTGTATCAAGGTTATTATTTATTTATGTGTTTATGTAAAAGAAAAACACTATGGGCTCTTAAATTGTTACCATCTTTTATAAACATCCATAAATCAATATCAGTATCATTTGGGCCGTAGTAATAGATGCACTTGTTTCTCTTCTCGACAGGATGGGAGGAGGAGAGGGTGAGCAGTCCCAGTATACTGCGCCTCATTTTCCAGGGACGCTTCCTTCATGGCAACGTTACCCTGGGGGGTAAGACCATCTCTGCACAAAGACACCATCACTACAATAATTCTGACCACAGGGAAAGCCACTGTTATCTGTATATCTTACTAAAATCAGTCCTGGAAATTGACAACAAAATGACTCATTAAGTTGTAGCTGAGGCTTCACAAAGCCCTCCTGAGACCCACAGGCAAATGGTCGTTCTGAGTGTATTTATTTCCTGTGTAATATGATCATGCTCAGCAATAGAGATGAAAAGCGTCGGGTACAACTGCAGGATTTTGTAAAATGATATAATCAATAAAAAACAAAGTTAATTTTGCATTTGATGAATACATGCACTGGAGCACTAACGTCAAATAGCAGTACTGGCTGATTCAGTATCACAGATGCAGGATGTGACTAAATTAACACATCTGTTGTCATTGTGACAGATGCTAGTGGAGTCTAATTATTTATTTTCACCTCACCTTCTTCTAAGATTGCCAGACTTGATTTGGCTGAAGTATTTTCCTTTAAATAACACCACGATGTTTGTTTGAAAACTTTACCATACACATGAATCTTTCATTGTATAAGTACAATGTTCACAATGTATGCCACTGTACGATCATACTGTAAAATGTAGCTAAAAAATAATGAGGTTTATGTTTTGTTAAAAGCTCTGAAGCTGCCACCAGGCCGAACAACCGTCATGCACTTGGTTGCCAGAGAGACTCTTCCAGAGCCCAACTCTCATGGTAAGGAGCTTTTCTTTGACTCTGTTTTTTTAGATAGAATTGCAGACAGAATTATCAGTGTAATATTGTCATCATCACACAGGACTAAATATAGGGGCGGCAGTAGCTCAGTCCATAGGGACTTGGGTTGGGAACCGGAGGGTCGCCTGTTCAAGTCCCCGTCCGGACCAAAATATGGAGCGTGGACTGGTAGCTGGAGAGGTGCCAGTTCACCTCCTGGGCACTGCCGAGGTCCCCCTGAGCAAGGCACTGAACCCCCCAACCGCTCAGAGCGCCTGTCATGGGCAGCCCACTCTGACATCTCTCCACTTAGTGCATGTATAGGTCCTGTTTGTGCATGTGTGTGTTCGGACCTGTGTGTAATTGACAAACAGAGTGAAAAATTGAATTTCCCCTCGGGGATTAATAAAGTATATAAAACTAAAACTAAAAACTAAAACTATCAAGTGGGATTTTGGTAGCGGAAAACTGCAGTGGGATGAAAAAGGTGACAGTTGTTGGAATAGGGCCGAACTTCGCTGGGCTTTAAGCAGTTAAGCTCACTAATGTTACTGAAGTTCATTTAAACAGAAACCTTTAAAGCTACAGCAACTAAATATAGTTTCACTGCAAACGTGCAGCAGGGTCCTGACTGTAGCCCCACTCAAACCTCATTTCCACTGCATGCTAGTGGCAGAGACAAAGCCGCAACAAACAGCAGAGCTAAGGCAGTGTACTGTACAGCTCCTACAGTCAACAGTCTGTCACTCCTCTGTAGCAATATTTAGGTATTTGGAACTGAATTTGAAGGTATAATACTAGAGATCGGCCACTAGTGGAATTTTAAAGGCCGATATTATGGCGATAGTTTGGAACAGCAAAAAACAGATAGCCGATTATTCATCAGAAGTCATCATTTATTTTTGGAGCTTTAAATTGTCCTCAAAGTCAACCTGAGATTCTTTGGTACACCATGACATTACCTTGACTTTGTGTATGAAGCCTCCGTGCAAAACAGTGATCAGAGATGGGCAGTTTTTCTGTTACTTATATTTGAAAAAATGTATTTCAATTTCTTCTGAGTATTTTGTGATTGGTCTTTCACAGGGCTGAAAAAAACTCAGATGTAATTTGAAAGAAGATACTTTAGACTGGATGAATTTTGTGTTTTCAATGTACTTAAAATATTTTCTTCATGATTCATAAAACATAAACCTCATATATGGCTGGACTGTGTATGAAACACACGGGGCTTTTAACTTGAAATAGGAAGTGGCAACATTCATCCAGTGCTAATAGTGTTGTAGTGTTCATCTAAATACATGTTAAGATGAAGAACAATGTAATTAGACACAGTCACACAGCAGGAGGGACCTGCTTTCTTTGCAGCTGTACCAGCTGATCATTTAACACAAACCCTCCCCTCTTGAGCTCTGGTCGGTGATGTACACCCCCATGTGACTGGTGGAGGCTGCACAGCCATCAACCACTATCGGAGCCAAGTTCCACTGATAAAAATAGTTTGTAAAACGTCCTATCGCTGCCGATTAATTAGCCAAACCAATAAATCAGTCAACCTCTAGTAGTTGCCATTGAAGTGCAATATGTCTGCCCAAGTGAAGCACAGACACAAATCACTATGCTGTCGTATTTTTCTTCAAAATGGTGATGAGTTTGCAGCTACGTAGCTAATTAACTAATGCTTAAATTCTGTATCTGTGGTCTTTATTTGTGTTTGTTTGATTAGTCAGAGTAAAATGAACTTGTGAATATTAATGCATAAGTTGCTTTTTCAGGGTCCACTTTGTTTGGCCTTTCACATACAACATGCAGTGGGCTTTTTGTTGCTACTGCAGGCAACGTCAGCCCACGCAGAAAGTCTGTAGAGCAATTTGTACTTAATTCCAGTTTCAGCTGGTGGTTTTGTTCTCACCTCATGTCTCTGCTGTCCTGTCTTTGTAGGTCAAAGGAACAGAGAAAAAACCACAGAGAGCAACTGCTGTCTCCTCTTGTAAAGCAACAGAAACGACCCCCTACCCCACCACACAGAACCACACACACATACTCACACACACACACACACACACACACACACACACACACACACACACACATAAACATACATACACCCTGTTCTCTCCTGCCTGTCATCCTGTCAGCTGTGGATTTGGAATAAATCACAGGAAGTCTGGTTGGGGTTGTTGCCCGCTTTGGTTGAACGCTTGTCCAATCTGAGGCTTTCTTTTTTTTTTTGTGCCAATATATTCACTTTTTGCCCCCCAACCTTTTACTGTGTCGGCAGAATTTGCTGTTGTTATTCCTTTTTATTTGAAGATCATGACATGAACGATACCCCACGCTCCCTCACGGACCCATTCGCTGCTGGACACGTTTTAAAGAGCTGTCATATGTAGTGGAAAAAGACCCGGGAAGTCTTCGCTCTTCATGGACACTCAGTTTCTATAAGGATGTGTGGTCTGTTACCCCTCCCTATTAGTCACATGGATGTTTCCCCAGGTCTTACTGAATGGTGTTAACCCTCTCATTGCACTTAACCAGTTTGTTAATTCAGAAATAATTATCGTGTTTTATCATCTTTTCCCACAATGGCTTTTTTTTTTATTGGTCAGAGGAACAGACCTTAATTCCCCATGTGGTAGAAAATGTGCCATCTTCCTCATGAGACTGTTTCTCACTAACTGAACCAGTCGGTCTGTATCAGCACCAGTGGCGTCTGTGCCATTACCTTACACCTGCTTGTTCCTGGAAATGGACCAACGGAGAAAAGACTTATTATTTGGAAGAGTAAACACCTGAGGGGACATACAGGTCCACGAGAAACGGGATCAGACTCAAGGCTTGTGAAAGATGGAGTCTGACGATTTGGCGGGTTGCTTATGTGCCATCAGGTGTCGTGTTCGCACCTCTGGCTTTGACTTTATTGACTAGGCTGTCAATGCTCCCTTGCAGTGGGAGCCGTCACGGCGGGCCAGTTAAACGCAGACAGAAGAAGCAGTTGAAGATGGGAGGGAGGAGTGTCGTCGGTGCGAGCCCCACCTCTACTGGACACTGAGAACGAGGCACGGGGAGAGTTTCTCCCGCTTGGATAAAGAGAGTTAAAAGGAAATTTTTTGGCGGTGCTTCACCTCCTTTTCATTTGGATGCTGTCTTTACTTCTTGTTTGCCTTTTATCGTGGAATTCAGTAATATCATTAATATTGAAATTTAAATATATCGATTTTTATCTTGTGTATAGGTATTTGTTCAATTTTAGTGTGGGTGAGTTTGTGTATGAGTGTGTCTGAGGGTGTGTGATGCACGTGGCATACTGTATGAGGACTAGTGAGGGCATGTGGTCTTAAAAAAAAGGGTGGTGCACTGGGAGTGTTGATGGGCTGCAGTTTCTTCAGAAACAGTCGGAAACCTTTTGATTCCTTCCATTGAGTGTCCTTTGGTTTGTGTTTTTGTCAATCAATGTCACTGCTATGAAGTTTAGCTCAGTATGAATAAATGTAAAAACTAAAATGCAATGTGGTCTACATAAAAGCTTGTATTATAAATTAATAAATCTTTAAATAAGGTAACTTGTCTTGATTTGTTTTTCAATATTTCTTGAATGGCAACTAAAAGAAAAAGGCTGTGGCTATGGTTATTTTTATTGTCAATTAGTCCATTGAGGTGTTGTCGTATACTGGTATTGATGATAAACATGATATTTCACAAAGGAAATACTGATATTGTATTAATTTTACACAGGGTTGGGAAGGTTACTTTTAAAATATAATAGGTTACAGGTTACTTCTTACCATGTTAAAAATGTAATTAATAATTTTTGATTATTTCATCAAAGCAATGCAACTCATTACATTTGATTACTTTTTTAACAAATCTGTCACACTGGGCAATAAAGCTGAAAAAAAATGTCCAGAAATAGGCCAAAAGAGGACATTCCTGCACAGCAACAGGATGCAAAGCAACAGAATGAATGTTTTATGCAATATATAAACTTTTTACTAAAAAGATTATATACAGATGTAACCCCTATGTGATTTAATTATATTTTTTTCTCAGTAACTGATAACAATTACATTTATTTTGCAATTTTCTTATGTTTAACTAGTTACTACCCAACACTGACTATACACATGATTATATCGTGGAAAATTTCCTGTGCCTCTAAATAATATTTATTTATTTATTTATTCTCACTTTGTCTTTCTCTCTCGCTACAATTGGATTTTGAATGTAATTCATAAACCAAAAAAAACCCCCCGAATGCTGGTGCTTTTTTTTTTAAAAAAATGTGTGGAGAACTGTGATGGACATTTTGCAGTATTTCCAGAGTCAAAGGTAACATCAGATATCTTGTTTGCCTGATTAAGAGCTGCAACAATTGGTCAATTAACCTATTAGACAATCAACAGAAAATTAATGGGCAACTTGTTTGATCATGGAATAATCATTTGTCATTTATGTAAAAAAACAACAACAATCATTTACTGGTTTAATATTCCTTAAATTGAGAATTTGATGATTTTCTTTGTTCATGATAATTAAGTAGCTTTGGATTTTTGTATTGACGGTCAAATAAAACCTACGTTATTTGATTAATCTACTTACAGATAGCTCATAGAGTATTTGTAACATAACAGGTTATTAGTTCAGATTTAACAATCCGACTGATTTGTCTGATTTTGTAGATGTTAAACACATCATCTATAGGCTATATGTGACAGCTCAAGAACATACCTACATATTCTCACAATAATTTAGTTTTACTGTATAGTTCAAGTTCAGCTAAATTATTTTGAGAATATGAAGGTATGTTCTTGAATTCTCACATATACTTCATATATAAACATCTGCAAACAAAGCGAATCAGTCAAAGTGTTGAATCTAATCAACAAATAAGTTGTTGAAATGCACCATAAATACTACTTACAAATATTCTATTAACTATCTGTAGGTGAGCTATCCAAGTAAAGTGCTGTCAAACATACTGTTGGAAGATGTCACCGTGGATTAATCAAGAAAACAAGTGGCAGAGAAATCAATAATGAAAGTAATTGTTAGTTGCAGCCCTAGTTTGATCAATGTATTTATTATCTTTGAGTTATGGGCTGTCATAGAGGATTAGGAAAACCAGCAAATCACAACTAAGAGACCAACACTGGAATTTCAATCACCTGACAGCAGGTGGTCATATAGTGGGGAGGGGGATCATAACACTTGTCACTAGTCAAGGATCCTTGAATGGATTACTGAACTGTCAGGGGCCTCCCTGGACTTTACCTGGAAAATGTCACTCCAATTGACATGTACCATCCAGGGAGACTCAAAAAAGACCACAAAGAGATGCAAAGGAACTGCAAAGAGACAGAAAACTACTACAAAGAGACACAAATATACCCCAAAGAGACATAAATATACACCAAAGAGACACTAATATACCCCAGAGACACAAAACTACTACAGGGAGACACAATTATACCCTCAAGAGACACAAAATGACTACAAAGAGATACAAATATACCACAAAGAGACACAAATATACCCAAAAGAGACACAAAACTACTGCAAAGAGACATAAATATACCCCAAAGAGACACAAATATACCCAAAAGAGACATAAATATACCCCAAAGAGATACACAACTACTACAAGGAGACACAAAATGACTACAAAGAGACACAAATATACTACACAGACACACATATACCCCAAAGAGACACAAAATGACTACAAAGAGACACAAATATACCCCAAAGACACAAATATACCACACAGAGACACACAAATACCCCAAAGAGACACAAATATACTACTAACAGACACAAATATACCACAAAGACACCCAAATATACCACAAAGAGACACAAAGCTACTACAAAGAGACACACAACAAAAAAGTGGAAAACTACCACAAAGTCTGTGTGTCTTGCTCCTATGAAGGAAAGGTGGTGGGGCCTTTTGCATATCTGCTCCCAGACGCCTATTTTCTGGTAATCCACCCGGAAGGATCAGTAAGAAATCAGTAGCAATTACACCCCTGTGCTGAGAACTTTTTTTGTTTTATCAGTCTCCTTCTTTAATGATCAAACAACATGCAGTTTTATTTACTTACCTCTAGGTGGCAATAGCTCTCTGTGGGCCTAATGAGTGGGGGTCATAATGGGCTGATGGATGGAAGTATATACCTTTTTTATTTTGCACATACCGTCTGCACTGATAAAAGTTTAAGTAGCAGAATAAGGCAATAATTTGTGAGCTACTGTTTATAAATGGGTCACTAAGTATTTATGAAGCACCTGACAGAAACTTAACACTCTGTACAAGCTTAGAGGAATTAAAGCTATATCTGTGGACAGCTTCCTGATACATGACGAGGTACCAGTGGATTTCTGTTGTTCTAATTGGGTCATAACTTTATGTTGAGCTGACTTTTCAGCACTTTCTTCCTGTCTGCCTCAGGAATCTGCTCCTGACGTGTAGCTGCAAGACGTCCAGGTTTCCAGTTGACACTGGCAGTGTACCTTAGGAAAAGTGCAGTCAACCCACATCTTTCTCAACATACTGCACTCCCAAAACCTGCTATTGTGTTGAAATGACTTGTCATTCTACGTCTCTTCACATTTTCCACTTGCTCTTATCTAAGCCGCCTTTGACACCACGGCTTAGTGGAAAGTGTAAACAGGAGCGTCCAGCAGACCACAGAGGTGATCAGCAGTGTTTAAATGAGAGTCCGCGGAGGCAGTCTGTCGAGGTCTTTGCTACTTAAGTCCACCACATTGAGAGCTGCTGCAGGATGAATTGCTTACTGCAGTCGACATGAGTCAAAGCATGCGTGCAGCCAGTGTCTTGGGTGTGCTGCGGTGGGCTGTGGTCCAACCAATACTCACTGTCTGTCCCCGGAGGGCTGTCTGCACTCTCAGCTGCCTCCCTGTAGTCCTGATATGGAGGGCTTAACTCCCACTTTGGCAGCAGTACCTCCTCCAGTTTGGAGTGAGGAATCCTGCTCAAGTAGAAGTACATGTAAATTAGTTAAACAGTGCTTAAGTAAGATTGTTTGTGTTGAGAACAGCTCAAGTACGGCACAAAAGTGCTCTTATGTGGACTAATGCGAGGAGGGGTCCTGTCTTTACTGAGGTAAAAGTAAAAAGTACACATTACAAACCATTACAAGTAAAATTCCTTTATTTAACAGTTCACTTTAGTAAAAGTATTACCTGCAAAATACACTTGATTATCAAAAGTAAACACTGATTATTAGAACAACCCCTTTAGTGTTGTAAATTATTGACATACTGACTTATGAGCACAATTTTAACGTTGAAGATGCTCAAGATTCAAGATTCAAGATTAACTTTATTGTCTCACAAAGTGAGAAATTTGTTCTGGGCCGTTCGCCCATGCTGCAGCCACAACACAGAACATACAATATGATACAACACAATACCAAATATACAATAGATATGCGCATTCCATATCATACAAGGTGCCAAAAAGTGCAAGAAACATGGTGAATTAAGAAATGAATAAATAAAAGAATGAATAAATAACACCTAATAGGGCTAATAAAATGCTAAAATTATAATAAGTAAAAAATACTAACCTGTGCAAAACAAACAAATGCAAGTCATCTGAGCTCTGGTCTTATCTGACCTTGTTTACCAGCTTTATTGACACAGGAACAAACGAGTTTTTAAATCTGTTCAGTCTGCAGTGAGGGACTCTAAATCTTCTCCCAGATGATAGCAGCTCATACTCGCCATGCATGATGTGTGATGGATCGCAGATAATTTTATTTGCTTGTTGCAGAGTGGCCTGTTCATAAATACTCTGAATGGAGAAGTGCTCTTTAACACCAATAATTTTTCCAGCAGCATGAATTAGCCGAGACAGTTTGTTCTTTAGCTGCACAGAGAGGTTGCCAAACCAAGCTGTGATACTATACCTGATCAGACTTTCTAAGACTGCCTTATAAAAAATCAACATAAATCTTTGATCAACACCATGAATTCTCAGACGACGTAGAAAATGCAACTGTAGCTGTAGTCTGCAACAGAGGCCGTCGACGTGTGTGCTCCAGGTGAGTGCGTTGTCAATAAAGACACCCAGATATTTGTATGACTGCACCTGGGCAATGGCTTGGTTGTGGATGACCACGGGCCTGTGGTCACCCACTCCTCGAGGGTCGAACACCATTTCTTCAGTCTTATTCACATTCAGAATAAGGTGGTTATCGTCGCACCACTCAACAAACCTCTGAATTTCCAAAAAGTAGTGTGCTGCATGAAACTGCTTTACTACTGCACTACAGACTATAATTAAACATTTACTAATACATCATATAATGTTCATCATGTATCTGAACCTAAAAAAGACTAGTTACAATAGTTTTGAAATAAATGTAGTTAACTAAAAAACAAAATCCCTCTTAAATGTGATGATTTAAAAGCATGAAATTGAGTAAAATGAAAAAACTGTGTTACAAGTGACTAAATCTAGTACATGTAGGCTGCTTAGTTACATATCAGGTCTACTGTTTGATCACATTTTATTTCTCTGCCCTTTTAATCCATTTTGACACAATAACTTTATTGATTTAAGCTTTATTATTGACTCTGAAAACAGCAGCTGATAAACAATTTCTTCTGGAGGTCCATTTTTGATGATGAAGTCCATGTGGATATGATCAAAAGCTCCAGGGCAGCTACTAAACAGACATTTAAATAAGGGTTTTTTGATTATCCACTGCTGTTTTCAAGGTCGAGAGTGAACTATATAGCTCAATGTTAAAGGAGCAGTTTGTCATTTTAGTGAATACGTTTGTGGAGCGTTAGATGAGAAGATTTATATCACTCTCCTACTTTTGTGTGTGCTGTAGTCTAAGTTTCTCTGTTCTTAGTAGAGTACCCCTGGAATGAGTCCTAAAACCCAGAAATGACTAAGTGTTTTACCACTACCGGTTCCCTCGTCTCGAAGTCAGTGAGGTTTTGAATGGGGTTTTGGTTAGATGCCTGAAATAAGGTCTGTGGTTAAGCTTAAGAGGCCTCCATGTTTCGTTCTATGACATAGAATACCTCAGTAAATAGACCACTCGTGAACTTTAATGCTTCTATGTGTCTTAAAAAAGACAGTGCTAACAAGTGGCTAAATGAGACTACAGAACGTCATCACACAGAACATGGCTCTACAGCCTCGTTCTGGTGGCGATGTTAAGTCATGCGGCCGTAGTTTTTTTTATAGCCCAACGTTAGCTTTTTACTCCTGGCGATTTCATTTAGGCCTTAATAATCATAAAAGTGGTGTTCATCTGTGAAGATTATTTTGCTACAGAAGGTGTATCATAAACGTTTGTTTATGATTTGTCCATAATCCAGTGGAAAAATCCCACAACAATGCAACCAGTGTGATGCTAACTTCCACATTGGCCTTCAGACAAACATCATCTCTGGGGCACTCTGTGGTAGACAGTCTCGCTGTGCGTGCATGTGAGTCCCTGCGTTTGTAGCTGGCTAGTTAATCGCTGCTGCTCTGCGCTGTACTCATGCGACGGTTACAGGTGATAACTGCTGATAATGGTGATGGCTTCATTGCGAAAGGGTAGTGCTCACAGGAACTGCCCATTGGTTCGACAGCCTATTGGTTCAACATCCCATTGGTCCGACCACATTAAACTCATTGTTCCGAAGTCCGTTCCGAAATCATCATGATGCCCTGTGGTTAAGGTCTGGTTAGGTTTAGGCACAAAAAACACTTGGTTAGGGTCAGGAAAAGATCATGGTGTGGGTTAAAATGAAAAAGAAAGTGACAAACACATAAGCCGTGAGCCTGCTCCGCCTCAAGCCGGTCGCGGCGCACCATACGCCCGCCACGAGCCGTTCAGCACCGCGGACAGTCGGACTAATGGGATGTCAAACCAATGGGCTGTCGAACCAATGACATGGACCCGTGCTCACCCTCTGGTTCCTCCCCAGATTAACACCATTAACTTTGTCAGCACTGTTTGCGCTGTAGCACCCTCAGCTGTTAGCTCTAGGCTCAGCCACCCCCATGTTGAGAACCGTGTGCAGACAATCCCACCCCAGACTAGATTAAGATTAATATTACTCTCATGTCTGTATGCTAAACATGCAGCTAGAGTCAGCAGCTGGTTAGCTTAGCTTAGCATAAACACGGGGAAAAGGGGGAAACAGTTAGAATGGCTTTGCTCACTAATTAGCAAGTTTTATCTCATTGGTTTGTACCAGACTAGCTGTTTCCAAGTGCTTTCAGTTGTCATGCTAAAATAAGCTTGACAGCATGACTCAGAAGGCCATTACTCCACCATATCTTTACATAGCAAATACCTGTTTGTATGTCGATCTTAATGTAATGAATGCCGTATACAGAACCTAATGAGCAAAGCCTTGGTATCATATTTTAAAGTCTTCATAGCTCCCCTGCTCTCTGTTTAACCTCAGGCTTAAGGATAGATTGACTATAGAAAGCAAGTGAATGCCTGAGTCAAGAGGGGGTTGTGATATATGGGTTATTTTCTATTATGGCTTTTAGCTCCAAATCTCTTTTTCCCCTTTCACTGCTTCTGACTATTTTCATATCTGCCAGTTACTCCTATATTAAATCCAGCTGTGAGCACACACACATAAAGCCCAGCACGTACAGTAGACGGAGGAGGCACTACTGATACCACTGACTCCTGACTTGACATTTTGAATTACAGGAATTTCACATCAGAGCCAAACTAAAAACAGAGCAGTTATTACAAAAGGAGCGTCTTCACTCAGCAATAGAGTGTGAATGTGCGGTCATGACTCTGCATGTGTATTATCATGTGTGCATTCCTTTGAGTCTATTTATCCACACCAGAGGTCCTCTGATGGCACGAAATGAAAGAGTTCAGTAGGCCAGTGTGAAAACATACACACTCATGCAGGGGTTGAATTAACCCAGCAGGCTGTTAGCAAATGAGCAGCTTTCATGCTGACTCCAGAAGCTGCCGCTGTCTCTCTTCATCTCAGGACCTCATCTCTGCTCCTAATTGGGAGAGTGACACTTGTTTATGTGGCTCTTTGTTTCCAGACGAAAGGGATCGTAACCAGGACGTGGACTTTTGACCAGGTGTGTGTCGAGGAGGAGGAGGAGGAGGTGTTATAGCTTTATTGTTTCCATAACAAGCTGTAACAGAGGGACTGAGGGCGCGGCCAGTTAACCTCCTTTTATTTGACCGTTTATGTTACCAGATGGGCCCTCAGTTCCTTTCAATGTGCCACTGTAAAGAGCCACAGCTTTGACAACAATATCAGCTTTGTGTTCAAGAGAGGGAGAAACGGAAAGAAACGTCCAGAGCTCATACAAAAATATTTCTCAGCATTATTGTGCAGCAGGGATGGAAATTTAAGGTCAACAAAATTTACTGCTATCAGAGTTGCAGTCTGTGAACAAGAAATGACCAGACCTTATGGCTCATGAAGAATTATTTATTTGTATTACCTCACAATCGCAGTAATAGTCCCTTCCAGCTTCCAGCAGTGTATCTGTCACCACATGTCTGACACAGATGGCCCTTTTCCATCAAATTAGCCCCAGTTCTTGAATTGGTTCCGTTCAGAACAACACATTCTCACTCCGACCTCGTCACATATCCAGATACGACGTGAAAGGTACCCTGGGTGAGTTGGTTGTTGACGTTCTGGGATGCTGTGTCAAGTTCTGCCTGTTGTATGCATTGTCTCACTTCAAAATACACTTTCAAATTAAACGCACTACTTCAGTACAACAACGCAAATTGATATTTTGTTTTCCTCCAACAACTAACATGGTTAGGTTTAGGAAAAAAGAACAGGGTTTGGCTTTATAGTCTTACGGCATGCGAAAACCGCTCTCCCAGGTAAAAGTCTGTGTTTGTTGGACCCATCAACCACACCTCCTGCCCAACCTAGTTGGACTTTCGCCGCCTTAACTTTCGATCTTATCCCGCCAGGTTTCCCCCTGACACCGTCAAGCGCCGTCAAACTACACAGCGACCGGCCTCGTATCATGCTGATGTTAAAGTATGGCTTTTTTTGTCAGTGTCTGACGCTGCAAATCACTGCCCAAGTGCCGGATTACGACAATTTTGGGGATCGGGTTGTTAAGAATTCTTGGATCCTTAATGCTATCTACTGAATCAGCCCACGTGTCAATTAGTTTTGTGCATTTTTTTTTATCCTTTTTTTTTCACACTCTAAGCACAACCTTCGGAGAACACGGTATTAGATTTTACTACTCACACCTTTAAATCCTTAAATATTATCTTTCAGACCCTTGCAAAAGAGTTTCAAATGTCCAAAACAAAAGAACATCATCTTGGGTTTGTTACTAAGGTGCAGTTAAAAAAACTTTTTTTTCCCCAAAGAAATCATTCAAAAGTCATTGAACAAAGTTTTTCCAGAAAGAACAATGTGAAATTTTTCTCACATCCCAAGTTTGCATTCTTGATCATAAAACATCAAACAAATAAAAGAAGTAGTATACATTAGTTTCATTTTATCAATATGACAAATTGACCCACTCCAATGTGCAAAATTTAAGAAAAGCACTTTTTTGTGTGTCTGCATTCACAACTCATACCTATCTTTAAAGTGCATTATCTTGAGTGCCATTTTTGGCATTGGTCCTGTCTTGGCTTTGCATAGGGCAAAACTAAACGTGTTGGCTTTCACCTCCCTATTAGCCCGACGAGCTATCTTACCTAGATGGAAGGATCCAGCCTTAATTTAGTCAGTTTATTTATTTAATTTATCTATTTTCCCTTCCTAGTACTACCATTTTATGCAGATGTCTCTACTGTATTGACAATTTTTTTTATTCCATGCCTGAGAATAGACTTTGTCAGTTATGGTGAGTTGTGGTTGGCTGTATGTCTGATGTTGCATGAGAAGATGAATGTGTTGGGATTTGGGTGAATGTTGTTTGGGGAAAAAGGGAAAAAATTCTTTCCGTGTACACTTACTGTTTTGTCCATTATTGAAAAGTTAAAAAAAGACCATTGAAAGAAAAATAGAGTGCATTATTATCGCTTTATATGAGCAATAGCAGTGCCTTAATGCACTGTAGACACTGGAGAGGAAAACAGGAGGAGTCAGCATTTGGGACTTTTGTTTGCAGCCAAAAATGACCTTTAGTTTTATAAAACTGCAAAGAATAAACTCTTAGGTGTAGCCTGTTTTCTGTTGCAAAAAAAAGCATTCAAGGTTTCACACATTTTCCATAAGAGTTTTCTTATCTTTTATATGCTTTTATCTGTTGTCCCTTTCTGTCTCACTTAAATCAGGAATTTTAAAATAAGATGACACTTTAGAAGATAGCCCATAAATGACATATTACGCTATACATACAAATCAAATTAAAAGGTCCTTGTGAAATACTCAGTGGTATCCAGTAAGTACAAGGGTAAAATACAGGTAAGACTTTTTGTATGAACTTTTGAAATGACCCAATACATTTTAAATCAGATAGGCAATGTCTCTTTGCCATAGTAAGGTTATGAAAAGCTAATATGTTGTAGATTTAAATTGCCTTTGTAGTAATATAAATTGCTCTTAACACAAAGTTGTAACCTCCTTATTGCCTAATCTCTTGTCTTCTTCCCCTGTGTCTACACATTTTGTCCCAGCGTGAACCCAGTAAGTTTTTAATGGAATTGATTACACAGAAATTTGCAGGCTGTAAATTAAAGTGTTACTGAAAATAATTATCCAAGTCAAAGCTCCACATGAGCAGAAATGTTTGAGGTGTCAGATGACCACATTGTGAAGCGCATATAGATCCATATGTTATAGTAAAACAAAAACGATTAGGCTATTAAAGTATTCTCAGTTTATGCACATAGCTCACAGATGATGCATAAACATTCACATATCGTTTCTTTTACCTCAACATTTCTCTGTGATTTCTTGGCTCAGAAAAACTGTGTCCTCATTGTTTTGGTTGGGACGAGCGCTGACTTGAGGGCACTGGCTTCTGACCAAACCTTCTTCCTCCAGTTTCACTTAAAATGAAACACAAAATAAACTATGAAGGAAAACATACTAAAGTAATTACACACAGAACTGCGGCCAGAGTGTGGAACAAATGCGATCCAGAAAGTCAGACTCACTCATCACAAACAAGTGATCACAGACCTGTTTTGTTTGTGTACCTGTGATGATGTAACAACTTGGATCTTAAACCTGATTTGTGCTTATTTACAGTCATCACTATATTTTATGTAATCAGTGTTTTTCTGCTGCTCGGCCCCGGGTTGTTTCCCCTCGTATGTTGATTAATGTAACTCTGCCATCATTTACATTTTGGCAGTCATGACGATTGATCATTCACCGACTCCATTTGCTTCATCTTTTTACAACGTGTGATCTCTCCTTCTCTTTTCATCCCTGTTTACATTTAGGATGAACGTTTGCGTTTATGTTCAGGTGTCTCTGATTTGTTCTGATTTTACGCTCCAACGCCTGCTCTGATCGCTCTCCAGACATCATTAAAATGAATAAATTTCCTGATCTCCGGATATAGTCGTTGAATTACTTCACATGTTCACATTGTTGTGTGATTATTGCTCAGTGACACCAGATGCTGACCCAGGGCTATGTGATGTACTCATGGGCGGATAACGAGACAAACGGCCCCTGGGCACAAACACACAAAGGGCCCCACCACATCTCCTGTATAGGATCATGACAAACAGTCTCTGTGCTGGTTTTGTGTCTTTTTGTAGTTGTCAGCATATTTTTGTGGTTTTCTGTCTCTTTGTGGTGTTTTTGAATGTCCTTGTTGTTGCTTTGTGTTTCTTTATAATTAATTTGTGTCTCTTTGAGGCCATTTTGTGTCTATCAGGGGTATATTTGGGCCCTTTTTGTTGTTTTGTGTCTCCTTTTGGTATATTTGTGACTTTTTGGTAATTTTGTGTCTCTCTGTATAGTAACTTTGCATGTCTTTGTTATCATTTTGTGTCTCTTTAAAGGTCTGTGTCTGTCTGTTTTTGGTATATTTGTGGGGGGGTTTGGTCATTTTTGTCTTTTTGTAGTAGTTTTATGTTTCTTTGTAGTCATTTTGTGTCTCTTTGTAGTTCCTTTGCATCTCTTTGTAGCCATTTTGTGTCTCTTTGTAGTTCCTTTGCATATATTTATTTTCATTTTGTGTCTCTTTGTGGTAATTTTGCATGCCCTTGTGGTTGCTTTGTTTTTCTTTGTAATTATTTTGTGTGCCTTAGGGGTATATTTGTGCCTTTTTGGTCACTTTGTGTCTCCTTGTAGTTCCTTTGCATGTCTTTGTTGTAGTTTTGTATCTCTTTAAAGGTCAATTCATGTATTTTTGGGTATATTTGTGTCTTTTTTGGTCATTTTGTCTCTCTTTGTAGCTGTTCTGAGTTTCTTTGTAGTTGTTATGTGTCTCTGAAGTCATTTTGTGTCTTTTTAAAGAGATTGCATATTTGTGTTCCTTTTGGTCGTTTTGCATCTCTTTGTCGCTGCTTTGTGTCTCTCTGAAATCATTTGTGTCTCTTCTGTGTAGTTCCTTTGCATCTCTTTGTAGCACATGTTGTGTCACATGCCCCTGTCGTTGCTTTGTGTTTCTTTGTAATTATTTTGTGTTCCTTAGGGATATATTTGTGTCTTTGTTGTTGTATTGTGTCTCTTTAAAGTCATTTTGTGTCTCCTTGAGGGATATTTGTGCCTTTTTGTTCTCCCTTTGTCTCCTTGTAGTTCCTTTGTATGTCTTGGTTTTCATTTTGTGTCTCTTTAAAGACGTTTATGGGGTTTTTATTCATTTTGTGTCTTTTGGTATTAGTTTTATGTTTATTTATAGTCATTTTGTATCTCTTTGTAGTTCCTTTGCATATCTTTGTAGCCATTTTGTTTGTCTTTGTAGTTCTTTTTCATGTCTTTGATGTTGTTTTGTGTTTCTGTACTCATTTTTTGTTTTTAAGAGGTAATTTTGGGTAATCTTTTAGTCACTTTGGGTCTCTTTGGAGTTATTTGTGTCTCTGTGTAGTTCCTTTGCATGCCCTTGTTGTTGTTTTATGTTTATTAAAGGTTAGTTTTTGTTTCTTTTGGGTATAGTTTTGTATTTTTAGTTGTTTTGTGTCTCTTTGTAGTCGTTTTGTGTCTCTTTGTGGTAACTTTGAGTCTCCTCCTGGTTGGTACATCTTAATTTGAGTGTTAATTTTCTTGGGCCCCTCCGCCCTTGCCCTTTAGGCCCCTTCAGTAATCCATCCACGGCTGTACTGTCCATCTGAGAAAAATATGGTGTTCTCTCTTCAGATTCCTTCGTATCAATGTGTAGTTTTTCTCTCTTAGAAACACATGTAGACAAACAGAGCTACTATTTCTGCCATGTTATAACATCATGGCCTCATGCTGCATCATTCCAAACAATTATCTTGTTTTTGAAGTGTTAAAGTCCGTCCTCTACCCTCCCACTCTGCAAGCCTTCAAGTGTTTGAAGTGGTTTCTACGGCATCTGCAAATAGTGCTGCTCC
Organism: Epinephelus moara; assembly: GCF_006386435.1. Classification (NCBI taxonomy): domain Eukaryota; kingdom Metazoa; phylum Chordata; class Actinopteri; order Perciformes; family Serranidae; genus Epinephelus; species Epinephelus moara. The sequence continues at coordinate 26,700,993 of NC_065509.1, forward strand.
TTTCAAATTTATAGGTGCCCTTTATTAGACTGTGTGTATGTTGTTCATTAAGACATCCAAATGCTTTACAGTTCATTGCTCTTTTACACTGCCTGCTGGAGCCGGAGCTGTAATTCCAGTTAGTGAGGGATCAGATGGAGGTCAGTGCTGGCCTGTGGGGGTTGCAGCGCACCACAAGTCCACCAGTCCTCTCCGGACTACATTACAGCTTTTATCCTCACTAATGGGATCTCTTGGTGGGGAATCCCAAGGGTGATGGGGATTAAGATACCTGGCCTCACTTCCACGCGCCATTTAGCATGTGGGGCGCAGCAAATATGTTGCACATGCTGCTGCAGCAACCCCTACATTTCTAGCTTTGCAAAGAAACCAGCGTTTGGAGGTTGATTAATGTGTACTCACACCCAGACTGTCAGGGATCTGTCTTTATGTTCACCCTCTCCGTACACAGTTGCGTCTCCTCGCCTTGACCCAGTTGAATCTGACACCGTTTGCAACCCAACGAGAGAGTATCGGATGATGGAGAGCTGGGAGCTGCTCAGGCCGCAGAGACAACCCTGAATGTTAACTCTCTACCCTGCTCCACTTGAATGACATTGTTGGATATGTTTTGGAGTTTCCCGGTGTTACAGCCAAAGTTAAAAGAAAGAGAATGGAGGGGGAAAAACCTTGGAGGGTGAATAAAGAAATGAGGGTGGAATAAGTCCCATGTCTCTTTGTGAGGAGAAGCTGTGAAGGAGGGGTCTGGCTGCAAAAATCCGTCTTTCTGTCAAGATTTTATAACAGATAAGATGGTGCAGGGTCTTAAATTTGTTCTTCCTAGCTTGTCTTTGTACTTTTGTCTTTATTTCATGCTTGGTCACGACAGTGCTAAAGCAAGTGTCCGTGAGTCACTCCATCTGTGTGTCACATGGCGTCTGGGCGACTCTTTAAAAGAAACACGGCTCAGTAACCACATGAAATCAACTCCACCGCCAACACCACCTCCTCTGCTGCTCTCACACGCCTCCAAAGTGTTTGTGTGTTGTTTATTTCCATGTTCTTCATCAAGCTTTTTGATCCTCTCTGTGATAATGACAGATTAAAACAACCAGATGTGATAAACCATGCCCTGACACATACTCAGAATTGATTGCTATTTGTTTTGCCTTTTGTTTTGTGTTGAAACAGCGGTGCTCTTTTCTGCCACCCTGCTGGGGACTCACACGACCTGGCAGCAGAAACAGCGGCGGCAGCCATGGTGCTGAGAGCAGCAACAAGGAAAGGTCAGGTGGAGTCCATTGTTATAGAGCTGTCAGGTGCCTGATTTATGGGCAGCAGGTTCACTCTGTTTGTGGTGCTTTAACTCGCTCACTGTTTCCATATTTTTGTTTCATACGCAGGAAGAGAAAGATATGATTTAGATGGGAAAGAGCTCACAGACAGAGTCCTGAACAATCTGCACCACTTTTGCTTTTGTTCCTGGTGCGAATGTAAGCTGACACTGCGTTCTACAAGTAGAGCAAAAAATATGTTGGAAAATGGTGAAAAATAATCTTTATAATGTCTTTAAGTCACTAACAATCCAAAACTAAAAATATTCAGTTTACAATAAAATAAAGCAAATCATCACAGCAGAAAAGTTGCAGCCAGAAATGCATGAAAAGTTGCCCAATCATCAAAATAGTTGATAATTTTCTGTTGAACAAGTAATCAATTAATCACCTCATTATTACGTCTTTGTATCACTTGATAGACATGACATGACTTTGAGCAAGGCACTTATCCCTCAGACTGTTCCTGTGAAGCTTCCTGTGAAGCTCGGGAGCTGCAGTGGGCAGCTGTCAACCGCGAATACTGTGAAACACGGAGCTGGAAAAGAACACACATTCTTAGGTTTTTACGAGGTGCTTTCATGCAAAGTTCGATAATGTTTTTTGGGTGCAAAGTAAAAATAATGTAAATATTAGGGGGACCTGATGCACATGACAGCTGGTGTTAAACCCTCTGATGTTTTCATGTGTCCTCGGGGTGTTTGTTGTGGGTGACTAGAGGGCATCTGGGACTTGGCGGCAGGGCGGAGTTCCTTTGGTTCTGCGGTGGAGTTGGTGAACCAGCGATCTTTAAGCTGACAGTCATTCAACACCCTGCCAAGTCACAGGCTCGTAATTCAACAGCACCTTCTGGATACATGGCCCCTGCATGAGAGGGGAGAGTGACAGCAACACACACTGTATGCGGGGAAGAAGCATGTAGAGAGACATTAAATTGGCCTTGACATGATGGGCAATATAAAAAGAAAACAGACTACATTAAAGGTTCCCTGGATGGTTTTCTTAGCCTGGCAACACCAGACCATTTCGCAAATGGCATCTGTCAGAGCAAATAAAGCCTGAGCCTGCAGATTTGTGGTTCCCAGGGTATAGTTTTCTGTCTGATGCACCTGTAACCACACCCAACAGTGATGTCACCAGTCGCCAGAATAAAATGTTGACATTATTCATTTCTGCAAACCGTGGATACGTTAAAACTTAATTTTTTAACAACACTGTGGTTAATGTGTGGTAAAGTTTAGGCACAAAAACCACTTGGTCATGGTTAGAAAAATATCATGTTTGGCTTAAGACACCCAGTTTGAGGGGCACATTTCTGGCGGGAAAAAGTAGTGGTGTCACAGTAAAAGACAACCACTTTTCCGCCGCTGGAAACACATCAATAACTCGCTACATCACACCCAGTTTTGTTATTTGTTGGTTCTCAAACATGAATAGATATCACGCCATCCATCATACCCTCCACCTCCAGATGACAAAGTCAGCTTATAGGTAACTTTACAAGTGTTTATATAAGACATGAAACATGGTTTGCAGAAATCAAGCAGCAAGCCCCAGAGCTGAAAAATGATGCCAAGGCAGAAGTGCAAAAAACTTCAGTTCCTCTAATGGCCTCTTGAGGCTCTGGAAGTCTGTCAATTCCCAGACACCCGTGTTAAAATGCCCAACTCAACAGCAGAAGTAAATATGTTTACAGCCTCGTACAAAAAACAAAACAAAGAAAAAAAACAAAAACATTTTGGTTTCTCAACTAATTTCAACATTTATGACAACTGTACCAGGCTCAATTTCTTAACTCACCCCTTGACTTTTTATCAGCCCTTTTTTACACTGAGATCAGTGTGTGATCATAGACTGCATGCCTGCATCATGGAATCAAAAGATGGTCATGACATTTAACACAACAGCGTCAGCCTCTAGTATGACATAAAACATACAAGTCGGCAGTGCTATATAAATGATAACAATCATTTACCATCCCTGTTATGTGGCGGCTGATCCCGTCCTCTGCTTGGAGGTCAAAAAGCTCCAGATTGTCATTGTTTTCCCAATTTGTGAACATTTACAGCCGCTGTTCTTTTTTGAGTTAGCTGCTAACTGCAAACAGTTACTTTTTAAATCTCCTATGGTGAGTCACAAGCATAACATGTCATCAAAACATCACACCCACCTATGGTCCTGTCCTGCAGACTGTCCTGTTTATACAGACATTATTTCTGCGCTGTTACTACCTCCCATGGTAACTTAAAGGTGTGACCACTCAATTTTCCCATTCCACAATTGTACCTTATACACAGCACAGGACAGAACAGGCAAGGGGCCAGTAAGGCTTACAGGTCCGCATATTTAAGGTTGAGGCTGCTTGAGTGACAGGTTGTCCGCAAGGCATCTCTAGTCTTTGAATCAGACCCACCCCTCATTCCTCCACAGCTCCAGTACTCGAACAAATATGGTCACTTTGGCTCCAAAAAACGAAGATGAAAATGGCCGAAATGTCAAACTCACGGCTTCAAACTAGTTGTCCAGAAACCAGTGGGTGCCATCATGGTAGCTTCGTCCATTACTTTATACAGCCTGTGGCACAAACGTAGGTCAACAAAGACAAGATTTTCATCTGGTTTTTATTTTTTGTGGGCAAACTGAATGAGTTTCCCTCCTCATAAAACATTTGCAAAACCTGCGGTTCACTGTTCTCAAGCCAGCTTTGTTTACACTAGTTTTAGGGTGCGGTTACATTCAATACTATGATGAAAGTTTTATAGATTTTTTTGATATAAATACTTACCAAATTTCAAATCAAACTGATTTTGACAACAACTCAACGCGACACCAAGTCCACTTCTCTTTTTTCTGATGCTTTCAGCTGTATTTTATTGAAAGAAAATGAGATGCGTTAAGATTATTTGAATTAATCAAACTGATGTACATTGCAGTGATGTATTACATTGTAATGAATAACATAAAACAAAACCATTTACACATTTAAAAAACTAATCAGGGTACTTTTTAGTTACAATTTAACTGAAATCATTTCGTTCATCAAATCTATTGACACTGCGAAGGGGTGTAAGTTCAGTGAATGCAGCTGTTTATGAATAGTGAATAGATACAAAGATAGAGGTGATGGATGTATCGATAAGGAGCTCGACCCTGAGTGTATATCCCAGTGTAGTAATGTCCGAGTGTCAGTGGGAGCAGGTCTTGGCTGAGTGATGGTGTTACTAATCTGGATCTAGATGGGAGTTGAGCTTGAGGACACACAGCTGCAGCCCAGCCTTGTCTGTACTGAGATCAGGCTTTGGCCACCACAGCCGCCTCTCTCTCCCTCTCATAACAGGCTGTTGTCACTGGTCCCAGTGCCTGCGCCGAGCCACCAGACGTTTACGCTGCCTTGCATGCTTCTGGGAAAAATGGGAACAATTGGTGCAATTGGATCAGTGTGTCTGTGGGAGGAATAGCTCCAGTATTATAACAGGTTGTAATTTTTTATCAGGGTTACATAATCATTATTTTCATAAACAAGTTTATGAGTGAGATAGAAGAGAAGAGTGGAGGCAGAATTGGTTTGAAAAACATATTTTTATTCAATATTTAGGGAGTGAAGAGAAGTATGGCAGGTGGAGGGAGACATTTATGAACTGTTTTTACTGGTTTTGCTGGAACAGGACGTCTCTTTCAAAGTCTCCTCCAACTGGATCCCTGTTGTCAGACACAGTTGAGGTTTTTCTCCAAGTTTTCCTTGGCTTTGCATGGGGTGTTTTGGATTCTGCCGCTTATTATAAACAGACATGCATTCGCAAAGCTTTTGTGATCATCCCAGATTCTCAGGCACTCACGTCCTCTGGGCTTTTTGTTCATCTGGCTGCGGATAACCTTTAGATAAGTTTACAATTAAACAGTTGTCGCTGGAACGTTTTGTCACAGCCCTGAAGCTGTAAATCCCTGTGCCATCTCCTGTCTATTGAATTTATGGACCCCAATCAGCCGCGGATTAAATGCTGGTCAAAAACAATAAGCTCCAGCTGAGCACAGAGCAGAGATGTGCCATGCTGGAATCCAATTATGAGCGTCATTGCTTCATCAATCTGTCCACAGCTGAAAAGAGAACCAGTCAGGGGGACAAAACCCTGAGCCGAGCTTGTGGCCGATCTGCATAGAGAGCATTATTCTCAGGAAAATGAGCTCCACAGCTTCCAGGGGTCTGTTTCGGACACTGGGAGAGGGGGCTCGCTTTGTTTCTGTGTGATATGCGGTGTTTAAAGGATTAAACCATGGGTGTGGAGCTGCCCTGAGCGCTTGGACAGCTCTGAAACACAGTCTGCGGCTCCTCTGTTCAAAGCGCACAGGGACAAGAAAGGGACGGCCTTGTTACTCCCAGGCGTACAGGAAAGAGGCTCCAGTAAAAAGTGCATGGCCAAACCTCAGTGAATTCCTGATGAAGGAAAGAATGCAGCGAGAGAAGCCACGTTCTCTTCCTTCTTAGGTTTTTTTTCTCATAACCATGAAAACCTCCCAGTGCAGTCTTTTGGCTTGCTCAGCTCCTCATTCACTTGCAAAGCTCTGGCACAATTAGAATCATAAAAACAGCCCCGTAGTAGATATCTGGGGGAAAGAGGTGAGCAGTGGAAAAATGGGGGAAAGCAATAATGGCTCAACACACACTCACACACACACACACACACACACTGATAATTAGCCCTTATTAGGAACTTTAAATTGTTGTTGGAGACAGTGGCAGGGTGTGTCTGCGTAAAAAGAAGGCCTTGTTTGTCTTTATTCACTGACAAGCTGTTTTAATGTATTGCCTAGGATGTGTCTGCTTAAGCGAGCCTGACAGTGATTATGTATACTGCTGTTGTGTAATGTTGGAGAACGGTGTCACCAAATTGTTATTGCATGTAAGTGCAAGGATTAGCAGCTGCAGATAACAGCCCAGTGAAGAGATCTGGCAGCCTCACCGCCCTGTTTGTTACAGAGATGCATCTGGATCATCTTCTGTTGCTTCATACAAGATGAAAACCACAAGTGCCCCAAATTATGCGGTTAATTAAGAAATGAAATGACAGAGTAAAATAAGAAACATCAACTCATCATCATCTTATAGACTGTTTTCAAGGCTGGTTGTTACTCTGAAGCATGACAGGCTTTAACACTCAAAGGTGCTTTCTGTTGCGTTCGGGGGCTGGGGTTAATGTACACACACACACACACTCTGCCTGGATCCCACTCCTCAGTGAACAGACCGCACTGTAGCCGATATCAGGGCTTCTTTGTTACCTGGCAACTCGTTGTTCCTGTGGGCGGATCCTTTGTGAGCTCTCCGGAGCAAAGAACTGTGGCGATAACATTCCAGAACATTCCACTCAGGACTCAGGTGCCCCCTCCGCCTGGATTTAGTGGACTGTAGAGCTGTTTATTCTGATACTAAAAAGGATTACCAAGGTAGCCCGGCTTACATTTTTATCATATTTTCAGGAAAAAATGTAGTTTGCTGTAGGGGGGGTGTATTTAAACCTGTTATTGGAAGTAAAATTTGAGCATAAAAAAATAGTCATCGTTGAGTAAACTTACCATAACTAAGTGCTAAAAAAACAAAACAAAATACATAAACTAGATCTCTCAAAGCACTCATCTTTGCTTCTATATTAACAAGCTGTATCAGCCAAAGTGCTCCAGACAAACAGTCAGTGACTTGGTGGTAAACAGTATACAGCAGCTACATAGCCACAGAGACAGGAGCTGGTTGAGATCTAAAGGAGAGTTAAAGGTCCAGTGTGTAGGATTTCGGGGCATGTAGCTGTGACAGGGGTAGGATCAAGTCACTGTTTTGTCATAAGTAAGACTCAAGTCTTTGCACTCAAATCCTAAATCAAGTCCTGAGTCAAGATTGACAAGTCCCATGTCTTAAACTTTGCGTTAAGAGTCCTAAACAAGTCATAATTTGTCTTTACCAAATGCAGTGCCATTTTAACGACTAAAATTTTATATTAAATCTACAAAAATCATGAATGCTTTTTTTAAAAAAAAAAGTATTTACTTGTTAAAACACATTTGCTGGACGTTGTGTATCCTTCTCTAATTTTCAACCTGGACGTTTTGCATACTGCAATTTGGTTTTTGTTGACCACAAAGTTTTTGTACGCTAACAAGATTATCTTTGTAATAATTTTTCCCCACTAGTGCTTAGTAACCTAACGTTAGCTATTTAAGGTTCTATCCTTGAACTTGACTGGATGCTGTTAGATTGGTTCAAACAAACTGGAACCTGGGAATTAAGTGTTGATTTGCAGTGAATAAATAGTGTTATTGATAGTTTGGATCAGGAACTGGAGGGATATGAATTGATTCTTGACACACTTTTTAGATTTAAAATTAAAACTCTTAGTCTTTGGGCTTAGAGGATAAGGTATTTTTAATTCCAAAGGCTCAAGCCCAAGCGAAGTCACGAGTCATTGGTGTAAAAGTCCAGGTTGAATGATAAGTCTGTTTTGATTTTGTCAGTCGCGTCTAAAGTCATCAGATTTGTGACTTGAGGGGTGACCTCTAGCTCATCTGGTAAGTTATCCGCCTCATATAGTCCTTTGCAGCGGCCCGGGCTCAATTATGCAAAAACAAAAAAATGCGAATGTCCCTGTCTTGGGCCAGTGTTTGATTTGTCTGTTCTGGGCAGCTGTAGAGCAACATGGTGGTCTCCTTGGAAGACCCGCTCTGTATGTAGATATAAACAGCTCATTCTAAGGTAACGAAAATACAACAATGTGTTTTTTCAAGTGATGATAAACAAATTAAAACATAGTTATGAATATTATATACCATTCCTGCAAATGGATGCTCCTAAATCCTACACATCCTGGACCTTTAAAAGGAGAGTGAATATTGACTTACATTCCTGAGTTGGCCAGAAACACAACTACAAATGGATGCTAATGTGGCTCAGTTGTCAGCAATGTGGCCTCTGGAACAGAACCAGTCGGTACTGTTCAGAGGCCAAAAACTAAAAGGGGACAGAGTGTTTGCAGTCGGGGCCCCAAGGCTCTGGAACAATCTGCCTGAGGAAATCAGGTTGGCTAAGTCAGTAATCTTTTTTTAAAGTCCCTTCTAACAGCATGCTTTTATCAGGATTTTATTTGACTTTTAATTTCCTTTTAACTGTCTTTTATTTCCTCAGTTTCGATGCAACAAATTGTTTATTTTAATGTGTTTTCTCTTAAAAACCTGTTGTTTTTGTGACGTGTCTGTGTTATTTTCCTGCCTTGCAAAGCACTTTGTAATGCTGTTTAAAATATGTGTCTGTGGCTTGTTGTGTTTCCCCGAAGAGGTCAAAGAAATCATTAAATACAACTTTAAATAATGCGATTTTAAACTAGTACACGTTTCGTTGAGGAGTATCCAGGAGTACCATTGAACGTCTGCTTATTCTGTTCAGGAAACCAACTTAATAAACGCAGAATTGGTCAGTGATGGAGTACAGGTACGGTTTAATATTATGAATATTTAAAAAGAATTAGGCCATTTCCCCCAAGATCGATCACATGATTGGAGAAACTTGTTAAAAATACCTTTATACCTGAAACTTACCAAACGGGGTTGGAATACTTTCGATTTTTATAGAAATGTTTAACCAAAGTTCGTAAAAGAATAAGTAAAATAGGCTATGTTTGGAGTTTCCTGAGTGAAAGAAAAGTTCAAACCAACATTTCAGTGCAGGTAGACTGGAGCCTCAGAGGGTCGTACTCACAGGGGTCGAACAGGGATATGCAGATGGGAGGTAAGAATATCTTTTCAGAAACAAACTCATCAACTGTCTCTGTGCATGAAGCAGAGACTCATGCAGAAGACTGTCAGTGGGAATGTTCGCTCTGAGGCTGTAAATATTTGGGTCTGTTTACAGAGCCCTTTACAGCAGATTTGTTCCCCCACTCAAATGACCTGAATGCTTTTTGTCTCCGTCTCCTCCATGGAAACGACTTCAGGAAGTTCCGTCTCATGTGGTCAGATGGTTTGCAGTCACCCGTGTTGTGTTGCTATCAAAGCCTTGTTTGATGATTTCACAATATTCAAACCATATTGGTGCGATGAAGGCTTCTCTCTGACTCGGCCTGTCGCTCTGCTCGTGGCTCATACGTTTGCATTTTCCACAATGTATAACAGCTGCGTGGACATCTCCACTCCAGACTCTTTTACTTCGGTTGTCACTGTTGATCACAGATTGAACGACAGACACTTCTGCATTATATCTGTTCTCACCAAGCAACTCGCATATCACAAGATTTCCAACATTCCCTTAGTAATTTCTCCCCTCTGGTATCAGTTAAAATTACCCAAATACTCAACCCACACTTGAGTTCCTATCAAATATTCTGGCGCTGAGCTTCTCATCGTACTGGGAGGTTTTGTGCTTTTTTCATGAGGAATTGAAGCATAAAAAATATTTTCTTTTGTTAATTTCCCCGTTGGGCAGCATTGTTTTCAGGGTCAGAGTTTGTTCAGGGTCATGATACACATAACAAGAATAATATTAGTGATAAAGAATGAAACGCGACACTTTTAGAGTCAAAGATCGAAGGGTTTGGTTCTCAGTTGTGTCAGGTTCAAATAATCACATATTACACGCCACTTTACATCCATTTTTGTACTGTTTTTCCTCAGTATCACTTGACTGAAAAACAATATTTGCAAGTGCAGTTGTTATCTTAATAGCACAACATATCTGCAGCCAACATTCTTCTACAGAGAGCTGGCATTAATTTGACAACAATCTGCAAAGTGACTCAATAGCGATATGTGGATTTATTTTGCCTTTTGGGACCATAATTCCTGTTGTAACCATTATACCGCTTGATTACGCCAACAGATGCCCTTCTCCTTTCCATGTATCCAGGCCAGAGAAATGTTTTAAGGTTGTTATGGGAGGCCAGAGGTTGCAGTGACTAAATACCTTTTGGGATGACTTCCAGTCTCAGCGGCAGACTCTCTCCTGTACACTTTGCCCAGACTGGTTAACGATATGAGGAGACACACTCTCCACCTCTCCTGATGGATTTCATCGCAGTTTGCATTCCTTAGTTCTGTTTTTGCTAACTGTGTTTTTCCCTTTTTTTTCTTTTCCTCATACAGCTCATGCAGCCAAACTGAAATGACATCATGCCGAGGGGAAGTTGGGCTGAATACGTACCCACAAGGCCCTGCAGGAGAACCAGGCACTGACGGCAGGAGGGGTTTCTGCTCAACAGGAGGATGAGATATTTATCAGGGAGGAAAATATGATGTCTGAAAAGGTAATTCCTGGCACAGATGAAGGTATTTATCAAGTGCTGCGAAAACACGTGGACTGGAAATGTGGAAAATGTCCTCTGTGTTTTGACCTGATGATGAGGAGAGATAGAGGATGGACAGATGGGATGGAAGGGCTTTGATGAAAAGGAACGGGGTGAAGAAGCAATAAATATATCCGGATGGAAAAAAAGAGGACATAAAACACTGTGGCTGGAGAGGAGAAAGGGGACATTCTTTGTGTTCACAGTTCCCCTCTTTAAAGAACCGCTCTGGCTCCAGTCCCTGCGGTTCCTTAGTGACAAGAGGGTCTGGCCGAGTCAAGAGCTACAGGATTGTTATAAAAGGTTCACTCTACTGTTTTAAGGCTCAGATGGCTTGTTTGAATCTAAAGCCAATTATCAGCTTAAAGACCCCAGAGAAAACCCTGTGATCCAGTTAATAAATCCCCATTTGCTTACAGAAACTGTCGCGGGGCCCTCACAGCATGTCAGCTTAACGGTCACACATGTCTTGATCCCCTGGCCCACCGTGGCATTCATCTTTGATCACCACCTTAAAGGTCCAGTGTGTATGATTTAGGGGGATATATTGGCAGAAATGGAATATCATATAATAGGTATGTTTTCTTTAGTGTATAATCACCTGAAAATAAGAACTGTTGTGTTTTTGTTACCTTAGAATGAACCGTTTATATCTACATAGGGAGCAGGTCCACAGAGTCCACCGTGTTGCACCGCCATGTTCCTACAACAGCCCAGAACAAACAAACCAAATACTGGCTCTAGATAGGGCCATTCTTATTTTCGTGCTGGCAGCCTTGGAGAAACACAGTTTTTTTTAACGTGAGACTGCTTTATTCAGTGTTTTTGCCAGTTCAAATCACCGGCCTCTTTTGTTTTGGAAAGGAAGAGACCTCTGTGGATAATTCAGCCCCCGATAAAAACCTCATGGAGTTCAGCTTTGACACATGGGAAAAGTTTCTGCTGGTTGCAATCTGCAATTGCTAGATGCTGGATGCTGCCAAATCCTACACACTGCTCCTTTAAAACAGTGGGTGCTGGGCTAGCGGCCCATCTGTGATGTGTCTAACAGCTTCGGAGAAACGCTGCTTTGTAACGTAAACTGCTTTTACCGGTTTTAATCTATGGGTCCGATTGTTTTTGTGGATAATTAGGCTCCTGGTAAAAACCTCCTGAACAATGAACAGTGAGGGAACTCTAACCCTGAGAAGTTTCAGCTGGTTACAATCTGCAGTCTTCACTGTTAGATGCCACCAAATCCCCCTAAATCTTACAAACTGGACTAATAATGTAGAATTGTATTTACCTCAGTCTAATTTGTGCTTGAGGAAACATATATAAGGGATGAACTCTGCACAACATGGAGCTATTACAGGCTTTGACTTGTGCTCAGCGCCACAGCACCATTTCCATGGAAATTTAAGGTATGCCTACTCTACACAAACTCAGTGTGAACTCACTCATCTGGAATTCTCCACGCCGCTCTCCTCCAGGTTGAACAAGCTCAGCCCCCGACAGCTAATGACACATATTAGGGAATCCTGCACAAACACTGAATAATTAGAAAGAAAGTCAAACAGAAGTGACAAAGACAAACCAGTGGCTTTCTTTTTCAGTTTCCCTCATTTGTTTTCCACTCTCCACCTTCACACAGTGACAGACTAATAACGCACTTCCCTGAAAAGTGGTCAGATGTTAATGAACATGACAGTCATTTCTCTTGAGGGGGAAAAAGTGGGTCTCTGAGGCGTATTTTCTTTGTTTTCTTAAATGAATCATCTTGGAAAGTGAGAGTGTGGGTCAGACAAAATGACTGAGTGATGAAGATTTGGGGGTCGGGGGTTTAGGAGAAAGGTCGCAGACCTTCAGGACCTCAGTGTGAAAGTGACAGAAAATACACCTCTAACTCTGTTAAATAGCTTCTGTGTTGCTTTGTGAAAGGGAAATTCTTTTTTTATTTATGACCCTCATCAGAAACAGTAGTGAGGTGCAGTAGTACAATGGAAATATGTGAACAAACGATCATGCCATTTATATGAGGCCAGTACATACAGTAAGTCTTAGTAAAAGATTCAGGCCCCGTTTACACAACAACGATTTCAACTGAAAACGGTAAACTTTAGTTGCGTTTTGGCCGATCGTTTACACGACAGCTGCGTTTTGGGTGCCCGAAAACGATTCGAAAACGGGTTCCAGAGTGCAACTTTTTGGAAACGGCAGCGTCTCTGTTGTCATGTAAACTTGCAATATGCAGTTACTCTGAAAACGGAGAGTTTTCGCACATGCACATTACGGTTCCAGTCACTACGCATGCCGACTGTCACAACAACAATGCCGAGCTCTGTTTGTGCCGTGGTGTTGCTTTGCAAATTTACACTGCCACCCGTTGGCCTGGCGTGCATACTACAGCGTTTCCAGTAGATTTTGTGGCTACGTGTGAACGGGGATCGTTTCAATAACGTCGTCATATAAACTCAGAAGTTTTTTAAAACGCAAAGGACAGACTTTTCCGTTTTTAGAGAAACCGTTGTCGTCTAAACAGGGCCTTAGACCCACAGGGCACCTGTGCTGTAGTCTAGTGGTTCTCAGACTTTTTGGCTTTTGACACTTTAAAATAAAGTAAGACTTACTTGTGACACCACAGTGAATGACATCAGTGTGAACAGGAAGTAAGATTTCCTTCTCAGATTAATTTGAAGGGTTTTAAGAGACCAGTATTTCACAAGAAAAGGTATGAATATATACATCTCATCTATCTATCTATCTCAGGATGAGTTAAACCACAAACACAAGAATCATAATGGTTCAGATGTGGCCTGGGTCAACAAGGTCCGCATCAGCTGTTGAGGAACCGAGCAACCTGATGTAAAATGGGCAACTGGAACAAGACGAAGATGAACTAGAGCAGTTTCGAGAGAGAGTTTCTTTTCAATTATCTTGTGAGTTCTCAGATTTACAGTGGATTGGGCAACCTCTACTTTGGGAAACACTGCTATGCTGTAGCCTGGTAGCTTACAGGCTGAATGTACTAGCATATTAATGCTGAACCAATAGGATGACTAAGAGACATAGTGAACTACTTGGGGCGTCGGTGGCTTAGTGGATAGAGCAGGGGCCCTATGTAGAAAGGCATCGCCATCGCCCCCCACCGCCCTGCCCACCAAAGGTACAAAAAGCCCAAAGAAATAATCTTTAAATAAAATTTGTTTTTAGCCACACTAGAGTGCTGAAGGAATAAACCCTAAAGCTCGAAATTGAGTTAGCATTTTAGCACTCTTGGTTCTCCCTTCTTGATGTCAATGGGTTTTTTGAATGGGTTTTTAGTTAGATGCCTAAAATAAAGTCTTTTAACTTTTGTTTAGAGAACCAGGGTGATGCTAACTTCTGGGTTGTTCTACAAAAACAACGTCATCCCTACAGCACTCTCTAGCAGCATGGCTCCAGGGATGGCGATGTTGGTCCTTGACAATAACATTGAGCATTAACAGCCTCACAAAGCTGCAAACATGGCGGTAGACTGCAAGTCTTGTTGTTTCTCACATATGCCCGTCATGTAGACTGTAAAAGTTTATTCTTACATCGTTCAAGGAAAGCAGAGTTTTTAAAAGAAGTAGCCATTTAATCCCAGTAATATATAAAAATGAAAGTTCTCATGCAGTAAAATTAGTTTTTGGCAGCATGTATTTTCTATAAATCACTTGTGCAGAATACTCTCATGTTGGTCTGCTCCCTGACCAGAGGGCCTGTTCAGTCACAATTAGTGACTGATCTGATGCTGCATAGCCAAAGGGTGACCATTAACGTGGCCGTCCCACCTGGTGTCCATGTCTAAATGAGCAGAATGTGTGACGTGGAGCTCATGGTCTGCAGTGCAGCGGGGAAAGAATGACACCATTAAACAGAGGCGGCTGTGTGTCAGTGACACAGGGTCGGGTCTCAGTCCAGGAATTTTCTTTCATCTGGAGTCGACAAGTTCTCCCTGCTTTTAAATGCCAGACATGCAAGTCAGGCGAATTTATAGTCTAAAATGTGACCTGTGACTGTCTGTATTAGACCCGTCCACAGTGTTTATTTACACTTTTCCACCACCCAAAGCATGCTGGGAGCCTCAAGGCTGCAGCTTCTTGTGACTCCTGACAGTAATAAGCAGGTAAAGCCTGAACAATTGAATGAACATGTCAAACAAAGCAAATGGATTCAGAAATGAAAGATATACGACCAACAGCCGTTTTTAACTGTTTGAAGGCGGGTTTTTCCTTTACTGCAGGTCCTCGTCTGAAAACTGAACCATGAATGAACCTAAAAACACGTGTTAGACAGGGAACTGCTAATCTACCGTACAACAGACAGCAGACAGGTGGGACACTTGACCCTGAAAGTTTTTCTTTGTTTAATCTTCAGCAGACTTCTTAGCACACACATTAATCTACACAGGTTGACGTATGAAGAAATATGTACTGGAGACTTAATCATGTGGAAAAAGCTTTGATACAGTTTTCCAAAATAAAGGCTTAAAAGGAATAGTTTCACTTTTTGGAAAATGTGCTTATTTGCTTTCTTGGTGAGACTTAGACTTTATATATGCTCTAATACTTTAAAGAGAAACAGACAAAGAGGAGAGGAAAAAAGAAAGTGGAACTGCCAAAAATTGCAGTTATATATTTAATCCATATGTTTCCTTTCTATTTTTGTTTTACTGAAAATTAATAACATAGATTTTCTAAATGAAGGGAATAGTTTAACCTTCTGCGAAACTGTTATACTTGCTTGCTTGCTGAGAGTTAGATGATTAGATTAAAGCCATTCTCATGTCTGTATACTAAATATGAAACTACTGCCAGCAGCTGGTTAGCTTAGCTTAGCATAAAGACTGGAAACCGGTGGAAACAGCTAGCCTGCATACCAGCCCCTCCAAAGCTCACACATTTTTATCTAGTTTGTTTAATTTGTACAGCAGTGGAAGTGTAAAGACAAACAATTCATGGTTTTGCAGGAAGTTATGTGTGGGACTATTTCTCAACCAGGTGCCATCCCCCAATAAACGCCTGAGCAACCAAGCAAGTGGAGCAAATGCATCCCCATTATTTAAGAATAAACTTACCATCATACGATCAGCATAACCAACCTGTTTTCATCCCCACGTTGTAAAATACTGACACTTTGTCACAACCCTTGGCATGTGATGTCGACACCAAAGGCTTCGTTTGGTATCTTCATGAGACGCACTGGGCTTTCAACTAACTCCAATGTAAATATATCCATGGCAATACTTGACACCGAGAGCAAGTGATGTGGCATAAAGAGCAAGACAGTCTGTGTAGGGTGGGAGGGAGGGAGAGAGGGAGGACATGATGGGTTAAACACTTTCACTCAGGAGACCACAGTTTGTGTCCAATGTGAAACCAAAAGTCAATGTTGTTTAAACACAATGTTATGTAATTTACATACAGTGCTTGTGCACTGATATCACTCATGTTATGTATTTATGTCACGGTACATTGTTGTAATTTAACACATAGGGGTGTCGCAATATTCCGGTAATCATTCAGTCATTACTCCATAAAAAGTAATTGCTCTTTCTGCATGATTTTATACAGTTATGGTTACAGTCTCTCTCCACCTTCATACACTTGTATTTATGGTGTAATTCATTTGCCAAAAAAGAGAGAAAAAATCTGATATTGTGCCAGCCCCAGTAAGAAATTCACTTATTTTAAGCCTAAACATGACTTTTTTTCTTAATCAGTCCTGTTACCTGAAATGTAACCACAACCGTTTCACAACATTAACCATGTGTTACAATGTGTTTCCACTGTGCGTCAAATACAGACCCTAAAGGATGGCCTGTGCATTGCAGAGAGGCCTGACAAAGTGTCAGTGTGTGACGACCTGGGAATGAGAATGGGTTAGCATAACAAAACAAAACAATTATAATTAAACAAAACAAAATATAATGCCCTAATTAGTGAGCTTTAGAAGTGCTTGTAGGCTGATATTATCACCTTTGCACAGAACCAGGCTAACTGTTTCCCCTTGTTTTCCATCTTTATGCTAAGCTAAGCTAATCAGCTGCTAGCTTGGCTCTAGCTACATATCTACTGTATAAACATCAAAGTTTCATCTCACTGGTCAAGAAAGCAAATAGGCATATTTCTCAAAATGGCGAACTATTCCTTTAATAAGGAGCATCTGCCCTGTATAATTTAACAGAGCTGGAAAAAGAACATGAGCAGAGCTATTTTGTGAGGAAGAGCAAACGGAAAGAGAGGAATCCACAGAGGAACGGAAGCCAAGATGCTCATTGCCAAACACGCATACACACACACATACACACACACACACACACACACACACACAAAGGAAACCTCTTGTGCCGCGCTGTGTAGCAGACAGACAGGCAGACAGACAGGCAGTGATACCATCATCACACACAGCATGCTTACAGAGTTACACATTTACACCTCTCTGGCCTTCTGCCTGCTACCTTTCTTCCCATCCACTATGATATCGCTCCATATTTCTCAGGGAATATACGTTACACTTAATCTGTCAGCACTACACTGTTCACGCCGCAGGAATGGCACCAGCTAAAGATTTTATTACACAGGACAAGGAGCAGGTTTGGTAGGTGTCTCCTCTGGGGTGACATGTCCTCCAAGGACAACAGCAGCAGCATTGTGCGGAGAGCCTGACTTGTGTCCTTGTTGGGAGATTCCTCAGCATTCCTGAAAGCACTGTCGCTGTGACTGGGAGCTCTGTTTCGGCACCCCCGAAGCTTACAACAAACCCCATGGGAGCGTCGGTGCACAGCTTCCCAAATTCCACATGTTCACAGAGACCCTGAATGAGACATGAAAGACCTTTTGGAGATCAAGGTCAGGCAGCAGAGGCTGAGGTGAGCACTGCTGCCAACATGCCCCAACAGTCCTCTGTCTGCCAGCTGCGATCTCTGAGCGTAGAGGAGTTGGTCTTCACTTCTATCGTTGCTCCTGGCACAGATGATAATTAGAGTACAGTGATGCCAGAAACAAGACTTTTCTTGCTTGGGTGTAGCTGTGGGCTACCTATAAAAGTGCCAAATGCCTGATAATTCACTCATGATCTGAGTCATAAAGGGAAAAATAAACATCAATCATGCTGATTCAGTGCATTAAATATTAAATCTAAATGCCATTAAGACCTACAATGACAAAATTGAACAATATAACAGTATAATGCCTTAAAAACTGCATCAGTATCATACTTTTCTATAAAACACCAATTTTCCTGCAGCCTTGAATTTACAGTTTGACTTGACTTGGCATTATTAATCATTTACTAATGATTTCTAGATCACTTATAAGACATAAATGAGAACAAATTTTGAGCTGGCAAGCTTTGAAACAACCCCATCAGGCTGGTGTTCATCTTCTCTATATAGCACTAATACAATATAAATGGCAATCCATTAATAAATGGGGGTTTCATAGGTTTCTCATATGAGCCATTAAGTCTGCTGTTATAAATGTTAATAAGTTGTTAAAGGTCCCATAATTTTTAGATTCATACTTATTTCTACTAGAACTATAATTCCCTCATAAAAAAAATTCTCATACTGTCTGCCTGAATATACCTACATTCATCCTCCATTTTAGTGCTAATCGGTTGGTCCACCACTTTGGTCCAAACTGAAATACTTTCAGATGGATCGCTGTGAAATCTTCTTTAGACGTTCATGTTCCTCAGAGGATGAATCCTGCTGATTTTGGTGATCCCCTCATGCTTCTTCTAACTCAACTTGCAAATCAAATATTTAACATATCCTATAAAATATTTTAATATGTACATGAGGAATTGGCATAACTTTTTAACTGACATTCATAATTCCCAAAGGATGAATCAAACTTAGTGATTCCTTGACATTTTGTCTAGCGTCCACCATGAGGTTGAAGTGATTATAAGTGACATGAACACACAGGAAGAATCGTAATAACTTTGGCGATCCCATAACTTTCCATCTCCATTTTTATTTCTCCAATATTTTTTTTATCATGATTGAAAACCTGCAAAACTAATGACATTCCAATCAACCCTATCTGTACTTTGTTAGTGTCAATAGCCAATGTTAGCATGCTAATGACCTTGTTAGCCTTTTCACTGTGAGCACGTTACCTTGTTGAAATTGACTTTTTGACCAAATTATTAATCTCCTGATATTCACCTCAGACTAAACTGTAGGCCTACTTAGTGTTTAGTGCTTACTAGCAAATGTTACCGTGCTAATGAGCCTTTTCACTGTGAGCATGTTACCTTGTTGAAATTGACTTTTTGACCAAATTATTAATCTCCTGATATTCACCTCAGACTAAACTGTAGGCCTACTTAGTGTTTAGTGCTTACTAGCAAATGTTACCGTGCTAATGAGCTTGTTAGCACTGTCATTGTGAGCCTGTTAGCTTGTCGACATTGACCTTTTGACCAAATTATTAATCTACTGACATTCACTTCAGACTCCACTGTAGGCCTACTTTGTGTTTAGCGCTAATTAACAAATGTTAGCATGCTAATGAGCTTGTTCATACTGTTGTGGTGAGCCTGTTAGCTTGTCGACATCTACCTTGCGGCCAAATGATTAAACTAATGACATTCACTTCAGAGTCAACTGCAGTTTGGTAAGTGCTAATCAACAAACATAAGCATGCTAATGAGCTTGTTAGCACTGTCATTGTGAGCCTGTTAGCTTGTCGACATTGACCTTATGACTGAATGAATGAACTCATGACATTGACTTCAGACTCAACTGTAGGTCTACTTTGTGTTTAGTGCTATTTAACAAATGTTAGCATGCTAACAAACATTTAGCTTTGTCAGTGTGAGCATATTAGCTTGTCAACATTGGCCTTTTGACCAAATTATTAAACTACTGACATTCACTTCAGACTCCACTGTAGGTCTACTTTGTGTTTAGCACTAATTAACAAATATTAGCATGCTAATGAGCTTGTTCATACTGTTGTGGTGAGCCTGTTAGCTTGTCGACATCTACCTTGCGGCCAAATGTTTAAACTAATGACATTCACTTCAGAGTCAACTGCAGTTTGGTAAGTGCTAATCAACAAACATTAGCATGCTAATGAGCTTGTTAGCACTGTCATTGTGAGCCTGTTAGCTTGTCGACATTGACC